>NC_081557.1:41075124-41211069 GCF_022355385.1 Mustela nigripes | reverse complement strand
TTTATTTGACAGAGATCACAAGTAGGCAGAGAGGCAGGCAGAGAGAGAGAGAGGAGGAAGCAGGCTCTCCTGTTACGCAAGTTAGGATAGAGTATTGCCAAAATTTGAAAGTTCTGGTGTCCTTTTTTCTTTCGTTTTAATTTTTTGGCAGTTTACAAACAGTAAGATTAATGGTTTATATATAGTTGTGTGAGTTTTTACATGTGTCTAGATTCTTGTAACCAGCACAGACAGAATGCAGAACAATTCTACTGCCCCACAGAATTTCCTCACACTGCCCGCTGTACTCAGACTGTCCACAAATTCCTAACCCCCGCAACCGCTCATCTTTTCTCTGTTCCTGTATTTTTGCCTTTTCCAAATTGTGATATAAATGGAACTGCTCAGTATGTAAGTTTTCAAGACTGTGTTCTTTGACTTGGCATCATGCATTTGAGATTCACCTATCTGGCATCTTTTTGAACCTTTAGACTCTTTTAAACTCTGTCTCCCATGAGGATATAGGTGCCCTGCTCTGCTTTATGTGAATGTATGCCCAGAGCTGGCAAGGCCTAGGCCAAACTAGACAGCTCTCCTCCTACCTCAATTTACAGAATTATTTAAGAAACTGATTTGGGATTTGTTAAGTGTTGAGAAGTTATTATAGATCCCTTAATAATCTTTAGTTTTCCTTTTCTCACAAAGAAATAAAATTCATCAAGTTTTCGTTGAAACATATTTAGGGAAAAAAACTGCTTAGATGAATATTTTAATCACCTGGAATTCAATAATGTTTGTGGGTTTTGTAAGACTTGATTGGCTTCACTTAATTTGGAAGAAAGAACAAGAAATCATGTAGTTTTTGTAAATTAATACATTTCTTTAAGGGGGCTGCCCACTTTTTTTTGTTTGTTTTTGAAAAAATGCTTTATTTTTGTAGGGCACTTTTAGATTCACAATAAAATTTGAAAGGAAGATACAGAGATTTCCCATGTCCCTCCGGTGTCAACACACGCACAGCCTCTCCCGTTCCAGAGTGGTACATTGGTTAAAATTGATGAATCTGCACTGATACTCATAGCACCCAAAGTCCGTAGTTTCTCTTAATGTTCATGCTGGTGTTCTGCATTCTGCGGGTTTGGACAAATGTATAATGCCATGTATTTACCATTACAGTATCATTCAGGCTTATTTTCCCTTCCCTAAAAATCCTCTGTGCTCTCCCTGTTCATCCTGCTCCTCTGCCAAATAACTTTTATTTCTACGTGGTTTCTTTAGAAAATACATAATCTTTTGTATAGATAATATAATCATAGGGTTCAAAAATTTAAATTATACAAAAGAATAAATCCCACTTGATCATGGTATATGATCCTTTGAATGTATTGTTGAATTTGGTTTGCTAATATTTTATTGAGGATTTTTGCATCTGTGTTCATCAGGGATACTAACCCCTGATTTTCTTTTCTTGCTTTTGATATAAGGGTAACACTGGCCTCATAAAATGAGTTTGGAGGGAAAGTTTGAGAAGAATAGACATTACTTCTTCTTTGGATGTGTGGTAGAATTCACTAGTGAAACTGTCTGGTCCTGGGACAGCTTGTTTTTTTGGGGAGGTTTCTGATCACTGATTGAATCTCCTTCTAGTAATCAAATTGGTTGTATGTTTTTAGGAATCTGTAAATTTCTTCTGGGTTGTCTGATTTGTTAGTGTATAATTATTCCTAATCTCTTATGATCCTTTGTAGTTTGTGGTATCCTCTTTTTTCCTTGGTGAGTCTAACTAAAGACTTGTCAATTTGTTTATCTTTTCTAAGAACAAGCTTAGTTTCACTGATCTTCTCTTATCTTTCTGGTCTCTTTTATTTATTTCTGCTCTAGTCCTTGTTACTTTCCTTCTAACTAACTTTGGGCTTCATTTTTTTCTTTTTCTGGTTCCTTGAAGTGTAAAGTTAGGTCTTTTGAGACTTTGCTTTTAAGATTTATTCATTTATTAGTGAGAGAGAATGTGCAAGAGCGAGCAGCGGGGAAGGAGAGAGGGAGCGGGGAGAGAGAATCCCAAGCGGACTGTGCCGAGTGGAGCCCAATGTGGGGCTTTATCCCATGACCCTGATAATATGACCTGAGCTGAAGTCAGATGCTTAACCGACTGAGCCACCCACGTGCCACCATTTTTCTTTCCTAATGCACCTCCACTCTAATATTTATTGCTTTTCTGGGGGTGGGTTTTTGATTGGGTAGAAACTGGAAGAAGCAGCATCTCGTGCAGCAGAAGAAGAAAAGAAACGTCTTCAGACTCAAGTGGAACTACAGGCCAGGTTCAGCACAGAGCTGGAGCGAGAGAAGCTTGTGAGTGCCACACAGCTGGGAACCTGGGACCTGCTGCCTTCGCTCACAGAGCCAGTTTGGGTGAAGGGGGAGGGACCAAGGCCTGGGAGGCTGGAGGGAGGCCAGCTTGTCAGCTGGGCTATGCTTCTGACCTGCAGGGGGCTCTAGGGAAGTTCTGTGTTTCTTCATTCGGTATGGGCTTATTGAGCACCTATGTGCCAGCCACCAGGCCAAGGATATAAAGGTAAAAGATGAAAGCCTTGCTTTTAGTACCCCAGAATAGAAATTCATGGAATGGGGTGATAAGTACTGTGGTTAGGGTGACTGTATGTCTTGGTTTGCTGGGCTAGTCCTTGCCATCCTGATATAATTATTAACAGCATTCTTTTTCCTTCTCAAAGAGTCCTGGCTTGGAAAATAAGTAGCTATGGAAAAAGTAAGCATGGGTTCCATGACATTCCTCTTCTGTCATGAGCAAAGTGGGAGGTTCTGAAATCATGAGAACATATGAATTCTGGTCTGCTTCCCTTAGCAGCTCTGATTCATCCCCCAAGACACCCAAGAGCCAGGCTGCTGGAGGTGGTTAGCTAGTTCATTGGAACACAGGTCTTACGCGGAGTTGTAATGTATGGGAGAGTACTGAGCCCAGTGCCCATCAAATAGATGCTGGTGACATTTATTAAGTTTTTGTTGCTTGGAGTTGAGATAGATATATTCATGTTAGGAGAGAAAAGTTCATAGGCAAGCAGCTGTTGGGGGAAGGAGCGCTGTACTCACAGCCAGAAGAGCTGGGTTCTTTCTTCTCTACTCCTGCTTTTGAGCATAAGTTTTCTCTTTACATTGGAGGTGTTGTCATGTGATCTCTCATGACTCTTAGGGACAAGGAAGTGAGCAGTGAGAATATTTTATAAACCACAAACACATATGCTGGTGTGCTGTTACATTGAGATATCCTTGTCTTCCAATTTTTGAGATTCAAAACTGTTTAATACAGAAAGGAGAACCCATATACTTGTTAGGGTGATAACTTGGGTGCTTGAGTCCCCCCAAGGCTGGATGTGCCCCAGGGAGGAAGAAGAGGGGCCTGGAGGCAGCCAGGTAAGAGGAGTCGCTGGCTGCTGGTCAGTCGTCCCTTTCCCCTTTAACCCTCCCTCTGGCTGTTCTAACTGGGCAGAGGTTCATTCCTTTTAGAGAAGACTATGGGTAAAGAGGTTGTGGTTGTATAATAGAAAGGACTTTAAAGAGAAATTATTCAGGGAAACGATTTTTCTTGACTTGAATCTTAAAGTGTGGAGTGGAAGGGATGGAATGCTCCCTGGGCAGAAAGACAGCATGAGGGCTGTAGCCTGTGGCCCCGACTGTGCTGCGGTCTCAGTGTTGGTATTGGCTGCGGTGTTCTCCTGGCTCCATCTTCAGTCTGGGAGTGGGGGACGGGCCCTGCCCACCCTGCTGGGCTGCGGCAAGGGCTGGCCATCAGGAACAGCCCCTTGAGAGCAGCGGGAGACCTTCCCTGGGGATAAAGTCAGCCTGAGTGTAACATGACCCTTTTATCCCATCAGATCAGACAGCAGATGGAAGAACAAGTTGCCCAGAAGTCCTCTGAACTGGAACAGTATTTGCAGAGAGTCCGGGAGCTGGAAGACATGTATCTAAAGCTGCAGGAGGCCCTGGAGGACGAGAGACAGGCCCGGCAAGACGAGGAGACTGTGCGGAAGCTTCAGGCCAGGTGCCATTTCTGTTTGTCTCCTGTGTCTTTATGTGCTTCGCTGGGGCGAATGTTGTTTCTAGGAATGACTAACGTTCTGGTGAAGAGGGAGGAGTGTCTGCCAGACCGGAGAGACCTTGGAGGCCTGGCTGGCTGGCCAACTTGTTTACTCTTGGTCTAGGGCCCTGGAAGACCCTGGCTTCTAGGGCCCTAGACAGGCTTTCCATCTGTGTAGAGCAGGCAGGTCGCCAGGCCTGAACACAGGCATGAACCAAGGCTGAGCAGCCCAGCCACAGCACCAGCCAGGCTGGGGGGAGAGCGCTCTGAGGATGCCACTGACGTCAGCACTGGCACCATGTGTTGGTCCCTACGCCTTCTGCTGTCACTCAACACGGGATGCTCCCACCTCCAGCAAGATAAAGTCTCCACTGTCTTTGCTCTTTTGTGTCGGTTGCTTCAGAGTCCAAGTTCCAGAGTCTCGTTTCTTCCTAATGCATCTGCTTAGGCAGGCCCATCTCGGGCTTCCACTGTGCCCTGGCTGCCAAAGGGCAGGAGGGCAGGGGTCTGGCCTTGGCTTCCATAGTGGGAGATGGGCCCTGCTTCCCATCAAGATGCCCATTGTGCAGATTCCTTGGGACACGTGAAGGGGATTCAGACCGGGCAGCCTGAACACCTGCAAACGTGCATCCCCTTCTATACTCTTACCACTAGGATGAAAAAATAGGCCTTTCCTGTTCCATGTTGTTTCACCAGTGCCTAGAAAAGCACACAGAAGGTGCATCATACATGCACATATTGAGTGGGTGGACAAACACTTGTCACAGCACATTTGCAGTGTTGTGTTCAGCTGTGGGTCTTACACTCCGGAAAACATCTAAGGAGGAGTGGCCGGTCCTGTGTAGAACTAGGAGCAGTGGATGGGAGAGCTATTCCTAGTCTAGGAAGAACTTTCCACGGCTGCCCATAAATAAACTTGCTGGATCCGTGAAGCAGTGGGCGGGCCATCCCTCAGACGGTTTGAGCAGAGTCGGATAAGCACCCTGCAGGGTGTCGCAGAGGAAGTTCTCACGGGGGGGGGGGGGGGGGGGGGGGGGGGGGGGGGGGGGGGGGGGGGGGGGGGGCGGCGGCTTGGGGTGGTGACATGAGGCCATCTGGTCCGTCACTTTACTCCTCCTCTCGCTGGCTTTGGAAGAATATGCTGATGTTTGGGCCACTGGAAGTGTGTTGGTCCTGGGCCGGCATCTAACCACACCGTCTGTACTTGGTACAGGTTTGGGCTGTACCTCAGTTTATTTAAAAGCCTCTGTAGCTCGATATTTTAGATAGGCAGCCTGTGACTCAAAGATAGCCTTTTGGAGTCACACAAACCTTGGTGAAAAATCCACTACTAGCTGTGTAATGTACTTACACCCTGACTTTTTATTGCTTCATTTGGAGGGATGACAGTACCTTGCAGAACTGATGGGTTAGCAGTCGAGAAGTCAAGGGAGTGACATACACGTAGTGATTGTTCAGCCAAGTGGGAGCTGATTTAGTCTGCCTTCTGTTGGCTCCTTCTTCCCTCACTTAATTAGTTTGTTAGCATTGTCCTTGGTTGTAGGTCTGTACGAGATGAGAAATGTTTTGCTGTTACAGCAGCCCAGGCACATTTCACAACTTGGCCCTCCCACCTGCCAGGTGAATGACGTGGTACAGGTCACTTAGCTTTTGTGCCTCACTTTCTTCATCATTGAACTATGAATGCTGAGAGCACTTAAGTTTATTGTGGGGATTCATTAGGAAAATACACTTAGTTCTTGGCCCAGTTTGTGGCACAGTAAACCTCTCATAAATGTTAATTTGTTTTCAAACAAGAGTGCAACAGAGAGGAGCAGGACAGGCGGCAAGGGTCGCCTTACCAGCTTTAGGAATGTGGGCCTCTGCGGCTCGTTTCTTCCTTGTGAAAGAAGGGGGTTGGCTGAGATGGCCTCGGGGGCTCTGGCATCTGCCGGGTGTGGGCGCCCGGGCAGGTTAGATCCTGAGCGCTCTGTGTCGCAGGTTGCTCGAGGAAGAGTCTTCCAAGAGGGCTGAACTGGAAAAGTGGCACTTGGAGCAGCAGCAGGCCATTCAGACGACTGAGGCGGAGAAGCAGGAGCTGGAGAATCAGCGCGTCATGAAAGAGCGGGCCCTGCAGGAAGCCATGGAGCAGCTGGCGCAGCTGGAGCTCGAGCGGAAGCAGGCGCTGGAGCAGTACGAGGTGATGACTGGATTTCAGGTTTCCAAAACAAACGTTTAAGCACCCGAAACTAATCTAGTCCTCTGGCTTACCTAACTGGACTTAAAGTAAAAACTTAAACATTTAGAAAGAACAACAGTTGCTTAGCTGTAAGAAGCTGTAGTGAGAATTTTGCCTAGCTGTGAGTAGTAGTAGTTTTTATAGGTGGTGAGGGGGATCAGGTCAAGTCCAGTCAAAAGGCACACAGTAATCTGAACAGGAGAGGTCTAATATAAGCAGTTATTAGCCACAATAAGGGGATTGCCTGCTAGGAAATGAAGACTCTAAGGAGGCAGCAATGGCAGGTACAGGAAGCAGCCCATGCCTCTGTGCCTGAAGCAGGGCACCCAGAGAGGGGACCCAGCTGGAAGAGGGTCCCCCTTTGATCCTGGCCCCTTATGCCCATGACTGTGATCCCGACCTCCTTGGAGAGAGCATGGCCTTGGCCCCCTGGACGGCAAAAGAGCAATGACTGGGAGGCTGTCCTCTGGCCACTGGGGTGAGCCCCTGGGGTGCCCCCTGCCACAGTAGCTGCTGAGAAGAGCGGCAGGTTCTCAGCAACCGAGAAGGGTCCAGTAGAACCCGGAAGCAGAGGCCCTTCCTCCAGTGTCCCTTCAGTGCCCTTTACTGACCAACCTTAATGGTGCCCACTGGCAAGGAGAGTTACCTGCTGTCACACACAGGACAGGGGAGGTGGCGTTTGGAGCCAAGGAGTGGCGAGCCGTGATGCTTACATAGGGGTCTTACCCGTTCATGTGTAGCAGTGTCAGTAGGTCCCCTAGCTGACCTCAGGCAGGTTACTCAAGCTCTCTGCATCTGGTTTCCACATCTGTAAAATGGGGGTAATAAGAGTTGCTCCTCTTGAGAGTGGCTGGGAGGATTTCCTGGAATAACCCGCAATCATAGAGTCAGCACCCAGTCATTTTTTATTTGGCTCTTGAGCTCCTGTTGTGTTTGCATCATCCAAAATCTCCTTGTGTTCCAGGGAGTTAAGAAGAAGCTGGAGATGGCAACTAGTAAGACCAAGAGCTGGAAAGACAAAGTGGCTCAGCATGAAGGATTAATTCGATTGATAGAGCCAGGTAACACACTCTTTGGAGTAATCAGATATTCTCCCAATTTTTTCCTCTCTTTTATTTGTGTGTTTGAATTGTGCTAAAAGTCTTCATTAGTCCAAATACATAGAAACCAAGCTGTTTGGGGTCAATTGCTCTTGAGTAACTTGCCCTGTAATAGATAAGAAGGCCCAGGAATTCCCTTTGCATTCGTCTTCTGGTGGTTTTGGGGGGTATGACATTGATGGATATTCCTCAGAGGAGAAATAAAGGAGAAAGTGACTGTTTTCTCTGTGGGGAAATGGGTATGTTAACTGAAGGGTGTGGTACTTCCTGTATTTAAGGTGTGTTTGTCCCTTAGGTTCCAAACACCCTCACCTGATCACTAACTGGGGCCCTGCGGCTTTCACCCAGGCAGAGCTGGAAGAGAGAGAGAAGAGCTGGAAGGGGAGGAGGAGCACGGAGTGAGGGGGGCGAGGGGCCGGGCCCGTCGGGGCGCCCCGTGGAGCTGGAAAGCTCGATGCTAAAGACACAGGAACTGGCTTTGCCGCTTCTGATCTTCCTTCTGTGCCTCCTATCAGGTCAATATACTAAGGAAGCCATCTGATTTCTCTGCCTGAAAATCAGGGCTCACCTGAAAAGAAAAAAAATTCGACACTATCAAGCTCTTTATCTACTCTTTCCTTGAAAACTTCAGCTTCTGAAAATTCCCTTTAGCTCCCTCAGGTGCTCGTGGGAAGTGAGCCGCGCACACACCGTGCGGGGGGGCGCCGTCAGCCGCCATGGGGGACGGAGTCGCTCTCCCTCCTCTGTGGCAGCAGTTCCCTGTCTCCGAGCGCAGCCTTCTAAACCAGCCCGCTGATCTGCTGCGGGTGCCGCTGGCCAGGAGGCTTGCAACTGCTGCTCTGGCCATCTGGCAGCATGTGACCCTTATCCCTGCTCGCGGTCCCGATGCAGTTGTGTGGGGCTTTCTACCCAATGCGTTGCCGCTGATCCACGTCCTGGCCCAGGTGGCCCCAACTCAAGGGAGCGAGTGCTTTGGCTGATAGATCCTGAGGAATGAAAGATAGCACAGAGATGAACTAAGCCCCATTGGAGTGGTGATTTGATACTAACTGAATTCTTTCTAATATTTAAAATGGTCTGGAGGGTCAACCTGCTGCCAGACCCCCTTGCTTTTTGTAGTTACTGTACAGAAAATTTCAGGAGTGTGTGAATGCTTGTTATAATCAGGCCTTTTCCTTAATAAATAGGGATATGATCATTTATAGGAATTACACATGAAGAAAGTTTTAAAAATGTATTTTTATGATGTCCTATGTTGAGAGAGAACAAATATTTATAATTTGCAAACATTCTTACCTAAATATTGTACAATGTAATATGCTGAACTTTCTTAATTTTTTGCTAATTTTCTAAGATATATTAAAAATGTTTTGTATGTTTGGGTTTTTTGTGGTTTTTTTGGTGTTTTTTTTTTTGTGTGTGTTTTTTTAGTAAAATGGACTTAGAAAATTAAAAACACAAGAACAGCATGCATTTTAAACTGCCTGATTTACTAGAACAGGGTGAGGTTTTGTGGCTATCTGTATATTTTCACATAATGAGATGGACTTGAGTTGAGGGATACTCCCTGAAAACCCTGAGTTTGGAGCTTGGACCCCCAGATGAGTGCGGTCACAAGGTGAACTAAGTCTTCATGTTTGGTGTTTGAGTTACTCCTGTGGGAAACCATGGCAGACGTGTGCGCTCACAAACGGGAACTTTTAAGATATCTCCCTCATTGTTGCTCTTACCTCCAAATCTGCTTAACCTCTGCTTTCCTGAATTTTCTTTTTATGACTTTTGGTTTTTCTTTCAGTTTTACCAGAGTAAATAGTGTGTTTTTTGTTTTGGTCTCACATGGTTGCCAAGACTGAAATGCCTACTGTGGGCTAAGCCAGCCCACTCACTCAGGCCAGCTTGATTGTGTCTTGGAAAGCTGATCTTTCCCTTCTAGAAGGAGAGAACACACTCGCTAATGTTTTCTTAAACATCTTTCTCTACTGTAGTGGTTCTCAACAGGGGACACTTTTGCGCCCCCCTCCCCCAGGGGATATTTGGCAATGTGTGGGGACATTTGCGGTTGTCTCAACTGGTACTGTTACTGGCAGTCTAGGTGGGTAGAGGCCAGAGATGCTGCCGAACTTCCTACAATCATGGGACACTTCCCTGTAGCCAAGAGTCCTCTGGCCTGAGCTGTCGATGGTGCCAAGATTGAGAAGACCTGCTCTACAGAAAGGCAAGTTCTAGTGCCCAGAACACAGTCAGGGTTTTCCCTCAAAGAGTCCCAGGAGTAGGGGTGCCTGGGTGGCTCACTCATTAAGCGTCTGCCTTCGGCTCAGGCCATGATCCCAGGGTCCTGGGATGGAGCCCCACATCGGGCTTCCTGCTCAGTGGAGAACCTGCTTCTCCCTCTCCCACTCTCCCTGCTTGTGCTCACTCTTTCACTGTGTCTGTCAAATAAATAAATAAAATCTTAAAAAAAAAAAAAAAAAAGGAGTCCCAGGAGTTGTCCTGGAGAGAGGCTGCCTGCTCTGGTAGCTGGCAGAGAGCCGAGGGCAGGAGGCCTGGCACAGCCGGCGTGGGGTGCTATGCTTCAGAAACTCTCATTGTTTTGCCTTTTTTTTTTTTTTTTAAACATTTTATTTATTTGACAGAGAAAGAGACAGCAAGAGAGGGAACACAAGCGGGGGAGTGGGAGAGGGAGAAGCAGGCCTCTTGCACCTGAGCCGAAGGCGGACGCTTAACCGCTGAGCCACCCAGGTGCCCTGAGTTTGCCTTTTCCACAAAGATCCGGAGGGAATTGCTTGGGTATGTTTTAAAGTCTTTCTGTGTTGCAGGTTGCTGAGGTTTGAAATATGAAAGTTACCATGAGCTTGATTTTCTTTCCACGAGAGAGAGGGTCTCTCGCAACCATTGAGCAGCTGGTAAGGAACGAGCGTTCATTGCTGGGCCTTGTACTGGCGCCTGCTGTGCTTGGCAGAGCCTTGTCCCCTCAGCAGAGGCCCGCAAGGCTTGGCGGCCGGAGGAGCCGGGATCAGGCTCACCTGAGGCCTCGAGCATGTGCGGCAGACGCGCCGCAGACACGCCGCAGACGCGCCGCAGACGCGCCGCCCAGCCGTCCCCAGTTCACCGCAGGAACTCAAAATGTATCGAAAGGATCAGTCCTGGGAATTGTTTAAGGAATATGTTTCTTTCTCTTCCCCTCTATTTCCTTGTTTATTTATACTCATTTTGAGGCCCATAAAAGTCACGTCCCTGCTTGGGGAAGCTATTTGGTAATATCTACTAGAGCTAAAAACAACATGTGTCCAGCAGTCAGCAGTTCCACCCCCAGGAGAACTGAGGTCTGTGTCCCCACCAAGACCCAGCGGGAGGGTCGTTCACAGCAGCTTTGGTGGGATGGCCCCAAAGCAGAAACCACTCAGCGCCCACCGGCGGGGAGACTGACGAACTGGTGTATCCAAAGGACACGACATTGTAATGAGAAATATCACATCACTGAAGGATGGGAAAACATGAATGAATCTCACAGACATCACGTAGAGCAAAGAAACCGGAGAACATTCTGCGTGATTATAGTAATTTCCAGAACCAGCAAAGCTAATCTGTGGATTTCCAAATCAGAAGTAGAGTGACCTTGGGGTAGGCGGGGTGGTTGATTGCAAAAGAGCATAAGTGAACCTTCTGGGAAGCTGGAAATGGGCAGCTGTTCTATAAGTAAAATGCATCCACTCGACACAATATTTGTACTGTTGGCTGTTGGTAACTGTAGTGCATCTAGAATGCTAGAACTGGCTAGTCCCTAGAGGTCAGGGGGTCCAAACCCCTCACTTTGCAGAGAAGGACCTGGAAGGGGAGGAGCCAAGTCCACACTGGAATGCCTCTCGTAGGATGTGGTTCAGTACCTGCCCTGGCTCCCCTTTAAGCTTGGACATCAAACGTGTTCATCTCCATGTATTTCTGTCCCCATCACCAGCCAGTTGCATGTCCATGCCTCACCTTGCTCTGGAGGAAAGGCCGTGACCGCTCCAGTCCTATGCTCAGCTTCTGCTGGCCTGAGGCTGCTGTGTCTTCGGCCCCACGCCATGGCTAAGCTGCTGTGGACAGGGAATGCCAGCCCGAGCTAGCCTCAGATCCCTCCTCCTCTACACAGGCATTGCACACGGTTTCTTTAGGTTGTGTACCACAGGAATGCAAGCCTTTCCCCCCGTTTGGGTCCACCTCCTCAACAGCGGTCCACGGCGCCTCGCTGAGAGCCAGCAAGGTGTGAGGAGGGGGGAGAGGCAGGCAGCCCCCTTTCCGTTCAGCCCCTGAGGCTAGCAGCTGACGCTCCCTCCCCATCCGAACCCCTCATTTCCTGTCCCTGCTACCCTGCTTCTTCCCCTCAGCTGATGCTTTGCTCTGACCTGCAGCCCACACGGGGTCTCTGGGAGCAGGCCTCCCTGGGCCCCATTTTGTACATTCTCCCTGCTCTGATCTCAGGCCCCCTGCCCTCCTGATGGGCCATCGTGGGCCAGCTCCCTGGGGAAGACGCCCTGTGAGCCCACGAGCTGGTTTTGCGGTGGAGGAGGGTGCCCGGGATGAGAAGAGGAATCAGCGCTGCTGTTGATCCTGCCAAACTGGGCTCTCTGTTCCCATTTGGAGGCCATTTGCCTCCGAAATACTCGCTTAGCAGGAACACACAGGGAATCCAAAAAGGTGTGCAGAAGATTTCACCCCTGAGTCCCGAGGCCCTGTACTGCCCACAGCACGGTGAGCTGTAAGATGGCTAAAGGGACAGGGAGAATGCTTTTTTCCAGCGTGGCTGCCCTCTCAGCCCGAGATCACAAGGAGTCAATGTCCTTCAAAAGTGCTGAGCTGGGGGCACCTGGGTGGCTCAGTGGGTTAAAGCCTCTGCCTTCAGCTCAGGTCATGATCTCAGGGTCCTGGGATCGAGCCCCACATCGGGCTCTCTGCTCAGCAGGGAGCCTGCTTCCTCCTCTCTCTCTGCCTGCCTCTCCGACTACTTGTGATCCCTCTGTCTCTGTCAAGTAAATGAATAAAATCTTTAAAAAAAAAAAAAGTGCTGAGCTGGAAGAGGCTGGATTTCAGAGTGACACAGACCTGGGTTCTACTCATAGTTCTACCTTACTCTGTCACCTGAGTTAGATTCTGTATTCCCAGAGGGGTCCTGCACAGGTCATGTGTCCTTCTGGGGGTGTCACACCTAGAAGCACATGATGTTCATCTGTCCATCACTGGTGAGGGAATATAAACCCGTTCAGGTTTCTCCACACTGCAAAGACATGCTCTCCCCGCAGCCCCTCCCTGGCCGCCTTGCTTCATCTGGGTGCATTTTCTTTAGAAAGTCAGGTGGTGAAGGGGCTTTCCATCTTGGCTGGGCCAGGACACAACAGAGAAATTGCTGGTGAACTGGCAGGCTCTGAGAAAATTCTGTAGGTGACTGAAGTAGGTGATCATGCAAAGCCACTGGAGCGTGCTCTCTTTGCATTTCCATAGCAGGTGTCCTGCAAAGGCCTGTATTTGGCAAACGTTTGCATGGCAGAGGTCCTAAAGGTGATGGCTCCTGTCCAGTGAGACTCCCACTTCCCAGTCACACAGGCCCTTTGGGGGGGCCGCAGCCAGGCTCTGAAGTGGATCTCAAGGGTCTGGGACTACCACCTCCCAGGGCCTCATCCAGCTACTGTTCCTGCTGCCAATTCTGATGTTCTTGCTGATTCTGTCTCAACACATGTGGGGTGAGGCTCCCCACTGCTCTCTAGCCCTGATGCGCTTTCTCAGCGGTGAGCCCAAGGCTCCTCCTTTTCTTTTAAAGATTTTATTTGAGAGAGAGTGAGAGCGAGAGAGATCACTGAGGGAGAGGGCGAGGGAGAAGCAGACTTGCTGAGCAGGGAGCCCGATTCGGGGCTCGATCCCAGGACCCTGAGAACGTGACCTGAGCTGAAGGCAGCCGCTTAGCTGACTGAGCTGCCCAAGCCCAAGGCTCCTTAAGGGTGGGAGATCCTCCTCATGGCTATATTGACACCGAGTAGGTACTTAGTAGAGGCTGGCTTTTTAATGGCCCCTTTGGCACGACACCCTTGTCCTCAAATATGTCCTGGATATAGTCGCCTGGGCCTGATCAGAGCTCACAGGAGACAACAGTGACTGACCTGCAAGCAACTCTCTTCTACAGAATTTCTGGTCTGTTTAGAGCATTAACGCCACCACCCTGTGCAGAGGCTGGGGCTACTTTTTCTTGCCTTTCTTAAGAGAGTTAATGCCAGCTTATGTGAAGGATGGACCATCAGTCCTAGGGTCTCGAGTCCTAGTCTCCATTTTTCCCAATAGAGATACTAGAAAGTCTTTCAAAATTCCCTGATGGACAAGTCAACTAGGCCCCCTCCCTGATTTTTTATTTTTTTTTTAATAACGTTTGGGGGCTCTTGGGTGGCCCAGTCAGTTAAGCAACCGACTTGATTTCAGCTCAGATCATGATCTCAGGGTAGTGGAATCTAGCCCCGCATCCCCGCATCCTTGAACCCGGTTTCAAGCTGGGTGCAGCGTCTGCTTGGTATTCTCTCTCTTTCCCTTTGACCACTCCCCAAAATAAAATCTTTAAAAAAAATGTTTGTAGTTTTTTCTCATCACAAAGTAGTACATACCAAATGTGGAAAATGGAGACAAAGGAAGTATGCAGAGACAATAAAATACCCCTCTAACCCCACCCTCCAGGGACAATGGACCATGGTTGCCCGGGGTCTCAGGCCTACTTTCGGCTGGAAGGAGGGTCACGATCGCCCCCATAAGAGACGAGCCCCCTATCCAGAGTCTCCCTGGCAGGTCCTGAAGCAGCCCAGACCCAGGAGCAGTGAGCTGTTGGTGCCTTTTGGGGGAATGACCCTGTGTCCCTGCAGCGCTTGGCCAGGCAGAGCCGGGGATGCGGGATGCCGGCCTGGGCGACGCCGCTGGGGGCCGCCAGGTGGCAGGCGTGCGCCGCGGCCACGTTCCCGGCCACCCTGCCGTCCCTTGTCGCACCCGCAGCAGGGCGGTCCCATTGGGGCGGGTGGGAGCGCCAGTGGGTAGTGGCCGTGTCTGCTAAGGACTGAGGTAACCCACGGGCACTGAGCCTACCGGAGGCGGCCGTGGGCAGTACCATTGTGTCATCAACAGCCCAAAAAGGTGTCGTTTTTTTCCTGCTTTACGGATGAGGGGAATGTGGTAATTGCCCAAGGGCAGGCAGTGGTGGATGGGGGACAAAACCCACGTGTCCGGACTCAGAGCCTCTCCCAGCCCTTGGGCATGTACCACACGCCTGCAGTGCCTGCCCGCTTGGGGGGCCTGGGAAGTGCCCTGCTGGTAGTTTGAGGCATTCAGGTCATGGCTCACCCCTCCCTGCTGCCCCCAACACACACAGCCAGGGCCCTGTTCCTGTAAGAGCCTAGGAAGGGACAGTCCTCTCCCCTCTGTGTCCTCTGTGGACAGGCTTGGCTGGGGGCCCCCCAGGACTGGGATGAGAGTGGGTGAGGAGGGAGGGGGAGCAGCCAACAAGCAGGGGCCTGTTTCCTGACTGGTCTGACCCTGGCTGTCCCTGCGGAGGCCCCAGCAAACGGAGCAAGGTCATCCAGGGCGAAATTCCAGCCTGAGCCCTGAGCAGGAACTTCGGTTTTGCTGATAAGGCTCAAGAAGCGACACCAAGTGGCCTCCCCACACCCCCACCCTGTCAGCACCTCCACTCCTGTGAAGCCTCTGCCGCAGACAGTCTGCCTCGGAAAGAGACAAAGATAGACCCTTGGGCAGATAAGGAGAGAGACCGCCGGGGATAGACGGGTCAAGGAGCACAGAGGAAGAAGACAAGGAGGGACCAGGCGGTGCCATAGCTGAGGCTGGGGATCTGGAGCCCCAGAGACTGGAAATGCTGCCGGGGTTGTGCCTGCTAAGGCTGCGACTGGGAGGTGGAGAAAGATGTGATCATGGCTGAAATGGGAGAAGTTGGAGGATGGGAAGAAAATGGATCGGGCTGGCCGCTCTGTACCCCTCAGCCTGGTTCCTAATGTATGCAGACCTGGCACTCGTGGGTGGGGGAGACGGAGGAGTCCGCATGTCGCACAGTCTCTAGGCTCCAGGAGGCCAGGCCGGAGAGGTTGGGATGAGGGCCCTTTGCCAGGGGAGGGGCGGAAGCAGTGGGGCCCAGATCGCTTACTGGAGGCCTCTGACTTGGGACTTTGTCCCTGTACACTCTGTGCAGAATATGTGCACCCAGCACCGGCTGTTGGGCTTGGCAAGTGAGCAAGGTGTAAAGTCACAGCTGGCCTGGGGGCACCCAGTCATGGAATGCAGTTGAGTCAGTCACAACTGCTTCCCCCACCCCCTGGGGGCAAGGGCTCCCGAGGCACACGCAGTCCTATCCGCACAGGTACCGTACAGACTGCCGGGTATAGCTGAGTCACAGCTGCCTCCTCGGAGAGCACGTGCCTGCACGCACAGGCTCACAGGTGCCCGCAGATGCCACTGAGCCCCGATCCTGAGTCACAGGCAGCGTGGAACCCTGAGGAGGGTGCTGAGAGTATGTTCTGCCATCCCCATTTCTACACAGATACCCACATATATTTGCACACACACACACACACACACGTGCCCACCATACATCCTGCTGTGCCTGTCCCGTCATACGAGGGGATCAGTAACTCTATGGGGAATGAATCAGTGAGGGACCGAAAGAATGAATAAGCAGGTACGTGCGAATGTGAGTGACGCTCACACTGCTTGGATAGGTAAAATTGGTTGGGGCAGCGCTGCAGGGTGGGTCCCTAGTCTATGTCTGTAGGGAGTTGTCTTGCTCCAAATATAGCCTCCGTGGGCGGCAGGGAGCCAGGGCTGCCTCCCAAACTGTGACTTCACTGGGCCTGAGGCCCAGCCTCTGAGGAGTTGGAGAAAATTAACAGAGAAGAGGCCCCAGCTTTCTGTAGCCCAGGCTGAGCTGTGACACTGGAGTTGGTGGTGACAGTGTACTCTGGAAATGTCACTTGCTCAGGGGCTTGAGCTATAGGGCAGAGGGCTCTGTAGATGGGCCCAGAAAGGACTGGATCTGGGCTGAGCCCCTGAGGACTGCCTGTCCTGAACTTCTGGGGCCATATGTGCAGGAGGCACAGCCCTACCTAAGAGCTGGGGCAGGCATGGTGCCCAGGCCCACCTCGGGGGCTGCCAAGCTGAGGCCCATTCGACGGTCCCCCACCTGGACAGGCCTGCTCCCAGGCTGCTCCGGTCTTCTCCTCGAAGCTTCCTTTCCCTAGCCACTCAGCTTTTGCCCTACTGCATCATCTGAAGTATTGGATTATTACCCCAACCGGTCTTCCTGCTTTAGATTACCTCCTCTCATCCATCTTCTTCACAACCGCCAGTGTTCTATTTCTAAAATACCAATCAGATTACTTAACTTTTCTCTCTTCCATAGCTCCGCTGGCATTCAAGACCCTCTATGATTTGGCCCTATGCTACCATGTAGTTTTGAGGGGCTGATGTGCAGAGCGACAGTTGTTTGTTCTATCTGGTAGGTGGCTGGGTGGACTCTGGGCAGGCAGATGCTCTTGGGGATGAAGGGCCCAGTGGGCTGTTGGACTAGTCATGTCTAGATGACCAGATGTCTAGATGCTTGGAAGGCTGGATGTAGGGTGGCGATGTGGAGGGTGGGTAGAAGGACAGTGCTTGAGTCAAGACTGTATTGCTTCCAAGGAGCAGAAGCCCGCATCATCAGGAAAGAGGTGGGAGACAGTGGCGGATAAAATGAGCCACCTCGCAGCCCTCACCAACACTCAAGTCACATGCAGATTGGACCTGGCAGGTCCAGAAGGGCGCCCTTCTCTCCATCTTTTGTGGATCTCTCGGTCTGTCCTTTCTGATCCTCCCTCAGCTGGCTGGCATCCTCCCTGATGCCCAGTGACCATCCTCTCTCAGCTACTTCCGCTCCTTCCTCCAACACGTTCCTGCCAAGTGATTATTTACGTGCATGTTTGTGCCTAACCATGCTTGCATGTGTTGAGAGACTCTTAACAGGAATTATGGCCTTCACAAAGCCGGCTTTCTGAGGGGAGGGACAGGCGGCTGTGCCAGAATGGTGAGGCTCTGGACATACCCAGGACATGCTGGGGGCAGAGAGGGGAGCAAAGTGAGGGGCGAGCTCAGGGAAGTCTTCGGGAGGAGTGTCCCAGGAAGAGGGCAGGCCAAGTATGTCGCTGCTGGTGCAGGTGAGTGTGAGGCCCTTGGGCAGAGACGAGGCCTGGCTGGCAGCAGAGGGAGGGGTCGCCACAGGGTTTGTAGGTGTTGTAAGGTCTTAGAGACTTCCAGTCCAAGGAAGAGGGAACAGCACTGGGGGATGTTGGACAGAGGATACCCTGAACTTACATTTATAAGGGCGCCCTTGGTACTGTTGGGTGGGAGCAGGGAGACTGCCGAGGGCGCTCCTGCACAAGCCTAGGTGGGAGGCCGGGCAGGCTGGCGGCGGCGAAGGCGATAAGTGGTGAGGCTGAGGGTGTATTTTGAAGGTAGTGTCAGCTGTGGGTGTGAGAGCAAGGGACATCCCGTGGAGGACGACTCGGCCTGGGGCTAAGGGCAAGTGTAAGGAGTTCCCAGTTCAGAGGAAGTGAAGCAAGGTTTCTTTTTGGGTGGGCAGGGAGTGCAGGTAGAGGTCGGGTGGAGGCGTCCAGAGGCAGCCAGGGCTCGCGAGGAGGCTTAGGCCCGAGTTGCGACAGCGATGAAGCGGCAGCGCCAGCTCTCCAGGGAGGGGGCAAGCAGAGACAGGATCCCGGGCGTTGGGGACGACAGGCCGCACTGTCGGTCTGTGCGGAGTGGACGGAGTGGACGAGAGGCTGGAGGGAAACCGCGAGACACTGGGTGAGAGCATGTCTGAAGCCAGAGGGGGTGCTGGCAAGAGCCGCGGAGAGCTCGGGAAAGGCGAGGCTCCGGCTTATGACTGGTGTCTCCGTGCCCCAGGGTGACGTGCCCCACTCAGCTCCGCGGCGCACAGGGAGGGCCGGGGTACGACGTGGCCATCCCAGCTCCGCCTTTCGGCACGGACGCCCGCCTGTGTCTCCCGGGGCCCCCAGGGGCCTAGCGCGGACACGCAGGTGTGCCGGCGCGGCGCTGGCTCTTTCCAGGCAGAGGCGAACGGCAGCTTCGTGGAAAACCCGTGAGTGGAAAACTTAGAGCAACAGCAGCTTGCCGTCGTTCAGGATGGAGCCTGGCACTGGGCGCGACTCGACTTCTCAGGGATGCCCCACACTCGGATGAGAAGTGTGTGTGACCGTGTACGTCTGTCACCTCCCGGACACACGACCTCATAGTGGCCGAGGTCTACCCCGGGCTCCCTAGTCTTTCAGGCGCGTGCGTTCGTGTGCGCATGCGCGTGCGCTGGGCGGGGCGGGGAGCCCAGGCCGCGTGGCCGCGGAGGACAGCGCCCCGTCGTGGCCGCGTGCGTACCTCGCTCGAGCTCGGCCCCTGAGGTGCGGAGTGGCCCTGGCGGGGTCCCTGCAGGCTCCGGGCGATCTTTCTGAGGGTCATCCCTGCTCTCGAGGCTATTAGCAACCCCTCAGTGACAAGCCTCGGCGGCTACGCATAAACACGCTCGCTTCTCGCTCGCCCTTAACACGAACAAGCCAGATCCTGTCTCTGACCCCACAGCCCCCACCGCCGCTGCACAGGGCAGTTCCTCCGCAGGCGGCTCCACTGCTTCCCTCTCACGGCCTCCTGGCCCACTGCAGCCTGCCTCATCGGCCCCTCCCTCACCTAGAACGTGCTCCCTGAAGTCGTCAGTGACCCCAGGACACTGTCCACTCTTGCTCTTCCCAGTTGTCCAGCAGCCTTCAGCGCTGGCTCGAACTGCCCTTCTCCCTTCCTTGTGGGGCGCAGCATTCTGGGTTGTTCCTGTATCTCCGGCCGCTCCTCGTGGCTCCTTCCGGGTCCACCCAGCCCAGGCCGGCCACTCAGCGTTACTGTCCTTGGGCGCAGGCTGGCTCTCTCCTCTTCTCTGAACTCTCGCCTGGGGCCCCCTGTCCGCCTCTCAGCTTGGGTTACTATCTGCTGTCCTGCCTCCCTAGTGTGCACTTCCGGCTCATTCCTGTCTGATTCCAAATATTCACTAGGGCACCTGAAAGGCACCTTAGCCTGGATGATTCAAGGCAAACTGGAGTCCTTCCCCACAGCCCTGCTCAGCCCCTGCTGCTCCCCAAGAGTCTTTGCAACTCAGAAAGCTAGGGGGCCTCACACACCTCACCCTGCAGTCTCCGTGGCCAGACTACCACCCCTTTCATCCTGTTGCCTCCATAGCTCTGAACTCTTCAGTTCTTCACAGCCTCACTGCCCCTTCCTAATCCTCACCACCTGCACTCTTCCCCTGGATCACTACAGCCTCTTGCATGGTCTCTCCACAGCCCTTCTCACTTGCCTCCCTCCAAGCCATTTTCCATGTTGTAGCCACTCTGCACCCGGGCTCTGCCTCAAGCCTCAGACATGGGGACACCAGTCTCCTAGAGAGAGTAGGGCCTGCTTAGGGTTGCAGTAGGGCTGGAGTTTCCAGGGCAGGAAGGCGAACCCGCATGCAGGCTGGAGGTTAGACACAGAGCTCACCCAGGCCTCCTTGGGAATGGTGAGGAGGCTCTGAACTTAGCAGTATCGGGTTTCAGAAAACACGGGGTCAGGGTCAGCAGAGCAGCTGGTAGTGGGGAAGGCCAGGCCCAGCTAATTTCCTGTCAGAAAGGCCCAGAGGCCCCAGCCCCTCTCTGGGCTGGCCACAGGGGAGGAGATGCCGGGAATGGCTCACATTCCTCTGGCTGGGGCTGCACTGAACCTCGGACCTCGGGGGAACTGCGGGGAGTGAGGAGGTGGATCTCTGAGGCCAGAGTCGGGGGTTCTCTGCAGGGACCAGGCATCTGGTGTGCAACCCTTCAACTGGAATGGGGCCAGAGACTGTACAGCAGACACAAAAGAGCGTCACAGCTGCTGAAGCTTTAGGGTAAATGAGCCCAGCCTTACATTGCAGATGAGGAAACAGGCTCAGACAGGCCCAGATCTCACCAGGATCCCATGAGCGTCCTTGTTCTAAGCCCTGAACTCGGTTTCTTCTGGCCGGGTGTGCATTTCCTGGAAGGCCAAGCTTTGCTGAGCTGTGTGACAGTGGGGGATGATCTGGGCTAGGCCTGTGCTCTTCTTGGCAGGGAGGCAGGAATCCTTGCTTCCAGACAGGGATATATGCGTCTCAAGTGGTCTGTGGGGTGCGTGGCCCGTGTGGAGAGAATGTAAGGGAGCGGAGTCAGTTGTGGGCCCCTCTGTCCTCTCCTGGAGGCCCTAGCTCATTCCATCCGCAGAAGAAACTTGATGTCCTGGTCAAGTCCCCAGGAGGGCGAGGTCATGGCAGTGTGCTCCTGGCCTTGAATGGCCCTCTAAGTGGCCTGGCTTGGCTGGTTGGGAGGTGGAGGTCAGTGATCCCTACTAATCTCCTTTCTCTGGTGCTGAGACTGGCCTGGTTGAAGTATGGATGACTAGGGAGGGCGAGATCGGGACACAGTCAGTCACTCAAGCCTGGGTTCAAGCCTGTCTCCATCAGACACTACCGTCTGACCTGGGCCTCTGACCTCTCTCTCCAAAGCAGGGAGCCCTCAGCTGCAGAGCAGAGGGTGGCCACTCCAATTCTCTCAAGTTGCATGGTGTGTCTGTGACTTGGGCAGGGGGGCCACCTGCCTGATGCTGTGGGACACAAGCCCTCCCAAGAGCCTGGCAGGGCTGCCCACCCCCTCTCCAGCAGGGCCTGCCTGGCCATCTTTCCTCCACTGGACTACTCAGAGGCTGCGGCCATTTTCAGGTCTCTCAGGCACCAACCTGATAGTCTTGTCCCTCTCCCCTCTCTCCCCACTGACTCCAGCAGGTAGGCCACCTCAGGGACGTCTCTCCAGCCCTGCTGCCTGCCCTCTCAGATCTGAACAGCCACAACAGCCCCCAGCCGCCCCCCACTTCCCAGTCCCCCTGTGCGTCTTCAGCAGGGAGATCTTTCTAAACACATGTCCCATCCTGGCTTATCTGCCTTTCCTTGCCCTCCTGCCCTTCCCCTTTGCCCAGCTGGCTCTCTCTTGTCCTAAGACTTAGCCTCCATGTCATGTATTCGGGTGTTAACCCGAAAATAAGGAGCCACAACAAGACGAAAATGAGGGTGTATTTGGGATCTAGGAATTGCAGTGCGCAGAGCACAGACTCTGGCAGTAACTGGGAAAAGCATCCTCCTGCCTAGGGGCAAGAGCGAGGGAGAGGAAGGGGGGCATTTTCGTGACTTGGTGCTAACAGGCCGCCCTGCTGCGGGGTGCACACTGATTGACTCTTGGGTTAACAACGGAACTATTCCTGGTATGCTCTAGAGACCTGCTCTGTCTTTCCAAAGCCCACAGCCAGCAGTTTTATGGCCAAGAAGGCTGCTGTCCACAGACTGTTGAGTCTGTGGACGATCTTGCCCAGTTCAAACACGGGCAGGTAAGGCGGTTTTCCTGCAGTGACCTCCTCCCCCCGCCCGCCGACTCATTTTAAAATGACTCCAGTCACGTCAGTTTTTCACGCTGAGAGGTCTTCTCTGACGCCAGGGGCTGGGCTGGGGTCTTCTCCCATAACTGTCCCCACCTGGTCACAGTTCTGATTACGCTAGATAGGACACCTTGCAGGTGTGGCTAATGGTTTATTTGGGGTCCAAAGTAGCCTCAACGGGCACCAGCACACAGCAAGTACCTATAAATGTACTGACTGACTGAACAATGAGCAAATGCATGGAAAGATGGGCCTCCGTGGTTTTGAGTGACTGCACCTTTTGTGGTAGGCTCCATCTCACGGTGGGAGGTTTGGGAGGAACGCACCCCATCAGGCTTCCCTGGCACCTTGCCTCCTGAAGTCCCTGCAGAGAAATGACTTCCAGCCGCCTCCCACTGTGAGGCTTCAAGTGATGGGGGTCACAGCAGGGATTCCCAACCCCACCTGTCAAACTCATCTGCCCCTGGGAAACGTGGATGTTGAGAGAGGTCACCAGAAACAGGTGGACTGTAGGTGACAGGTGGGCCTGTGTCTGACAGTGTCTGCATGCAACGTGCCTGTGTCACCAGGTGGGCCTGGCAGGAAGCCCCTGCTGGCGCAACCCCCCAAGCCCACACCTCTCGTGGCATTCAGGCCCTCTACCTCCCTCTCCCCTCTCCCTGGGCCACCCCGCAGCCAGCATCCCTGTCCCGGGCTCCTGTGCCCTGCACACGCTTCTGTCACTGCAGGTCACTTGTATCAACCTGTATTTGTTTTCTGGTGCTGTTGTGACACATTACTGCCAACGTAGAGGCTTCAAACAGCTACTGATTGCTCTCCCGGCTCAGACTTCATCTGGTGACATGGCTACGTGCACCAAGAAGGGCAAGGTTGTTGCTAAGTGTGGGATCTGTTGTGGTGCTGCCTCCCTCAGGAAAATGGTGAAGAAAATGGAAATAAGCCAGCATGCCAAGTGCACCTGCTCCTCCTGTGGCAAAGCCAAGATGAAGAGATGAGCTGTGGGGATCTGGCATTGGGGATCCTGCATGAAGACATGGGACGCGGGCCACCTGGGCCCACAGAACCACTTCTGCCATCACAGTAGAGCCCGCCACCCGAAGACTGAGGAGCTGAAAGATCAGTAGAAGCTTCACCATTTGAAACATCGCTAGTCTGTAATAAATGGGTTAATTTATGTAACAACAACAAACAAAACCCAGATTTATTATCTTACAGTTCTGAAGGTCTGAAGTCCAAACGGGTCTCACTGGGCAAAACTCCAGGTGTTGGCAGGGCTGCATTCCTGCGGGAGGCTTGAGGGGAGGAGGTTTTCTTGCCTTTCCCAGCTTCCAGAGGCTGCCCACGGTCCTTGGCCCCCGGCCTCGGCCCCCGACCTCTGGCCCCTTCCATCTTCTAAGCCTGCAGTGACTGGCCATGTCTCTCTGCCACTTGCTTCCACCTCCTTCCTCAGCTTACAAGGACCCTTGTGATGGCATTGGCTGCGTCAGGATGATCTCTTGAGATCAGCTGATGCACAGCCTTAATTTCATCTGCAACCTTAACGCTCCTTTGCAGCAGCAGGTAGCACGTTCACAAATTCTGGGGGATGTGGCCGTAGATGTCTTCAGGGTCAGTGGGCATTATTCTGCACACCACAGATGGCCTGTCTCTTTCCAACTCTTTGGGCCTCTGACTCATCCATAGACTCCTCAGAACCCAGCCTGTACTGGGTTTATTACATATTTTGATAGATCTGATTCAGTCAAGTGATATACTGAGAACTCATTTGTGCTGGGTACTTTCATATGTATTATCATGACTTTTGTTCCCATTCTACAGGTGAGGAAAATAAGGCTCAGAGAAGTTGGGCCAAAGAAGCTGTATGTGACAGAAACAAGGAGCTTCCGTATATACTCCCTCAGGTGGAAAATGCAGACATCTTTGCTCCTTTGGGTCTAGCGCTCCAATGGAGAGAAACCCCTAGAACTTGGGTGGTGGCCATGAAAATGCACCTCTCAGATTTCAGACTGGCCCTTGTGGCTGCATTCTCATATCCTCAGGGTTTGCACTGAGGCCCACAGGCTGCTCTCAGCCAGTGACTAAGATGGGTTCCTTCATGCGAGATACAAGATTTCTCTGACAGGCGGTTTTAATGACACAAGGGCTCCCCATTGGCCTTGCTCCTTTTAGATCCCAACTGCAGCCTCCAACTCTTCCACCCCGCCTCCCGTCCTTCTGTCTCTCGTTCACAGGGTCAAATCTGCATCACTGCCTCACGTTCCTCCCAACCTCCCCGACCTGTGCTCTGCTCATCTTCCCTCACACGTGTTCCCCTGTAAGTCTCTTGCACACAGAGAGTCCTGTCTTTGTGGAACGACCAGAACTAACAAGTGGTCTGCGGAAACAGTGGCAAGATAGGGATTTGGGCCTGTTTGAGAGCGGATGGGGAAGAGGAAGCCGTCCTGGTTGACGGGGGCCCCAGATAGTCCCTTGAGTAAGGTAGCAGCTCAAATGCTAAAGATTTCACGGGTAAAGACCTGGGAAAATTTCCTAGGGGAGGGGAATGTTGTGGTAGGTGCGATCATCCAAGCATTTAAAAAATAAGGCGGGGGTAGGGGTGGGTGGCTGGGGATGGAAAAATGCCCGCTAAGAACTGACTGGTCACCGTGAACGCAAGCTGATATTCTGCGGAGGACTGAAGAGGGACCGCGGGCCACTGACAAGCAGTTACTGGGGCAGCGTGCAAGCCAGCAAGCTTCCATGGAAGCTTACAAAGCAGCACTTATCTGCGGCCGTGGAGAACAGATGCAGCGGAGCGGCAGGCTGAAGATCAGAGTTGCACAGATAAGTCTGAACGCTCAGCCAAGCTACTTCTGTGAAGGTCAGAAAGTCTGGAACCCTGCGACATGAGATAAAGACATCAGCGTGGATGCCCTGAGGATGTGGGGGCTGCAGCCTTCCTGAGCCTCCAGGCTTAGTTACAGAGACGGCCACCCCTCCTCCTAAGAGCTACCATTTCTGCTGTGCTGAAGGATGCCACAGAGGCCTCACCCCTGCTGGGCAACGGGTACTTTCTAGGGAGTTGCCCCCACTTCTTCCCCTACTGGCCATGGACGGTGATTAGGGTTGAATTCCAGAATAATCCAGCTGGGGACATACTGAGCCCGGTGGTGAAGGAAAGAGAGTAACATGAAAGAATAGTTAACTATCATAGACATTAGCAGGAGCCAGAGGAATGGCTCTGGGCTTGGATTTAGGGAACGCTTGATTAAGGGGGCTAGAAAGTAAGACTGGATAAGCAAGAAGTCATGGATTTGGGGGCACTTTCCTGAGACACAGATTTAATACCCTGGATGGGACATGAGGCGATAGGGCAGATTCTGCTGGGGTGGCTCTTAGAAGTCTGGAAAAAGCAGTGGAAATACCCGAGTTTTCCTGGCAGATGGTAAAGAAGAAATAAAAGAAGCTGGGCCAGAGTGGGGATGCTGGAATGGATGTATTATGTAAGGCCAGTAAGGATGGAGGCTCAACCCACAGAAAGTTGTGGAGAAGGCACGTGGACCATGGTGTCCCTAGGTACAAAACAGGCAGCCAATAAGGTTCTGCTTCTTAAGTACAATGAAAAAGCCCACAGGAATGGAGGTGCAGGAGGCAGGCTCAATGTAAAGTCTTGGTCCCTTGCTCAGTTTCCAGACCTGAGCCAGTCTGAGGATCCGGAACCCATAGTCTAAAGAGGGGCCAGGGGTCTACGAGGAAGGACCCTGCAAAACTGCAGCAAGTATATATGGTGATTCCTGAAGTTTTCTCCCAAAGGTCTATGGCCATTTATTTGGGTGACTGTTCACTAGAGACAAGGGACTAGTGGATACCGGAGTTCTAGTTCACATGAATCTATGAGACTCAAAGCATCATCATGGGCCCTTTTTTAGAGTGGGGCCCCTGGGGGTCAGGGAAAAGGGGAATCACAGCTAAGGTCTGACTTGCAGTGGGCTCGCTGTGTCCACGAAGTTGCCCAGCAGTCCCTTGCACCGAGGTGCTCCATCAGAACTCATATGCTCTTACAGCTGGAGTGACCCCCACATCAGGCCACTGGCTTACTGGGTCAGAGCAGTCATAGCAGAGAATGCCATGTGCAGACTTCTGAACGTGCTGCCTTCTCCTGGCTCCCTCGCCTTACCCAAAGTAGTAAATGAAAACATCTCATCTCATACCAGGGTATATGGCAGAAAGTAATGCTGCCGTTAACAACTTAAAGGGCGAAGGGGTGGTGGTCCCTGCCATTTCTCCTTTTAATGCACCTGTCTGACCTCTGCATGAATCTGATGGATTCCGGAGGAAGACTAGCTAGACTGCCTCTGGCTGAACCAAGGAGGAGCCTTGCTCGCAGATGCTGTGCCAGACATGGGTCATTGCTAAAGCAGATTAATAAGGCCGTAGGTATGTGGTCTGCAGTCATTTGGTCAATGTGTTCTTTTCCATTCCAATTGGAAAAGAGGATTGGGAACAGTTCATATTCACATGGGATGGACAACAATATTCATTTACAGTTTGCCTCAGGGTTGTGTAAACTGCCTTGCCCTCTGTCTTAATGTCATGTCAAGAGATCAGGGCCATGTGGACATCCCACAGAACACCACACTGATCCATTACATCAATGACCTTGTGCTGATCAGGCAGGATGAGTAAGAGGTGTCCTGTGCTGGCGGTCACGGCTCAGTCACATGCACTCCAGAGTGTAGCATATAAAACTGGTAAAGATTTAAGGACCTGCCACTTTAATGAGGTTTTAAGGGGTTCAGTGGCCAGTGAAAGAAAGTCAAGAGTAAGAGAAATTATTGTATCTTCTATCCCTTGCCACTGTGAAGGAAGCACGGTGGATGGCAGCTATCTCTGGGATTAGGGACAACACAAGTGTTCTGGATGATGTGTAGGGCTGTCGGCTGCAGGGGGGTCCCACAGCAGGGGAAGGCTCTGCAACAGGGCCAGGCTCCCGTGCTTGGAAGCCGGAGGTGTTGGGAATGTTGGCAGTGGGAAAGGGGAAGAGGTAGTATGGTGCTTACGGCACGGCTCAGTGGGAAAGTCCCAAAGCAGGCCCCTTGGATGCCCCAGCAGGGCCATGTTAATAGCAACAGCGAATTACACACCATTTTGAGGAACAGTTTCTAGCATGTTACTAGAGACAGAACACCTCACCAAAGTACACCAAGAGGGACATCTGAAACTGTCCATTATGACTTGGGTTCTATTGGATGCATCAAGTCATAAAAATGGATGGGCCTGGAGGCAGTCCGTAAGATGGAAATAACTACCTCTGGGATTGAGCCTGAGTAAGGCAAAGGGCAATGGGTAAACTGCACGGGGATACAGCATTAATAATTTTTTGGAATGATTACATGTTGAAATAATATTTTTGTTAAACCGGGTGAAGTAAAAATATATTAAAAATAAGATGAAATGTTATTAAAATCAGTTCCATTTGTTTTTTAAAATTTTATTATTTTTTACTCTGTTATGCTAGTCACCATACAGTACACCATTAGTTTTTGATGTAGTGTTCCATGATTCATCATTTGCGTAAAACACCCAGTGCTCCACGCAGTACGTACCCTCCTTAATACCCATCACCGGGCTCACCCATCTCCCCACACCCCCTTTCTAGAACCCTCCGTTTATTTCGAAGGGAAAAATGAAGGGGGAGGAATTGGAGTGGGATACGCTACATCTGCTTTTTTACTTTAAAAAATATACATTATATGGCTTGCTTTATGTATCTGACAGTGCTGCTTGAAGCCCTCTGTCTGCATCAATACTGCCTTATTCTTTGCTTAACCCATAGCTCCAGTGGCTGGTGCTGAAGGCATGTCCCAGTTATCACTCTGAGATGGTTCAGAAATTCTTTATGGGATGATGGGGTTATTTAATAACTCTTAAGAGAACTCCCAATGAAGTATTTAGAAATGTCTATTTCTGTTGAGAAGCAAACATGCTGTGCCATTAGCAGTCTAAGCCCTAGCCCTGGAACAGAGGCCACTGGGCAGAGGGCTTTGGGAAGTGAGAAGAACGAACCTGGGCCAAAGGGCTTGGGAAGCCAGACCTGTACAATGTGCTCCTTTCAGGATCTGCATCTTTCCAGAGCCCAGCCATAGAAAGGTTTGTCACAAGCGCCACAGGGGAGGGGTGGTGGCAGCTAAGCTCCTTACAAGGTGCAAGGCCTTAATCTTTCTTCCTTGGAATCCAGTGTTCTTCCCCCCCCCCCCCCCCCATAGCTAAGACCTGAAGAATGAAGGGCATCCGGATATTCTCGTACTCAACCCCCAATCTCAGTAGTTTCTCTTGTGAATGAAGCAGGGCAGAATCCTGGGACCAGTGAAGCCTGAGAGCCCCTGCCTGGATCACCTGAGCCCTCTAGACTGAGGCAACCTGAAGGCTTCAAGGGCCCATTCTGCCTGGCTCAGAGTGGGATCCTGGATATCAAAAGACTGAGAGGTTCAGCTCTGGGGTGAGAACCCCAATTCTGTTGGCTCCATGTTGAGATGTAGCTAAGGTCCCCAAAGTAAACTCAAGGGTTCAACCAGAAGAAACGTTGCCCAGAATGGAAATCACTGATCCTTCATTTGTGCTGTTTTAATGATTTCCTGAAACAGAAAAGCCAGCCACCTGACTACAGTTCAGTTGTTCCTGCCTAAAATTCTCACTAACTGCTACATACCATACATAGGAGGTAAACCTGTGACCGAGAAGACGAAAAGGACTCCAACAATTTCACACTGCCATGAGAGGCACAGGGTGGGAAGAGTGGCTTCCGGTCTCTTACTTAAACTCGGCGGCTGTGTGTCTAGAGCCCAGAAGCTCAAGCCAGCATGTCCAGTGTCTAGTGACCACCTAAGCAAGGCACGAAATGAGCTGTTCCACCCTTGAATTTTTAGTCTCATACATAAATCCTGGATTTTGCCTTCTGAGCAGTATGCACTACACAGTGAGTTTTATTTCACAGCAAATGAGGATGCTTTTTCTTAAGAAATAAATTTAATTCAAGGTGGTTAGTGACTGTAAGGCATGGAACACCTTTACGAAAGTTAAAAGAATCCAGTTATAAAAGAAGCACTGTGCACAGTCTCAAATAGCTGAAGGTACAATGGGCTCCATATTTTACAAAGTACAAAAATTATTTCATATACAAAGAAAAAATACAAATAATGTGCAAAAATCATTTTCACAGGTGGCAATTTATAAAATGAAAATGATAGAAAAATCCTTCATTCTTATTTTTCCCCAATTTCTTATATATTAACACAGTTCTATTTCCTAGTGTGTAGATAATTTTAAATTTGAAAATCTGATTTATTTGTAATCTACAAAGACAAAGTGGTTTCTTATCTTTTAAAAAGGGAACTATTTTCATGACTGAAATCTTATGCATGAATCAGTTAATTTTATATTAAATTATAAGTAGGCTATCTGAAAAACAAGGATATAGAAATCATATATACATATTTTTGAAATATTAGTTTGGTATTTAACATATTAACATTTCAAAATGACGCTCTAGCTACCTCTGACTCCAGCCGGCCACAGCGCCTGTGAGCAGGGATCTCGCTGCGGCTGCTGGTGGGGAACACACAGCATTCCTCAGATCTTTAGCTGAACAAAGACAATATTATCAAAAGTAAAGAAAATCTACCGACCGTGCTTACTCTTCATGTGCAGAAGTGCTGTTTGGGCAACTGATCATGCCACCGTGCGAATGCTGTCTACACAGCCTGTCACAGGTGTGCTGTGCTCATGGACAGCTGGCTTCTGTCTTTCTAACATCTTCACTTCATTAAGAGTTCAGTGCAAGGGTTTATTTTGTGAGTTAGTGCATTCGGCTTTTTGCATGTTATTTCGTGTAAGAAGCTGTCAGGGAGCAGAAGAATACATAGGAACACAAAGTCCTGGATCCTCAGGGCACCTTTGGCCTAGAAAATTCAGTGTTTTGGAAGCAATATTTTCCTGCATTGGCCTGGTCATTGTTGCATCATTCCCTGCCATCTTTTTCCTTCAGGAGAATCCTGTGTGTGCCCCCTTTGCCTGCCACTGAGCACTGAGGTTCTTGTATGATCCCCAGTGGCCAAGCAGGGGTTATGGAAGCACCTTTAGGCAGCACCAGAGAACTGAGCATCTCTAAGGTCAGACAGTAAGAGTAGGAACTATTCTGCTGGGAAACCTGTTCCAGACAGAATGTAAGATCAACTTGGACAGTTTTGATTTTTGCTTGTCAGAAAGTTCTTCAAGGAAATTATGACCTTGGTAACAAAAAGGATCTAGTTTCATCAAGAAGGAGTCAAGTAAGTGGTAGCCATTTTGCCTAGGGGATGGATGACAGTTGGCTCAGGAAGCATTCTTCTGGTCCCTAACCACTAAGACCCTGTTAGAACAACCTAGTGCAAGACACAGGGAGTGCCTGGGGCTCTTGGCCAGCCCTCTGGGATGCATTCAATCAGGCTAAGCAGACATAGCAACTGCTCAAAGAGGGCACTGGGTAAGACTGGGCAGGAGAACTTCAGGCCTGGGATGACTCTTTAGAACCAAACAGGAAGCTGTCAGCTGCTCAAGGATTCATGCACTTTGTTCTATCTGGCAGCTTGAGTCCTTCCTCCCTCTTCTGCTTGGGTTGACCAGGGACATCAGGCATCAGAGATACAGCTCTGAATCCTGTCCATCCACTGCTGGGCACTCTGTCCATCCTGGGCACAGAAGTTATACACACGTTTGCTGGTCTTGAGCTACAAAACCGAAAGACAAGAAACACAGATGAAGGGCAGGCCTGCTCTATGGCTTTGGGCAAGTGTGTGAATCAATCCCAGTGAACTTCCCTTCCCATGCCACCCCAGAACCTCTATGTTCTCTCTCCCCTCCACTACCATACTGTCATTGCCTTGATGGTCACTTCGTGTTTTGGGTCCCCAGAGTCACTGAAGATGTTAGTAGAAGGGCACTGGCAGAAAAGGAGACATGCTAGGAGAGTCTAACTTCGCATTTTCCTGGGCCTTCCTTGACTAAGAAGGCGGGTCAAGAAGGGCTGCGGAGTCTCTGGCCTCTCGCGGAGTCACAGATGCAGCAAAGGTGCCACGGAAGCTTCCTGTGATCCTCTGTGAAGCCTGAGAATCGTCCACATCATGAGCAAGTCACCTTTCCTGTCCTCTTTCTATCCCTTTCTCTAAAGGCTTCAGCTGGGGCCACCCTGGAAGCCCAGACTCAGGGAAATGGCTTCATAGCCAGAACAGAGCCCTCACTATGACTGTGCTCTTTATGAAGCCCTGCTTGGCTATGGGAACTAAGCAGAACTAAGAACCCCATTGTGTGGCCCATAAAATGCCCCAAGGCTCACCTAAGGGCTGCTGAAGATGTTAGGGCAAAGAGTCAGCATGTATGACTATGGACAATTTTTATGGACGGTCAAGCATGAAGACCACTGGATCCAAAGGGAAGTAGCATCTTCTTGACGGTAGGTGGTGAGTAAAATAACTAACAATATTTAACAGGGATTCATTTTCCTCCATATGTGGCTGGATACCCGCTGAAGAAGTCCTTTGTGCAAAGTAATATGCAGCCTTTTTGAGACATCTGAACAGCCAGGAGAGGTCAGATTTGGGCATTGAGTGCTGAATTCAAATTCTGTAGCAATTCCCATATCCAGGGGGTCTGCAACCTATCTGCTGTCTCCATCAATTTCTCTGAGGCCCCATAATTCTTATAGATGGATGGGTTGTAAGGAGTCATGTACAGATAGAGTGAGAAAAAGACAAGATCAACTTACATCAAAGAAAGCCTTGTCACTCGTGTGCTTTGGGGCTCCCATGCTGGGGCCAGCAGGGATGACCATTTCTACTTCAGCCAGATCAATGTGGCCTTTACAGTTTGTGTCCTCACCTGAGTCATAGTATCGCAGCTGGAACCAAAAGGATACAGATGGGATATAAGACACACAGAAAGGGAAAATGGCGTGGGTTTCCAAAATGTGTTTGAATACCTTCCTCTGTATCTTGCTAACCTATGCCTAAAAGAATAAATAAGAAAATAAAAACACTGCTTGCTTCTTGGTGGCTGACAGAAAGGAGGAAAAATATTTTTTTTTGAAATTTGAATTCATAAAAATACTACATATTAAAAATAAAATTAAATGTCAACTAACAATTGTAAAAAATATATATAACATATAAAAAAGAGGTTCTTTATATATTATTTATATAAAAAATAAAAAATTAAATAAAAAATTATTTACTATTGAAAAAAAAAAGAGGTTCTTTAGAATATGTACAGAATTCCTAGAAATCGGTAAGAAAAAGATAATCTAGTAGAAAAATGATTAAAAAAGCTCAGTGAGCAAGTCACAGAGGAAATACAAATGACCTATAAACATCTGAAAAGATGTGCAACCTCGGTGATGGAAGAGGGGTAATGTAATCAGTAAGATTTCACTTTTCACGTAGATTAAGAAATATTAAAAATGGCTGATAATATTCAGGTTGATTGTAAGGCACTAAGTATTCTCAAACACTGTTAGTGGGTATATAATTTGTTAGAAACCTTTTGGACTAAATTTGGCAACAGCAACTCAAATTTAAAATGTTTATGCCTATTGATATGTCCTTCTCACCTCTGCAGAAACACTCCCACAAGCATGCAGAGACACAGAGAAAGAGGTTTCCTTCAGCACTATTTTTATTAGCTAAAAATGGAAGAGATGTATCTTTCAATGAGGGTGTTTGTTAATTAAATGATGGTTGGTTAATTATATCAGTAATATGGAATACCATAACTTTTCAAAAATGATAAGGAAGATCTTTATGAACTGGTAGGAAAATATGTTCAATTATAGTATATAAAAATATAAGTTGCCAGACAGCATGTAGATATAAAATGATTTTTGAAAAACTAGCTCAACATTTGATTGAGCGGTTATTATGTGCCAGGACTGGGTATCACTCTGTAACTTATATGGCAGAGAAGTGTCTAGTGCCTCTGTCACTACAGCCTGGCCTCATACTTACCTCTGTTTCTCCAGCCAGGCATGGGTAGAAATAGGTCGAAAATGGAAAACTGTACGTTTTGTGTTCAAGAAATGCAAAAGTTGGTAAGAATGCAAGTATAATTTGGTGTAATTATAAATAATAGAAAAATTATGAGATTGTCCTGTGTTATATTTAGTGGTTTAATGGAACTTGTCTCCACAGCATATTCTTATGATTTCAGAGACTTTGTTATGTTAAAGTACAACCTCCCCTAAATAAATTCTCTATATTCTTCCACAAAGATTCTGTAACTTTTATGAAATGCCCTGAGCAGAGGGAAACGTGGTCCCCACTTAAGATCTTTATGTGAAAATGGTCTTCTAGGTGCAGGTCCTACAGAACACTGTATAGGGGTACCAGTTTGTATCTTTCTCAACAGCCTTTATTTTTTATTTTATTTTATACATCTTATCTTATCTTAAAGTAGGCCCCATGTCCAGCATGGAGCTCAATGTGGGGCTTAAACTCACAACCCTGAGGTAAAGACCTGAGGGAGATCAAGAGCTGATGCTTAACTAAGTCACCCAAGTGCCCCTCAACAGACTTCATTTTAGAGATGAATGTGTTGAGAAACAAAAGGGTTCTCTGCCTCCAGGCTGACTGGTCAGTTCTGAGGTAGAATGAGGCCACAGTCTAGCCTAGAGAGAGGTGATTCTCTGTAGGCTTTGACAGTATTATTACCTGATGTTTTGTTACATCCAACACAAACCAACGGGGTTTCCAACCTTTCAGCAGAGCCCCTCTTTTGTAAAGCGTTCCCTCGAAGGACCTAGAAGAAATGATGACAGGCAATTAATTTTGGTTTTTCATTTAAAAAGTGCTATGAAGGGGATGTCTGTTGTTTTTGCCAAGTCTTTCTTTCCCTTGATAGTCCAAAAAAAAAGCCAATCAGAATTCTTTCCAGATTCTTTTTCACTAGACCTTTGGGGGAAAGACTGCTTCTTTCTGCTGGAATTAACAAACTTGTAAGGTTTGGAGCTCTCAATAGCCATCTTTTGTGCCATGTTGAGAATGATGCAACCACTAGAGGAAAACTGTGAGAAACTGGCACATCCTTGGCCTTTCCAGGGTCTGTGATTAAATGCCTTTAAAAAAAAAATTATTTATTTGACAGAGATCACAAGTAGGCAGAGAGGCAGGCAGAGAGAGAGAGGTGGGGGGTGGGAAGCAGGCTCTCGGCTAAGCAGGGAGCCCCATGTGGGGCTCGATCCCTGGGATCATGACCTGAGCCGAAGGCAGAGGCTTTAACTCACTGAGCCACCCAGGTGCGCCAGTAAATTCCTTTTTGCTCAAGCTAGCTCGAGCTGAACTTCTGATGTCTACCACTAAAAAAGTGCTGACTAACACATACTCTCTCAAACGATCTGACAGGCATGAGATAATAATAACCAGGACTCAACCACAAATCACCATAACCTCTTGGCGTTATTTTAGTTGTAATTTTGACTTCTCCTCTTCAAAGAGCCATCTGACACATTTACAACAGAAACGAAGAATGAAAGCAAATCCATCTCAGGGTTACAGAAGGCTGTCCTGCCCAGGCCCAGCAGCTCGGCACGCCCACCTGTTCTCGTCATTCCTGGACGCGTACTGGCTGTACAGCGTGGCTGCTCTGCGGTCCACGCCATTGGACGGGGAGATGCTGGCACTGTGCTCCTGGCCCATGCTGCTGTCTGGGAGGTGCAGCAGAGACCTCTTCTGACAGGAGGTCAGGTTGGTAGACACAATTCCTGGGGAGCCTGAAGGGTGTCTCTGCAGCTGAAAAAGAACCATACTTTGATAAAAAAAAAAAGAAAAAAAAACCCAAACTGTAAGATGATAAATTTGCATTTTAAGTTAAAGGAAAAAAAAGAGCTAGGAAAGCCTTATAAAGATTTTATTGAGCAACTCATCCAGTAATTTCATTTTTAAAAATTTATCTCAAGGAGAAAACTGAGTAACTCAAGGAGCAATTAAAAAAATACACATACAAAGATGTTTATCCTGGAGTTGTTTATGATAATAAAAAACCAGAAACAATGTAAATGTCTATCATTAGGGGACTGGTTAAAAAAATGGTATTTCCGGGGGCGCCTGGGTGGCTCAGTGATTTAAGCCGCTGCCTTCGGCTCGAGTCATGATCTCAGGGTGCTGGGATCGAGTCCCGCATCGGGCTCTCTGCTCAGCGGGGAGCCTGCTTCCCTCTGTCTCTCTCTGTCTGCCTCTCCATCTACTTGTGATTTCTCTCTGTCAAATAAATAAATAAAATCTTAAAAAAAAAAATGGTATTTCCGGGGTGGCTGGGTGGGTTAAACCACCGCCTTTGGCTCAGGTCATGATCTCAGAGTCCTGGGATAAAGCCCCGCGTCGGGCTTTCTGCTCAGTGGGGAGCCTGCTTCCTCCTCTCTCTCTGCCTGCCTCTCTGCCAGCTTGTGATCTCTCTCTGTCAAATAAATAAATAAATAAATAAAATCTTTTAAAAAAATGGTATTTCCGTAGAGTGGAATTCTAGACAGCCAACAGAACTGCTGTGCTGACATATATGACAAATGGAAGGTCATGTATGCCTCATATATTTTTTAAAATATCTTATTTATTTATTTATTTATCAGAGAGAGAGGGGGGGAGCACAAGCAGGGGGAACGGCAGAGGGAGAGGGAGAAGCAGATTCCCTGCTAAGCAGGGAGCCCAATGCAGGACTACAGCCGAGGATGCCAGGATCATGACCTGAGCTGAAGGCAGATGCTTACCTACTGAGCAACCCAGGTGCTCCAGAAAGCTGGTTTTAAAACAGTATGCATAGTAAATCCCTTTTTAGGTGTGTAAGAATGATACAATAAGTTTGACAGCTCGCAATTTATTTCTAGGCTATAAATTGTAGGTGATTTTTATCCTCTGCTTATAACTATCTGTGTATTATCTTACTTAAAAGAATAGATATATCTCTCATAATCAGAAAAAATATCAAGAAATGGTTTTATTCTTCTGAGAATTAAAGAATAAAGCTTTGAGAATTAAAGTCAGACACCACCTGCCTGTGGCCTGACAATAGTTCCCTGAGTTGCCATCTGAAGGCAAGAGTGAGTGCCTGGAGGACCCCTTCTCAGCATGCTAGAGGCTTTCTTCTGTGCCCCCGTCTCCCTGTCCCTCTGTGACATGTGAAGTCCCTTCAGAACACCCACAGCTGTCCTGATCTCCCTTCTGTTCCATCTGGAGCCAGTCTGAAGTGGGTTTGATGGTGGCTGTATCCAATATGAGGTGTGTGATCTCTGTGCCTGTCCCCTCGCATGTGAGCAGGGACACGACCCCCTCCCTGTGGGCTGCAGAGGACACTAAAGTGTGGGTGGGGCTCAGCACCGTCTCTTGCACCTATTCCATGCCTGATAGAGGTTGAAGTCAAAAACAGAAGAGGGACTGTGAAAGACAGAAAACAGTGTGTGTTTTTAAAATATTGTTATGATAAATGTTTCTTAATTCAGAAACAGAAAAGGGGGTGTGAGCAAGAGAAAGTAGCATAATCTGTCTTTTAAAAATATTTTCTTTTCTCTGGCTATTTCTCTGAAGGAAAGATGGTCCTGGTGTTCCCCTCCCCACTCATGTGGCAGAAAATCAGCTGAAACCACAGAGGCGCAGATAGAAAAGAACCCAGTAATTTTCCCTGAGTACGGGGCCCTGAAACACAAGTCTTATGTCACTGTGGTAAAGTGAGACACTCAGGAAGTATTCAGTCACTTGGAACCTTCTGCCCTGGACCTCCAGGGTATGACCCCACCCTCTGGCCATAAGCCCACCTGGGTTACCTGCAGCAGCAGGCCCCACCTGACCGAGCAGGCTCAGAAAGCTCAGAAGTAGCTCCTCACAGGATTTTAGCAACTCACACGGTCTGCTCTGGGTTCTTCCTTAAGGTCCACTGTTACTTTTTCCCACAGCTGCTGCCACTTCTCAGGGGTTTGGTTCAATTTATGCTCCAATTTTTCAATTTCCTGTGAAGTAATTAAAAGGAGTTTTTTCTGACACTAAGAATTTCATAGAAATCAGAAAGTGTCCCCAGAGCCAAATCTCCTCTGTACTGGGCCCGATGAATACCACGGCCAGAAGGCAGAGAAAGCTGGTGGCCTCAGAGGTCTCTCAAGGCAGGAACAGGGGTGGGAGCTCTAGCTGGTGTGACGTACTGTGGCAAAGGTACACCTTCACCTCTGGCCACCCCGCAGGAAATCTGATGGCCACAGCAAAAGGTCAAGCACTGGGCTGGTGTCCAAACCCTAACAGCAAGGTGGAGGTCTGTTCTTGACAGAGGAACCCCCACCTCTGATGATTTAAAACCAGATGTGGAAAAAATGAGCCAAGAACTGCCCAAGAACGGAATTTCCTTTGGAGAGGGATGCCGATGAGCAGAGCAGCTGCCCTGTGACAGCGCCTTCCCTGCAGCACACCTATGCCCCGCTGGTCACAAGAAGGGACCAAGACTCTTCAGGAACTGTTTGGCCCAGATCAGGGCTCAAACCCCTTCCTCCAGGCTGCTGCTCTCATCAGGGTGGCTACTGCTGGGACTGTTTCACTCCAGAATATTCCCTGGAGAAGATGGTTGGCAGCACGCCATCAGGCCATCAACTACCCACACTTCTGACCAGAGGAAGCAAAGCACCCACAAAAGCCATAATCCAGGACTGACTCAGGCTGCTGGGCAGCTAAAACAGCTGGGAAGCTGCAAATTGCTCCATTTGCTTGATTGCTTCTTCATAATGTTGGAAAACTTACTGTTTTTACTCTTTTCCAGTAGTTGAGTCTGATCCCCTGCTGCTGCTGCTGGGGAGCAAATTTGGTTTCCTCACCCTCCTGGGGTGCCACGTAGAACACTAGCCCAGAGGGAGGAGAGCCATGTCTAGAAGTCTGAGAGCCAGTTTTAACTGAACCTGGCTCCTGAGGCCTCAGGTGCCCTACATGCATGTCTCCGTGGGCCTGACTTACACCGAAGAGGCTGGTGAGTGCATCAGGCTGAGCACAGCTGACATCATCATAGCATGGCCACACCGTTCTCCTTTGGCTCTGGGGCCCAGCTCCTCCGGCCGCTTCAGAGTCCTCACAGGGGAACTGCTTGGGAGTTAGCATCATCCAGTCATATGAAGGCCCTGTGGAAAGTGTTTCCTCTATGTAGTAATCCCACTTCTTGAGGCTGGAGACATTTACATTGGGCTTCAGGGCCTGTTCAAAGAGAATTCTGAAATATAGTTTCATCTTGACCTCAAAGTACCTCCAGTGCACAGGCAGGCTGGCCCCTAACATCTGCAGGGTCTAGGGCAAGAGCATGAATGGATGTTCAATACCATATTCTAAATATTTACATGGTATACATTAAGATAAACTATTAAATAAAATATGTCTCTCCTCCTAGCTTGATAAATAAAACTTCCTAATGACCTGCAAGACGACGCTCAAAATGAGAGAGCTTGGACTCTTTAGAACTCTACACCAGACAGTGGTAGCACTGGAGAAGCTGGGCCCAGCAACCAGACTCCTTGGCCTAAGTCCCTGCTCCTCTCACTCTGGCTCGGTCTTATATTGTGAGGGTCTTTCATGAATGTGTATATATACTCCGACACACAAGGCTAAACCCTGTTTACTCTCTGCCAAACAGCTACTTCTTAGGCACACTTGGCGCTGAATGAGGAGCACATGTACTGGCTCGGGAGACAGACTGGAAGTAGCCTCGTTAGTAACTTAGATTTGGGTAAGAAATTTTGGGGTAACAGAGCATGGTTTAGATAAAGAAGGAGTATCTAAGCACAAACACTTGGGTTTTTTGTGTTCTGCATCTTATGAGGAAGGGGTTGCTGGAGAAAGGCCAGGGAGGGGTCCTAAGAATGGAGCCAAGGACAAGGGCCTTCTTGTTCCTGAGGAAGGTGGTCCTGCTCATCACACCAGTCTGTCCCATCCCAGAGCTTACTTCCTACAGACGTGCATCACACAGCATGGTTGCCCCTGAGATGTCCTGCTTCTTGGGCTGGGCTCCAAACATCCCTGCTTCCCATGGCTTTGGTATAAGTGGACTTTAAAGAAATCTTTCCCAAAGTATTTTAGACCTTTTTTTTTTCAGCTTAGATAACCAGTTGCAGTTTCAAGTTTTGTTTGGTCTTTCATCCTGTGGAAAGTTGCCTTGCTTTGACTTTCTTTAAGTTACCCTTTCTAGATTTGGGGGTCCAGCTCATAATTTTTATGGTCAAGAATATGAAGAACAGTTTCCATTCCACCATAACCCAAACCCATGGTGTATCAAACTTTTAAATAGCTTCTGGTATTTTCAATAGCTTCCTAGTCCAATGTTTAGAAAAAACTTTAACAGCTTATATATACTTAAAAGTAACAACACGGAGGACGTGGGGAGATGGAGAGGAGAAGGGGGTTGAGGGAAATTAGAGGCGGAGATGAACCATGAGAGACTATGGACTCTGAAAAACAATCTGAGGGTTTTGAAGGGGTGGGGGGTGGGAGGTTGGGGGAGCCTGGTGGTGGGTATTATGGAGGGCACGTACTGCATGGAGCACTGGGTGTGGTACATAAACAATGAATTCTGTTACACTGAAAAGAAATTAAATTTTAAAAAAAGTAAGGAAAACTTTAACACTAAACATTCAGAAAATGAAAAATAAATACTTTCTTACTATACCTCTATTTCTACTGGTGAATATAAATAATTAAAGAAAATGGGACTCCTCTTGTGCATTCTATCGATACACTCCCAAATACAAATTCCTTTTTTGGCATGCTTGTCTCCTTTATCATCAAACAAAGTTCCTGTAAATAAAAAAACAAACAAACAAAAACAACCCAATAAACAAAAGTCAAATAAATCAACAGTTTGCCTAAAACTATGATGCATGTAGCAGATGAAAAGTGAACTCTATCTTATGGCTCTCAAAACAGCAATGTATGTGCAGAAACCTTAGGAGGTCACTTAAAGCTAAGGACAGGAATGAATTTACTGCTATAGGGAAAAAAACCCAAATGGAAGGAAAACATCTGATAAAGTTTTCCCAAGTATTTAGCAGCACATCATGACCGTCTTTTAATCCACATCCTACGTCTATATCTAGATTCAAAGAGCTCCATGCCAGGCGTCATTCTACACATTTTTCAGGAGAAAAGGGAAGGACTTTGAGTTGATGTGATGAAGTTCGGTTAAAAACATAATTTTAGGTTTCTTTTTCCAGTTTCAGCTGTTCATTATGAAGCTGTTTAAAGTTTCTTCTTGTTTAAATAGTTTATGTATACTGCAAATCGTGGTCATGGAGACTTTGGATGATAGAAGGGTGTGGTCTGTATCTTTGGGTGACTTAACAAAAGCCAAAGGTAGGGGCGGGGGTGCTTCAGGCTTTTTCTGATCTTATTCTATACCTATCAAACCCTCAATCTGCCACTCACATAAGCTCACTTTGGTTTTAACAGAGAAGATGTGTAAGGGTGAGGAAGGAGGGTACTTCTTCAAAGGGCCAGGAAGGGTGCTTCTCTTAGCAGTGCTGTCTTGCTTTGAATGAAATGACATAGTCAAAAGTCAACAAGCATTTTACCAGTTGATCGGAAAAGATGTTTCAAGCCCAAGGCTGCACAAAATCCTACAAGAGGCCTCCAAGACTAACTTGTCTAACTTTTACCCGCAGAGCCCAGTTTGGTAGCTCTCAACCCTGGCCACACATCAGAAAAATCAAGGGCTTTAAAAAATCCCAGTGCTTATTAGGGCTTGCTTCGGAAGAATCTCTGAGGATGGGTCCCAGATACTAGTCATTTTAACAGCTCTCTAAGGGACTCCAATGTCCAATGTAATCAGTTCTCCTTACTGTCTTTCCAACACACAGTGCTTAAGAAATTAGTTTCTGATTATGACGAGTCAAAAAAGGTCTGGAGTATAAATAAGAACCAGTGCTGTCTCCTTTACCAAAAGTATGAAACACCCTACTAGACCACCTAATAGCATCACTGGAACTGTAACATTTTCAGATTTCATTTTTTAAATTGAGGACATCAGTAAATATTTTTAGCCAGTAGAAGAGTTCTCTTTATGAATATCCAGGTACATATATTGGAAATAGCTATTTTTTTTTCCTTTACTGTTTTCTTAACAACATCCTGTGTATCATCCCTTCCCTTCTCCCTAAAACAACAACGAATGTAAGAATGTAAAATCCCTGTGGGGAATGTTTTCATAGGGGCTAACTTTCAAAATCTACTCTTTACAAGTATTACTACTATTAAAAATTATAATAACAATGGGGATATCTAAAATTCAATGAATGATTATTAAAAGCTAAAAACTGTGCTAAGAAATTTATAACTATTTCCTCATGTGATCATTATGGCCAAAGGGGTAGGTGCTATTATTGTCATCATTTTTAGAGATGAGGACACTGAGGAAACTCAGAATACCTAACTTGTCCAAAGTGCTCAGCTGGGACTGGAAATACTGGAACTGAACCCTGATCTATTTCTCCGGAGCCCATGGCCTTTCCTGCTATTCACACTGCCTCCAAAAGCAGGAGCTTTCCCTACTATAGTGAGTATACCAGGGATAGAAAAACTAAGTAAAATGTTCTCTTTAAACAGTGATACCACTTTGAGATGTTAAAATAGTAAGCAGATTTCACCTTTGCTATAGGGATGACCACTTGTCTAAGAGTTAGCCTAAAAGTTAGCACAGCACATAACCTGAGAATTTAGGCACTCACTCATATCTATTCTACTTTTATAGTTCAGGGTAAAACCCTAAAATGACCTTGCCACACTTGGGGGTAGTAAGTTACTAGAAATTTTAATTAAAAACACATAAAACTAACAAAAAAGATGGAATAAGGGAGTGCAAACACATACCATGCTCTAATCTTTCATAGTCCGAATCCAGGAGAAATGTTTTAAAGCGATTAGACACATAGTGGAAAGCCAAGAACTTTAAGTAATAGAGATTGAATTCAAACTCTGTTGGATATTGGTTGTGAACCTGAAACATACACGACAAAGAAAAGAGTAAAAATCAAACTTAACAAAAACTGGATGCTATGCCACTGAATAGTGACCTGAAATCTGTGGGAGACCATATGATCCATCAACTGAGCCCCTACCATGAGTGGAGGTGGGAAGGGAACCAGGCATTCTCAGTGCTTACTACATGCTAGACACCATGCTAGGGATTTTTATAAACATAATTTCATTTAATCTCCATAACAACATTATAAAATAGGCATTACTCTTTCCTGGCTTTATTGAGATATGACTGACATATAACATGGTCAATTTACGGTATACAATGTGATGACTTGATACACATTATCTATTAAGAAATGATTACCACAATAGGATTAGTTAACACCTCTATCCCCTCACATAAATTCATAAGCATCTTTCTTAGTGAGAAAATTTAACATCCCGTCTCTTAGCAACTTTCAAGTAAATAAAACAGAACTGTTAACTACAGTCATCAGGCTGTACATTGAGTTCCCAGAACTTACTCTTCTTACAAGTAGAAGTTTGTATCCCTTGACTGGTATCTCCATATTTCCTCCAATCCCCAGCCTCTGGCAACCACCATTTTACTATCTCTATGAGTTTGGCTTTTTTAGATTCCACATATAAATGAGATCATACTGAATTTATTCTTCTCTGAATTATTTCACTTAGCATAATGCCCTCAAGGTCCAGCCACATTGTTGCAAATGGCAAGATTTCCTTTTTTTTTTGTTCCCCCTCTCATGGCGGAATAATATTCTATTGTGTGTGTGTGTGTGTGTGTGCATGTGTGTATAAAACATTTTCTTTGTCCATCTATAGATGGTCACTTAGGTTGTTTCTATATGTTGGCTAGTGTGAAGAATGTTGCAGTGAATACAGAAGTATAGCTATCTCCTTGAGATACCAAATTCACTCCCTTGGATGCGTACCCAGAAGTGGGATTGCTGGATCATAAGGTCATTCCGTTTTCAATTTTTTGAGGAACTACTTTTCCAGTGGCTACACTAATCTACATTCCCACCAACTATACACAAGGGCTCCCTTTTCTCTGTATCTTGCCAATACTTGTTACCTCTTGTCTTCATGATACTAGCCATCCTAATAGATGTGTGGTGATATCTCATTGTGGTTTTGATTATGCATTTTCCTGATATTAGTGATGTTGGACACTTTCTCATAATACTCATTGGCTGTCTGTATGTCTTCTTTGGAAAAATCCCTATTTAGAGCCTCTGAAGATAAGCATTATAATTCCCACACCCCTCCTCATTTAGAAACAAAGAAGCTGAGGATGAGTAAGATTAAGTAATTTCCCAAGGTCATTTGACAGTAACCAGTGAGACCAAATTTGAACCCAAGGTTTGGGCCTCATTCACTGCTTTATACTCTGCTAGGTTCTTGACAGACATACATTACCGTAAGTCATAACTTGCTTTTCAGGTACTTGCGGTATACAGTAGTGTGTAATAAAACGAAAGTTGTACACAGAAGTTTGGTGGTGAAAGGAATGAGAAGAGGAGATGGTAGTTTAGAATACAGCAAGACATCTTTTCAGGACAAAAGAAATATATGGCTGTCTGAAGACAATGCAGGAGAAGCCAGTAGACAGAGAACAAATTGTGGCAAAAGATCTGATAACTAAGAGAGCAAGGCCTGGGAAAGCAAGAATGAATGAGGCTAAGGGCTCAGATATAGGGAATAGCTTAGAAATGAGAAGGGATAGAAGAGTAGATTAGAAGAAAGAGATGTTCAAGTGCCAAAGGAAAGGGGAAGAGCTTATGCCTTTTAACTTAATTGGTGATCATTAAGTTAGGCAGTGAGGTCACTGGACGTAGGAATAAGGATGAAGGCATGATACGGGAGAGCAGGAGCAAGGCAGAGCTTGGAATGGTCACTGAGCTACAGTGTACTTTAGATAAGCTGTATGCAGACTCCGTGGAGCCTTCTTATGTTCACAGAAGGTAGGCTGATGACCTTGTGACACTCCATTCCACCTTGCAATCCCACCTGCATATTGCTCAATCTCTCAAGACCATTAGAGAATTCTGTTTGGTTGAGATAAGTTCCAATCACAATTATATTTGCTTAAAAGCTGTTTCAAATGAACATGTTAAGGCAGGCTGTCTAGAAGCCAGCTTTTATCTCCATGTTTAATTTGGCAATGTAGGCCTACATTTGGTCAGCCAAAGTGAGCAGGCATGTGTGTAATATGTTGATGTTAGTGCCTAATAGATCAGTGAGAATTTAAAGTCATGAACTGGGTATCATTGATTTATCAGAGTTGATCATCTGGTTAGAAACCTAGTTTTCTGTGATTAAAGGTTTTTTTCTCCCTACAACATTTTCTTATTGACTTTTAAAATGAACTAAAATTTTAGCTCATAAGTAATTAAAATAAAATGGATTTTAGGAAAACATATTAAGAGAGAGTATGACTTTCATTCAGTGGGCTTGTATATTGCAGAGCTGCTTCCCATAAGATGGGACAGCTTTCCATGGGACAACTGTGACATGGCCCTGAATAGCCAAGTGGTGTGCCCTATCTCAGGGTTTCAGAACTGTACGCACTCTAGCCCAAGCTCCTGGTTTGGAATCAATGGCACCACTCCAACAGCCAGTGTTGATAGAGAGGTGTGACTCAGATTGTGGCTGGTAGGACAGAAGGAGACAGACCCAGGATGGAACTTGGTTCCTTTCCATCTGAGAGTCTCAGGGAGGAGGAATCTGCAATGTGCTCAAGGAGAGTCAGCTCCAAGAACAACTTTGCCCCAACAGACATTGGAATAAACCTTGTTAGACACAGGGGAAGAAAAGTTTAGGGCTATTTCTAAGGACCCAGTCCATAACAGGTTCTAAAAACTTAAAAAAAAAAACTTTTATTAAACAAAGTTGCAAATAACAAAACCGTTCTCTCAATGACCACTCTCCATAGAAACCACTGCCTCATAAAAATCTGTATCTTTCTTTGATTATTCTGACACTTCATGTGCTTAAGTATATGATTTTGAAGACTCACTTATGTGGTAAAGTAGAATGGAAATGATAATGAATATGACCTTAAGTTGAACTTACAGGCATTTCAGGGAGATCATATGCTAGGACTAGAAGCAAAACTCCTCTACAAGTGGAAAAATACTTTCATAGCCCACTGTACTGAGTGACTGGGCCTCACCACAAATCCTGGAGCATACAATTATGTTAGAAAGGTTAGACACTTCTCAAGGCCACTGGCACTCACCCTGCTTGAACTGTAATTGGTGCTTAGATAGCATCACAGTGTCAGTACTTGGGGGCACTGTGTGTGTGTCTGTGTGTCTGCATGCCACAAGGACACCTGCTGGCGCTAACTGCTTGAGGTTGAAAAACAATCTGCCCCTAAACTGGGGTTAATTATCAGGTCTACTGGAAGTAGAAAAGAAGATATAAGCATTTTTAAAAAAAAATTCTTTAGCCACAGTTTAAGAAACAAGCATGTGAGGATTTTCTTCCATGAAAAAAGAAAATCAGACTGACCTGAATGCTGGGTTGATTAATATGTAGAAAGCCACATTTGGAATCTGACATTAAGAAACATGGGAAAAATACCTATTTAGATCCTCTGCCCATATATATATATTTTTAATCACTGAGTTGTAGGAGTTCTTTATGTATTATGGGAACTAACCCCTTTACAGATAGATGATTCGCAAGTATCATCTCCCATTCAGTAGATTGCCCTCTCATTTTGATGTTTCCTTCATTGTTCAGAAGCTTTTTGGTTTGATATAGTCCCATTTGTTTATTTTTGCTTTTGCTTCCTTTGCCTTTGGAATCTTCTAGGAATTTTATAGTTTTGGGTCTTACATTCAAGTCTTTAATCCATTTTGAGTTAATTTTTGTGTATGGTGTAAGATAGTGGTCTAGTCTAGTTTCATTCTTTTGCATGTAGCTGCCCAGTTTTTCCATTTATTAAAGATTGTCCTTTCTCCATTTTATGTTCTTGGCTCCTCTGTTGTAAATTAATTGTCCATATATGTGTGGGTTTACTTCTGGACTCTCAATTCTGTTTTCTGAAATGTCTTCTTACCATAACAAGAGACAAAGACCTGACTGTATTTGCATGACAAAATATGGTGCTTATATTTCCAGTAAAAAAGAAAAAATATACTTTCTCCATTTAGTCCTATCTCCCAAGGACTCAGTTTGTCTACTTCATTGGCATTTTTTCCTCCTTGTCAATGAGACACCTAGATTCTTCTGCTATAAAATACCACAGCAGTTTCCATAAGAGCACAATCCACATGCTTCCTTCCCCTTCTGTTAAGTATTGTTTTATCGTTTTAGTATTTTTATTTTTTGAGTTTTAATTTTTTATTTTTATTTTATTTTTTTGAAAATTTTGTTTTTGCATGCACATGCATGAGAGAGAGAGAGAGAGAAAGAAAACAAGTGAGAATGCATGCACAGAAGCAAAGGTAGTGAGGGTTGTAGGGGAGGGGCAGAGGGAGAGGGAGAAGTAGATTCCACTGTGAACAGGGAGTGCAATGCGGGGCTCAACCCCAGGACCCTGGGATCATGACCTGAGCTGAAGGCAGATGCTTAACAACTGAGTCACCCAGGTGCCCCATCTTCTTATGTTTCCTTTTAGAAATCGTATAATGTTAGGTCTTATATTTAGGTCTGTGATCCCTTTGGAATTAACTTTTGTATTGGTGCTAGATCTGGACAGAAGTTGGTTTTTTATTTGTTTGTTTTTGCATCTGGAAATCCAACTGTCTTTCAACTATTTGTTGAAAAGACTACCCTTTCTCTATTGATTGCTTTTTCACCTTCATTGAAAATCAGTTTTCCACATATTACATATAGTGTGGGACTATTTCTGAACTCTATTCTGTTCCACTGACCTATCTTTACACCAATTATCACACAATCTTGATTACTGTAGCTTTTTTTTTTTTTTTAAAGATTTATTTATTTGACAGAGAGAAATCACAAGTAGACAGAGAGGCAGCCAGAGGGAGAGAGAGAGGGAAGCAGGCTCCCCGCCGAGCAGAGAGCCCGACGCGGGGCTCGATCCCAGGATCCCGAGATCACGACCCGAGCCGAAAGCAGCGGCTTAACCCACTGAGCCACCCAGGCACCCTACTGTAGCTTTATAATAAAATCAGATAGTGCTAGTCTTCCAATTTGTGTTCTTTTTCAAAGCTTTTTAAAAAAATTTTTAAAAAGATTTTAAAATTTTATTTATTTGACAGAGATCACAAGTAGGCAGAGAGGCAGGCAGAGAGAGTGGGGGAAGGAGGCTCCCCACCAAGCAAAGAGCCCGATGCAGGGCTCGATCCCAGGACCCTGAGATCATGACCTGAGCTAAAGGCAGAGGCTTAACCCACTGAGCCACCTAGGTGCCCCTCAAAGCTGTTTTGGCTATTCTAGATACTTTGCATTTCCATATGGCTTTTAGAATAAGCTTGCCAATTTCTACAAATAAGCTAGCCCCTGGGAGTTTGATTGTGATTGCTCTGAATCTTTCCATCAATCTGGGGAGACTGACATTTCAACAATATTGAATCCTCTGACCCATAAACAAGAGGTATTTCTTGATTTATTTAGGGCTTTACTTTCTCTCAGTAATGTTTTGTAGTTTTCAGTGTCTAGGCTTTTAACATATTTTGTTAGATTTCTTTCATGTTTCTTTTTTTTTTTTTTAAAGATTTTATTTATTTATTTGACAGAGAGAGAGATCACAAGTAGGCAGAGAGGCAGGCAGAGAGAGAGAGAGGAGGAAGCAGGCTCCCTGCTGAGCAGAGAGCCCGATGCGGGACTCGATCCCAGGACTCTGAGATCATGACCTGAGCCGAAGGCAGCGGCTTAACCCACTGAGCCACCCAGGCACCCTCATGTTTCTTGATTCTGTTGTAAAGATAATAATTTTTACATTTTAATTTTCCAATAATTCATTGCTAGTATGTATAAATACTAGTGATTTTTGAATACTGATCAGGTATCCTATAGCTTTGCTAAATCCACTTATTCTAGTAGTTTTTTATAGATTCCACAGACAACCATGTTGCATGTGAATAAAGATAATTTCACTTCTTTTCTAATGTGGATGTCTTTATTATCATTATTTTCTTGTCTTATTGCATGGCTAGGACCTTAATTTAGTACAATGTTGAATAGAAGTGGTGAAGTAGACATCCACATCTTGTTCCTGATCTTAGAGGAAAAGCATTTAGTCTTTCACTGTTAAAACAGATGATGTTAGGTGTAGGTTCTTAAGAAATAGATACTATTTAGAGTTTGAGGAAATTTATACAGATTTAAAAGACAAAGCTATGTGAGGTTATTTTAGTTTTGTTTTCCATTATGGAGTGAAACCTGCCACTTTTACTTATTTATAAGAAAAGGCTCTAAAATGGAATTTGGAGAAACATGAATTTATAGCGTCTTATTTTTTGCCCATGTGTCACTAAGTACTTTATAAAATTTAAAGGCCCATAAAATAAGCTATGACTCAAATCCCAGGAAAGATCAACATTTTGGGAATAAAATATAGTAAGTTAACATTGGATTTTGCTTTCAAGAACTAGAAACGTTAAGCTACAAGAGACCCTATATAGAATGGTATCAACATTGGAAAAACTGTGCGTATGACAGACACAGCCTAGAAAACAGGTAATTAATGTTAGTTTTTATTATTTCAAGATAAAGATTTAACAAACATTAACTGTGCTGATCGCTTTACATAAAATTTGTGATCCTTCTGATAGCTATCTATCCACGTATCTATCTAGAAACCAAAGCAAAGAGAGGTTAAATAATTTATTAAAGATCAAAAATTAGTAAGTAAGACTGATATGTAGATACAAATTTACTTTATGGGCTCAAAAACTTAAATGTAAAATTGTTTTGATATTAAACAAGTTGGGTTATGTCAATTTCTGCCAGTTTTCAAGTGAATGGGAAGCGGGCAGACACAGAAACTTTGAATATACCATTAATCCATTAACTGCAGTTATTTTGCCAGTATTCATGGATAAATTTTGGAGTAACCAAACCGTGTGAGGGCAGCTTAGCTTCTCACACATGTGCTCACAAGGAAAGTTCCTATCTTCAAGAGATGAATAGTTTTTCTTTTTGGAATAGGACCTAGCACAGTGCTGGCATGTGGTAACCATGAGGAGGACTGTATCACACAGGCAGACCAGAGAGAGTAAATTTACAACTTCAATAAGCTTCAAAGCAAAGTTATAACTGTTACTTGTTTTTCTCAAGGTAGGAAATAATGAAAAAGTTCTAAGAAACACTCAAAGATTTACTCTAAGTTGACATAGAGGAGATGCTTGCTTATACTTCATGTTTTCGTTCATATTATACATGTCTGGTCCCCTGGTATTATATTTTAAAAATAAATTTTAGGTAAGAATTTCATTTTGTATTTTGGATGTATTTCTTTTTGAATTTGGTTCAACTATTTTAAGAAAAGGAAGCATCCTGTAATGATATCATTTGAACTATGCCAATTTCTTTTAGAAGCAACAAAAAATTTGCCAGATGTTGTTATTATGAAACAGTGATCTAGCATTTATAATTCATCTGACACCTGGACATACTGGCATAAACAATGGCTTTTTATATGATGAGGCAGTTCTAATTTAAGATCAGTGCTTCATCTGTTTTCTTTGTAACTCTATTAGTACTAATGGACAAGTCTAGGCAAATTTCCATCGACTGCCTTTTGGCATTCAGCATGTTAGAAATGGTTAATAAGCAGTGAACACATCCCACCTGGGAGTTTCGTTTGCTGCTGCGTAATTTCAATTTTTTTTTTTTTAAATGTTGTTGGACCTGGCTCTGTTTTGTGTCCCTGAGAGGCTGAGGACAGCAGTAATTCAAATTGTCTGCCAAAAGTTGGAGACATGTAAAGCACTAGTATTCACTTGAAAGGTATTCAAAGAAGGCGTTTTCTAATGCCTAAAACTAGTATGTAGATGATGAAACACTACCTTATAATTAAGTCAGCAAGAGTCAGAAGCACTATTTGTTAACTACAGTCTTCTATAGTCCTCTGTTTTTGAATGAATAAACAATCCCTATTCAGCACAAAGTAATTTGCTTCACCAAAGCTGATACCTATCATAGCCAAGCATCCTTTAAATACTGCAATTAAGGTCCTATGCTTGCTTTGCCATGACTTGCCTCCACTCAGGTTTTAATGTGTGAGGGTACTAAGGCAAAAGAGGGTTCAGGCAAATTTTTAAAAATTCATACTTTAATTTAAAAAATTTTAATGTAAGGGCACCTGGGTGACTCAGTAAGTTAGGTGTCCAACTCCTGATTTCAGCTCAGGTCATGATCTCAGGGTTGTGAGATAGAGCCCTGTGGCAGGCTCCATCCATGCTCAGTGGGGAGTCTGCTTTCTCTCTCTCTCCCCCTCTGCTTCTCCCCCAGGCTCGCGGGCTCTCTCGACCTCTCTCCAAAATAAATAAATCTTTAAAAAATTCTCTATAAATTTTTAATGTGGTACAACCAGATTTAAATACATATTAAAGGAGTCTTTAGGCCCTGAACAATATTATTTTCTACAGTTTGTCAAGCATTCACCTACAAACCACTGAGCTGTCACTAAAGCTCAATTTATATAGAACATTTGAATTTTAACTCATTATTTAAAATAAGAAGTTACTAGAAATTAAACATACATCCTAAGATGTTTTAGATAACATTATATGGTTTGAGCATCTATTGTAATGTATTCTAAAGATAACAGGAAAATAATTTATACTTCACTTTTGTTTATATTAAGTTACTTTGTTTATACCACTTAAGGGGTACTCACAAAATATAGGGTACTTTGCAATTCTAGACTACTCACACTCCTACCTACCCCCAACAATAAAATATAAGTATTCAATATCAAGTAATTATTATTATACTTAGGGTAGAATGATGTTCTCATTTTCAAGAACAATATGTCTTCTATGATAACCTCCCATCTCTTACTGATGGTGAGTGGATTCTTTTCCCAACTCTCATGTTAAGGTATGCAGAACTCTGCAAGCTGAACATGGATATTTAACATATCTATCTATCTATTTATTTATTACTTTTAAAGATTTTATTTATTTATTTGACAGAGAGATACAGGGAGAGAGGAAACACAAACAGGGGGACAGGGCAGAGGGAGAGGAAGAAGCAGGGAACCTGATGCAGGCTTGATCCCAGGACCTGGGATCATGACCTGAGCTGAAGGAAGACGCTTAATGACTTGAGCCACCCAGGAGCCCCATTTAAAATATTTAATAGTGCATTTAACTTAAGCCAAATTAGGCCATATATACTTAGCCCCCTGCAACTCTCCCTTAATTAAAGGAAAGGAATTTCTGTAAGACAAAAAAAAACCTAAAAGGAGGTGGGGAGAATGGGAAGGGAGAAAATTGCATGTCGAGAAAGTTCAGTACATTTATGAACAATGGAAAATAGAAGGAAGAAATAGAAGATGAGAAGCTACATTGGGATGCTTATAGGATGAAAATGATTTGACAAGGTAACAGCTTGCCCCGTAAACCCAGAAAGGCTCAGAACTCAGAGGCTCAAGAGCAGAGAAACATATATAGGGGAGAAATGGGAGCGAAAAATGAGGACTAGGTGTAGGTCTATAGAAGAAGTGGTGAGATCTCTAGGGTACTTTCCTACTCCAAGTAGTAATGTGACTGTCTCCTTGAAAAGCAAGGGATTAGAAGTCTGTCCTCTGGAAAAACCAAACTTGACTGAGCTCTGGACTTGGGAACAGCACGTACAGCTGGGTTAGTGATGAGGCTTGAAACTGAAAATAGCATAGATAAAGAACAAATCTACACACTTAGGAGGGATCTCCCTGGACCTATTTCCTGCCCTATTTCTAAAAAGCAGACAGCCAGGCTTGTAAGTATTCTCTGGGCACCAGACTGACACATTTTTCTCTGGAGAAACTAGATAGCTGCTCTTTTCTTTTTCTGTAACTCCAGTTAACTGAAATGTTGGACTTAATAATTAAAATTTTATTTTTCAGATTCATTGATATCCAATTTACAAATAATAAAATTTCCCTATTTACAGCATACAGGCTGATTGATTAGCTTTGGTCATTTGTGTAATCACCACTACAATTAGGACTGATTAGTTACCTCATCTTAAAAAGTTTGGTCATGCCCTTTCATGGTACCTAACCACCGGTCCCAAGCGACTGTTGATCTGTTTTCTGTCACTACAGTTTTGCCTTTTGTAGAATTTTCTATAAATGAAATCATATACTGTGTAGTTGTTTTTAACATGCCTCCCCATACCTCTGCCAGTAATACTGAGAAATAACTGACTGTGTAAGTTTAACGCAGACAGCCTAGACAGCCTAGGTAATAGCAAGACAGTAAGAAGTGCTTTCATGAAGAACTCATATGCTTTCACCCATCTAGACATGAGAAAAAGATGCTTGCTCCTCTCCTTTGGTCTCAGTTAAATTTTCTGTTTCAGAGACAATGGACTCCAAATGTCTCCCTCATCTATCTGCCAAAAGGAGTATGAAATAAAAAGGCTTATGTTCAAATAGTAAACAAATACACCCTTTGATGCAAAGATTTAAAATGTAAGCTCAACCTTGTGACCAGCTTCTCCAGATGCTGTTCAGACAGAATTAACTGAAATTACTCAATAGATTTTTTTTTATTTAAGAAGCTCACTAGAATAATCAAAAACAATCACCAGAGTGTGTGGATGTGGGGACGGGGTGGGAGGGATGCAAATTCACTGCTAATGGGTAGAAAGTTTCTTTGTGGAGTGGTAACATGTTCTAAAATTGATTATGGCAATTATACAACTCTGTGAATATACTAAAAACTACTGAAATGTATATACTTTAAATAAATGAAAAATTATGTAGTGAATTAATAAAGCTGATCAAATAATTAATAGACTAAAAAAGTGAAACAAAACAAAACCCATACACCAAGCTGGCCTCTTTAGAAGACCCAGTTTCAGTTCTGGTTCCTGAAAACATTTCCACCTCTCATGCCAATATACCTGAGGCCAATCTATTTCAAAGAGGCTCACTGTTCTGACAAATATGCGTGACATGCCAGAACCCATTCATTGTTGTGGTGCAGATGAAACAAAGCTGGAAATGTCAACCTAGCTTTTCTTAGGCCAATTTAGCAAACCCAGTGCCCTGCAATTCTCAAGCCAAATTCTGATTCAGGCCGCATTAGGAAATTTTTACCTGATGTGCCTGAGAGGAGGGTCGGAGGGAGCCTAGAGCATTCGCATCTCCCCCAACCCCTACTCCCACTGGATCTGAGTGGATTATATACCTGGGTTTCTGTCTGGTCTCTTGATTAGCCCTGATTAAGTCACTCAGTAGAACCAAGCCAGTGTTCTCAACCTCACAGGCTTGTTTGATTGGGCCCTGATTCTTTCTCAAGGGTTAGGCTCTACCTTCTATACTCCTAGGCACAAGATAAGGTCCTCCCACACTGGGAAGACCACCTGCTGGATTCCAGGCCCTGCCACTACCTAGAGATTCCGGCTGTTCTACCATAGAGCAGTCTTTCCTGGACAACAAACCCAAGTGTGCTCCTCTTCTTGGGAGATGATAATTTAGAGTGCTGGCCACTTCACATGGGGGCAGCCCAAAAGACAGCTTTGTGTGCCCAAAAGACAACTCGGCTATCCGAGTTTCAGAAACCAACAAGTTCTTTTCTTTTCCTTCTCTATTCCCAGGAATCCACTGCTAAGATTTCAACAAGTCTTATGGCTGAGTCCATCAGAGTCATGACATGAAGATACCCAGCACAGCACTGCAATGCGCGATAAATGCTAGTTCTTCTCTTTCCTCCGTATCAAGATCAATTTAAGTTTGCTCTACTTACCTGGTGTACGCAGTCTAAGAACTGCAGGAAGACTGGAGTAAAACCACTACCCTGACAGTTGAGGGTCAAGCTGCTCCGCTGACTAAATTTATGACCAAAAGAAAGCCATTCTTTTTCGACCAACATCCGGAAGCCTTCAAGTGTCCTATAAAAGGGATCACTGAGTAACTGAACCAGGGATGTCACCTAGGGCACAAGCAGGATGGATATTTCATTACTTTCAGTCCCGAAAAAACTTTGTTACTAAGACAGATAAAGTCACCTGAACAGCAGATTTGTTCATTAATCGCCTCAGGAGAGCCAATCAAATTAATTCTGCTAACTTTCCAGTAAAAATGAAAACTCAAATTCATTTTGGCTACATCTTTTCTTTCAGAGCATTATGATTTTAATCTTTATCTGAACAGTTTGCTGACTGTAGCCCTCTCTTACAGGTCAATTAATAAGGCTAGAGGATCAGTTCAAACCTATTATCTACTTTCTGGCAGGTATAGATTAACATCTTACCTAGTTATCTTTATACTTTTTTTTTCCACTCTAGAGTGGGTAAAGGAGGAGCTTATTGAAAGCCAGGGAAAGGATTGACAAAACCCAGGAAGGATGACCCATGTCCTATCCTCTGATCAAGGGCTCCATTTGTGTGCTTACATGGTGTGTCTGTCATGTAGGCGCCTGCGGTCCTGGGCCACAGCTCCAGGCTGTGTAGCACCTAGAAGCTCAGGGCACAGAGCTTTCTGATGGACACTAAGTGGTTTTTAACACAGGACTTTCTCTATCTATAAACACATTAGTCATTATACAAAAGATTCATCTGCAGAATTTAAAAACAACTGAATTTAAATATAAATCTAAAACTAAGTATATAAAACTATGTTTTAATAGTTTACTTGTGCAGTGATGTCCCAGCCTTCCTCCAAACAGACCAAAACTGAGGAACCATTCTCAAGTACTTCTGATACAACCACAGCCAGCTGCATTATCCTGTGAAGCTAAGAGATAAGAAAGGAGGCCACAATTAGACCAGTCACTTTCTGAGCACCACAAACAGACCCAATATCAACCTTAGATTATGAAACAAGTTAGAATAAAGTACATGGACAAAAGAACAACGAAAGTTTTAAATGCTTAAAGTTCTTTGTCAAAATAAAGATGAAACAATGACTTTAAAAGTAGACATGATTTAAAACAATGTGTTCAAATGATAGACAATGAAATAAACTGACCGTACATGACCCCCCCAGGAGAAGAGCTAGAGAATTCCATACAATGGAAAAGAGTCCAAGTGACTCTACCAACAGTTATTGGACTTAAAATGTGTTTTCCGATGATGTAGTCAGTTCTAGTTCAGATACTCTTATTTTCCTGTAATTAGATAGGAGGACAGTTGCACAAGTCTATGAATATACTACAAAGCACAGAACTGTATTCCTTAAAGGGCTAAATTTATGACAAATGAATTTTATTTATTTATTTAAGATTTTATTTTTTTATTTGACAGAAGGAGACACAGCAAGAGAGGGAACACAAGTAGGGGGAATGGGAGAGAGAGAAGCAGGCTTCCCGCTGAGCAGAGAGCCCAGTGGGGGGCTTGATCCCAGGACCCTGGGATCATGACCTGAGCTGAAGGCAGCCACTTCATGATTGAGCCACCCAGGATCCCTGAGTTTTATTTTTTTAAAAGGATACTCTTCGGGCGCCTGAGTGGCCCAGTTATTAAGAGTCCGGCTTCCACTCAGGTTGTGATTCTGGGGTCCTGGTATTGAGCCCTGCATCAGGCTCTGCAGGAAGCCTGCTTCTCCCTCTCTCACTCCCCCTGCTTGTGTTCCTTCTCTCGCTGTGTCTCTCTCTGTCTAAAAAATAAATAAAACCTTTAATAAAATTTTAAAAAATATAAAAGACACTTATTTGTACTGTGTAGTCAATGGGAAGAAAACTTGTATTTGTGCTTAGCTTTTTAAGGCGTCGACAGATTCAAGTCCCTAATGTACAACTAGGTTGTGAGCAGAGCAGATAGATTCAAAACCGATTGTGTATTATAGTTTAAGACTATATTTTAAGTATCATTTGATATAATTTGTAGAAGAAATCCAATTGTCAACTATATAAAACAAAATACCTCAACCCACATCCCATATTTTAAATAGAGCTGGGCTACTTTAAACCCAGGAACAAGGCACATGTGCTCTCCAGCATTGGGAAGCTCCTCACTCACTGTTCCTATAACATAGCTATTGTCTTGGGCTTACCATTTGCCCTGAGTTAACTTTGTAAATGCCAATATCCTGAGCAGGGTGATATTTTCTGCTATTTTTTGTCACCAACTTCTGGTATGGATTCACTTTGGAGTAAGAAGCAGAACAGAGGGGTGCCTGGGTGGCTCAGTGGGTTAAAACCTCTGCCTTCAGCTCCAGTCATGATCCCAGGGTCCTGGGATCGATCCCGTATTGGGCTCTCTGCTCAGCAGGGAGCCCGCTTCCTCCTCTCTCTCTGCCTGCCTCTCTGCCTGCTTGTGATCTCTCTCTGTCAAATAAATAAATAAAAATCTTAAAAAAAGAAGAAGAAGAAGAAGAAGCAGAACAGAGAATGTACCAGAAAGAGACAGGTTGGGTGGTGGGAACAGTTTGGGGCCAGGGCTCATAGCTGAGGGACAGAATGGAGTTTTGATCAGCTCTTCCATGGGCATTTAAAAGTATCTTGAACTATCATAATAGGCATTAACACATCCTGATCTAGATTTATAGCTAACTGTTTATGTGGCTGGATTGTTTTTTTCCTCAATAGTTATAGTATCTCGAGAACAGTCACTGCCCTGGGTACTCCCATTATTTGCTGACTTATGGAAAACAACTCTTTTTCCTCCTTAAGAGAGGTAGGAAGCTTGAGGGCGATAGGAACAGGGGATTAGAGGGACTGAACTCCTACAGGGGGCAAAGGAATAATGGGCATAGCATTAGTGGCCTAAAGACAAGGCTGAAGGGTATACCGCAGAGATGCTCTTAGCCAAATGTCTGCATCAGTGTCTAAAACATGCATGTCATAAATACCTCTCTTCTGTGGTTTGGAAGAAAGGAGAGTTATGTTGCTGGCATACCTATTTCTCCTTAATTTCTCAATAAGAGTTTAATTAAAAACATCCCAAGCTTGACTGAGCTGAAGAAAGGATATGCAGTTTTTCCTAAACCCTAGGGAGGCTTTAGGGCTTCCAATATGACCTTGGTGGCTGCTCTGAGGGAGAAATCTAAAATCTAGACACATGGAAATGGCAAACACACACGGGACATGAGAAAGTAAAAGGGAAAGGTTCTTGGAGTCATCTAGAAATCACATTCTGTCCTGGATCCTTACTCTGCTGACAACAGAGAAGGATTCCTATAAATATTTGTTGATTAAATTTATTACATACAAAAAATTTCCATTTGTTGATTAAATTTATTACATACAAAAAATTTCCATCTAACAATAAAGACCTCCTCTTTAGACCTCCTCTATGAAGACCAAGTTTTCAATGATAGAGAGAAGAGAGTCGAGAGTCCTGGGATGAAGAATTCTAGACCCGTCTTCTAGATCACATGGTTTCCTGGAACTGAAAAGCCTTTATGGAGGGCATACAGTAAGGGGAGAGTGTCAGGTAGTAGGGGAACACAATATCTTTTCCCCTCAAATTCAATTCTGTATATACAACTGGACTTCTCTTTCCTTGAGTTATAAGACAAGCTGTTCCAGACATTACCTGTGGGAACCACTCAGAGTCTCCCAGGGCTTTCAGGAAGGTCACTTCTGAGTCGGTAGGGATGGTGCTTGGGACACAAGCTCTCATCAATTTTTTAAAACTGGCTTTAACTTGCCGGATGTCATGAAATTCAACAGGAACAAACTCACAATTTAAAGCAAATTCTAACTTGAAGTTCTGTGGGTAAAGATGCAGAGAATTAGGCAGATGAAGTGCTATACGTAAAAGAGCAGTTTTTAACGGGGCAATACTTAATTATGTATAGTCAGTTGAGGCCAAGTAGCTACAGAGGTTGCAGAGGTGAAGAAAGTCAATCTTGTGTGGCTAATGTGTCAGTATTACTGGAAAGAGCCATTCGGTAAGGTCTTGTGGTTTGACTTGGCTTGCTGTCATTCTGAGAATTTGGAGAGACTACTGGTAGGCTGGAACCTGATGGAATTTATAACACCATATATAAGCCAATTATAAGGCCATGAACCTGAAAGTCTAAAGAGGAACCAATACACGTGGACAGCATGATTAATCCAAAACTGTAAACTAAATCTCCCCAAGATATATACTGTAATAAAAAGGTAATATGCTGTTGAGTTCCAGAATTCTACAAATTAAAGTTTGTAGACATACACATATTTGTTTCTTATTACGCAAATAAAACAAAGTCATTGTAAAATGAAAAAGAAAGTAGAGATAAACATTGAGAAGGAAATAAAAATCACTACCTCACTGCCATAAGACTACTGACATTGTAGTTACTCTTTTAAAGTTAATAATACAAAATTCTACATAGAGTAAAATCTGAAAGATTTTGTAATTTCTAGCTTGGGACAATATTTTTTCCACTCAATATGACACATGTATCAATCTATTTATTTGAATATTTTTATTATTTACAACTTTAATCCATATGAAATTTATTCCACATGAGGTTGTATCTACTATTTAAAAATGCTAAACTGATGGCCCTTTGATCTCCTTTGTTTTGATAATCTAGTTCGGCTTCTGAAGATTTAAAAGTTCTCAACTTTTTAATGCCTAAGAATGAATTAGTTTTCTCACATTCTCTGTGCTTTCTTCATATTCTGCCAAAATTACTCTATTGGATTATTTGCTTTTATGAGTAAAACTGCTTTCTGGAGATTGGGTGTATAACAGAGTGAATGTACATACCATTACTGAACTGTGCACATTAATATGGTAAATTTATGTTATTTGTATTTTATCACATTAAAAAAACTGTTGCCAAGGACTTATGCATAGGGTCTGTTTAATGTTTTATACTGGTTATTTTAGAGTATTTTTAAAAAGGTATATTAAAGTTTTAAACTAAAAAGCAAAAACTTCTAATTCTTTTTTTAAAAATAGCATTTCTAATATGTATTAAGGAAAAGAAGTTTCAAGAAAAAAAGTTCCTTTGTCTTAATAATTCCTCTTTTAAAAAGGAAGCTACCCTAAAGAAATAATCTAAAACGTAGAAATAAAACCCAACTGAATCGTATCTGAATAAAAAAATAAAAAACTATATGCTTGTAAATGTGACTGCAATTTCACATATAGAAGATAAATGTAAAAATCCAACAATATGGGGTACTGTGTAGTGATTAAACTAATTATGAAGACTATTATACAACATGGAAACATGTTCTTGAGATAAGAACTTAGAAATATACATGAGTTCTTATCTGTTAGTCTTTTTAAAAATTTATAATAGATAAAAGATAGTTTACTTTCCAGGAAAACCAGGTTCCTTTCTATTTCTCAACTGTACATGAACTAGGTATGCTTATCTTATGGACCAGGAATTATCAATCACAGTGTTGACATAAACTACATTATGAGGAATTTGTTTCTAAGTATAAGGTATTAGAGTATGTAAACTGAAAAAGGTAAATAAGGGCAATTCAGGATTAATTAGAAAAGGTCTTTCTCTACTTACTTTCCCATATGTCTCCTTTGTGGAGAGAGAGGAAAGTGTCGGGCTGCAGCTAGACAGAATGTGGCACACATCAGACAGTGTATCTGTACACTGTACACTGTACAGACTCACTGTACACTGAGTAAATAAAAAAGGAAAGCTTGAATGCAATATATAGAAATCCTAATAACTACTGTGCTACGATGGTAAAATTATGTTTTTAAAATATAATACTTTATGGATAAAAGGAAGAAAAAGCAAGAAGGAAGAAGAGAGATGGGGGAAAGGGAGGGAGGGAGGAAGGAAGAAAAAGGAGGAAGAGTCACAAGGAGTCAGTCCTTCTTACTCAGATATGCACGAGCACACAGCGCATCTGAGGACTGAGTGCAAAGGCAAGGGCAGAGGAGAGAATTTAGGAGAGAAGGCTTGGAGAGTGATTTAGGTCATGAATAAGTGGTGTGCTGAAGTGTGGAAAGTCTGTGCTCTGGGAAAGACACTGGTGCCAAAGAGGCTGGCCAGGCAATCCTGGGTTACTGCTGAAAAGTGTTCCAACTATTTTCTGGTTATAAAGTTTCCTGCTGTATCAGAAGACACGTGTGTACACTTAAAAATTGAGCATTACCCAGCAGTTTCATGCCCTCTTCCCTAAAGGTTGTGACTAAGTGATTGCAGCAGGCCTGGCAGTGGGAGAAGAGCAAGCAAAGCTAGCTTGCCGGAGAAGAGATGACTCAGTCCCTGGCATCTTGAGAAGCAAGCGTGTGGGATCCTGCTCAGAGCCCCGGCTCCACAGTTCAACTGAAGGTCTGTCTAGATTGCCCGGTGCTGACTGAAGCACCAGGCTAAAAACCATGAGGGGATTTCTGAATTAACAAATACTCTTATTTCCCACAAACCTATCAGTGGTAGTGAAATTTCTTTTGTAATGTAGGCATTGCTAAAACAAACCCGAGGAATAGCTACTTTTGGAGGTAGAGCCTATCTTTACAATTGATAGGACCGGAGCATAGTCCTCAGATCTTCAGCATAATCATTTAAAAGTAAGAAAAAAGTTGATTAGCATCTAATATTTTGCAATTTCTGACTTGCTTTAGGACATGTATCTCTGTATATATAGCCATAGCCTTCTTTTCACTCTCCTACCTTCCTGTGGCTTTTTTATTTTTTTAATCAATACGGATCTATTTTGCCTGGGGCACAGTTTCCTACGGAAGCTGAACTAAGACAAAGGAAAAACACAACCTGAAAGAGCCTCATTTATTTTTTGTATGTATACTTCTTAATATTCCTGATGTTTGATTTTTTTAAGCAATTGTAAGTAAGTATATTTAGACATATATAATACATATGAGCCAAAATTTGTTTGAGTCTGATTATTAACTCCAGGTTAAGAATCTATGCTGTAAAACAAAATTTCTAGAAAAACATGTTTGAGATGAGTTTTATAACTGCCTTCATCTACCTATAAAGCTTCCAAGTGAAAAAAAGAAATCTTACCCTTAGTTGCGACTTTTCACCAAATATATAAAGGGCTGCTTGGCGTTTTGAGAGCTGGTTTTGCAAGTAGGTGCTGTTACTAAAGGAGGCCGAGTGGTCCCTGCCTGCCAGCCGGGCACCAACATCAATGAAAGAGGTTGGAGAGCTGATCAGGCGAGTGCTAGAGCGAAGACTTGCCCATACACCTTCACAAAAGCCAAAATAATTGAGTGAAATAATCTGATGTGGGAATGCCACTGAATAGGGAAAAAGATGCATGCTCTGTAGGTACAGTTTTAGAGGTAACAGCAAGTTAATTCATCTAAGTAATCATGAATCATATTGGTCATTTGTAGTTTATGTTTGCAACACATAAGCATTATTCAATACAGCATTTTCAAATCACACAATCTTAGGGTTGAAGGGACCTAAGAAATCACCAAGTCAATCCTACTTTTGCATTTTGATATAAAGTCAGTATTTATAAATGAATGCTGAGATCATAAATAGAATGCATGACACAGGGAAACAACAAATGTGGGGAGAAGGCAACAATGAGATAACACAGAATGACTCAGTTTCTCAGGGTTTCATGAAAGATGTAAGGAACACTCCTCTGCTTTAGCCAATCAGCACAACAAGAAATGTACATTAAGTAATAAATTAGAACTTTACTACACCTACTAAAATCTGAGGCTGGATTTAGAATTAATATTTGTGTGTCATGCCAAAATGACATAATTTTAAACCAGCAAATATTATATTATTATCTTTTTGTCCCAGTATCCATGAAAAATGGTAAGAAGTTATAAATTTAGTAATTTGAGTTTCACTGATACTTAGGAGGCTTTATTTAAAATTTCAGTCAAAAGCAGATGTCTTCTAACGGAAAGCCCAAAGCTAAGCTGCTAGAAGAATCTTGTGTTATAATCTGAGCTTACTTACGTTAATTAGAAAAATCAAGAATTTCTACATGCAAGTGAAAAGTAAATATTCCATATCCAAATACAGAGGCAAACACTAAGCCTCAAAATTTGACTAACACTGTAGTACCTACCAAAATACCAATCCTTAGAAATGTCCATATGGTATTCACGCTGGTGATGGGGTCATTGGGATATAGGACACTGCCACTGCTTCCCTGAAGTGAGATTTCTTCTCTAGATGTAGAAAGGCTCTTTGAGAGGCTTTAATATTTGTCAATTATTAAATTAATCCATGTTTCCAGGTGACTGGAAGTCACCATAATAATGTTTGTCTCATCTGCTTCTCTCTTTATAAACATTTATAGGGTTAGGAGACCTGTTCCCAAGAAAAGGTTTTGTAGGTGATTTCTGCTTAACATGGATGAATCTTTCTATGTAACCTGAGTTCATCTTAGATATTATGGGAAGTGTTTATAAATGGAATCACAGAGCAAATTCAGAATGTGGATGAAAATAAAGGACAAAGTTTGGCAAATGTGAAAAAGTGACTTGTAACAAATATGCTTTCATATGAAGATGGTTAAAAAGAGTGACACATCAGGACAGATAATACAGTACCTTGATTATGGACTCTTCCCTTAGTTGAAGATTTGGGATTTGACTGAGTAAAACATTTATCTCTGTACCCATGCACTGGTAAGTGAGATTAAAGACAGAAGGAGGAATGAAATGTAGATAGCAGCAAACAGAGCAAATTGAGTAAGAGAAGAATTGGTTATTTAATTTTTGAAATTAAGTTAACATAGGGGGAAAATGTAAATATAATAAAAGTAAAAAATATGATTAACAAAAAGCTGCACAGTCACACAAAAAGGATGAACTGAGCGCCTGTTAAATGAAATGTCAGCACCTGATTATAAATATTATAAGCACAATGAAATGGACAGCACAGCAGAGTGCCACAAACAAATTATACCAAATGGAATAAGCTTTTGAAGATTGTCATTTGGTGAGAAACAAATTTATATAATAAAATTAAGTAATTGGGGGTGGGGTATAAACATTAGGAATGCATTGGCCCTAGTATTTAAGGAGGCTAATTGGCAAATGCTACGTGTTATATAACACGTTCATTCTTCGAGCAAGGTCATCACATCAGGAATGAAGCTCTAGTCACCATTTGGAATAACTAAGGGCATATTTTTGCAGTAGAGCATCAAGCATTGCCACACTAGCTTCTTTTTTTCCTTTTCCTTTTGAAATTATGTTTATTTTTAATAGACGGTATGAGCAGCAAAAATTCACGATCCTGTGACAATCCCCAATGCCACTAAAAATACAGCTTGGGATGACTGAAATAATGACTTCTCCTAAAATCCCTACTTGCACCAAAATGATAGGCAGTATTAGAGATAATACTTTTGTAATTTGAGTAATATTGTTTTTTCCCTGACAGAAAAAAAGTGCTCCGTGACTGTGGCAAAATTCAGCTGGTAGTAACAGTTCTGTTATTTCCCAAGCAAAGGAACTGCTCAAATAAATTAAGGAATATGATTCTGTATTTATTCGGGATTGAAAATGTTAACAACAGTAGTAAGCTATATATTGCAAAACTGCACATGATGTAATTTGATAAAAGGAAAACCATTAGTGGTGATTTTTCATTTCTGCCTCACTCCTTTTGGAGCAGAAAATGAAGGGCATTAATGGCTTTAGTGGCCAAAGGAATTCAGAAAGCTAAGGGCTGTGGAGGCACTGGCTGACTGCACACAAGGAATTCTATAGCAAGACAGAACAAAGACCATGGGACAACATGGTAAAGGCACAAGGCCTCCTGTGTGCTGGCCAGCTCCTGTCCTTTCTGCTAAGATTTTGAGCTTTCCTAAAGGAATATGGGACCCTAAGTGTTAGGGGGAAGTTTGACTGGTTGGTTCCTGATTCTGAGGTATTGTTTCCTGAACATCTACACTCTCGTATGTTAGTCCCTTTGCCTGGAACTAATTCTCACACTTCTCTACCTGACAAACTCCTTACCCCTCAAAATCCAGGAACAATGTGAACTCCTCTGAAAAGCATTCCTCACTGTCCCCACAGTTGTAGAGAGCTCTGTCTGAACTGTGATCACACTGCACTATGATTATTTTGCACACTACATGCTACTAGATTTTATGCTCCAAAGGGTAGGGATCTAATGTACTTATTCTTACATCCATGCTGAGAACCTAACATATCGGCACTAAAAACAGTTGTTGATTATTTTCTTTTTGAAAATTGATACATTTGGAGTTGCTGTGGTCCTTCTACTGTAGCTTCAACTCTGATTACTTGCCCCCAGAGAATGAAAAAAGGGGTATTACTAATAAAAAAAAATTAAGAACTTCCCCAAATAGAGGCTCATTAATGAAAAACTGCCAAGTGTTTATCACATAGTAGAAAATCAACAAGGAGCAAATGGCCTGTACTGATATGGGGTCAGCAGAGGGCTTTGAGAACTATAATCCCATGTGGCAGCCATGTTAACCAAAGGCATCACACCCCGCCTTAGTGGTCTTTGTAGTCACTTTATTAGGTCAAGTGAGTATTTTTAAAGAAGTGAAATAGATTAGAATTTGAAAATACTATGTATGCTGCATGTGGTACAGATGAAAATTATTTTGTGAAACTTCTGTTTTAGTATATACACATTTTGCATTGTGCTTAGTGTTACCTGATACTTCTATATTGTAATATAATATTAAATATATTTTTAAGTATGAATCATGATCAAAAAAGTTTGTAAGTTGTTGGCCTAGACCTAGAGCAGATGCCTTCTATCTTCTTGTGTGAGGCCCGTAAGGAGCAACCTGGTTTAAGGTAATTTAAATGCAAATGTAGACTTTCCTCCCATTTCAGTGGAGTATTAGGCAACTATGACTAATAACCACCAACGATCATGGAACTAACATTGACTGAGTTCCTATTATGAACCAGTTACTAAGCTAATTGCTTTACATATATTATTTCATTTGTTCCTCATAACAGCTCTAAAGCTAGATACTATTTATTATCTGTGCTTTACAGATGAGGACATTGAGCATTAAGAGGTTTCCTAAATTGCTTAACAATCACACATTAAGTGGTAGCACTGTGGTCTGAACTCTCAGTATCTTGTCATGTAGGCAGCCATGTGACCTGGAATTATCCAGCAGGGTTTGGCTAAGCACACTGCTTCAGGGAAGAAGTGGTACAGCCCATCCTACCCATGGGAATGCACCCGTGTTCAATATGAGTGTCTCCTAAGTACTGGTACTATTCCCTCCACCCTGTTTAGGCCAAAGAAGACGAAAGAGATGCTTGGGTTGGATGTGGGGATGGCTCTGAATTTATCAAGGTGGCCTTACATGTGCATGAGGTATACACTGTATTTAGTGAATGCTGCACTGAAATAGACTGAAACCATTGCCAGTACCAGCTATGCACAGTGCATGACGTACACGCTGTATTTAGTGAATGCTGCACTGAAATGGACTGAACCATTGCCAGTACCAGCTATGCTATTTGCTAAGTGCTCTTGGCCAAGTCCCTTCATTTCTCAGAGCCTCTTAAAATATGTATCCTAGACATTACTATAAAGATAAACTATCACATGTAGTGAAACTCAGAGGGCCGTGGAATAATGAAGGATGAAAAATTAAAAGGCTGCCTCCATGTGACTACTTCTTAAATACACTGAACTGTTATATTTTTGTATTTGAGAGGCAGTAGCAATTTTTAAAAATTAATTAACCAATTTAAAATGGGCTCCACACTAGGCGGGGTTTGAACTGACAACCCTGAGATTGAGACCCAAGCTGAAATCGAGAACTGGACACTTAACTGACTGAGCCAACCAGATGCCCCTTTCATGACATTTTTCTAGTCAACCAAATAATTTATCTAAGTTATATGTGCTTTCTCCACAGGGCTCACAAGTGATTTTAATTTTAAACGAAAAGCAATGTGCTGTATTCACATCTTCTCTGTTTCTTAACTGGTTCTTGTGTAAGAGAGGTTGCTTCCCTGCCTTAGGAACTCATCAACAGGCACACAGAATGCAAATCGCCCTGACTGGAAAAGGGTGATGGAGAAGGTGGAGGTCAATCTAAACTCTTGTTCATCATGAGTGAGAAAGGCATATGGTGAAAATAACCTAAGAAAAAAACCAGGATCCAAGACCATGACCACGAAAGGAATGCAAAGATAGCAAAAATTCAGAGAAGAGGAAAAAAGGAGAAGTTCAGAAGGAAGATTTAGAGCTAGGAGGCTCTTCCCACACAGGATAGATAAGGAACTTGTGAAGAAGTGGTGCCTAGCTATCTGGAAAAATGAAGAGACTATCACTGAACGTAGGTACAAGGAAATGAACTATTTACAGGTTGTGCAAGTGTCTATACTTCATCTTGCCCTGGCGCATCGGAGTGTGTGTCTGCCTGTCATGGTCATGTTAACAGGGAATCTTCGAAGACTCCCAAACTTGCTTGCCCCAGGCCATTCCTGCTACTCTGTGTGAGGAGGAATGATACTGTTGGAAGAGACAAAGGAAGCAGCTCTAGGGATCAGAGAAGAAGTTGAAGGTGCCAGGAAATAGCACTATCTTATTTTCCAGTTAACCACTGGGACCCTGGAAGATTTGGGAGGCTTTGGGAGAAAAGAATGAAGAGATGGAATAAAAATATAAGATTTGCGTTTTTGGATCCTAGTTTAAGATGCCAGAATGATGGGCAAAAAAAACTGTCGTAAGGGAACACACTAAGTTCACAGTAATTTTCAGAAGAAAATAATTTTCAAATTATTACACAAGAACCAGTTAAGGGTGTCAGAAATAATAATTATGGCCTCACTATGCATAGAATGGGTCAGAAACAAATTAAAGAGGAGATTTTGACCCTAAGAGGTAAAGATAGCCTTTTAGGTACCTTTGAGAATAGTGAAGAATGAACTCATGACTAGACTGCGACTATAAATGGGGATCCCCTTGCATAAAAAAAGCTGAGTCTGAGGCCAACATTAAAAAAGAGAAGATAATGTAGGTAAAACTTGGGGAATATCCACGAGCCTTAGGTACTAAGATAGAAGAGATAATTTTGTACCTGAAATTTATATTGCAAGTCATCTGGCCAAGTGGAGTAACAAATAATGTGTTCTTGATGAAGTTTACAAAGGCAAAACTCAAGAGCAGAGTGTGGAATAACTGCCGATATGCCTTGCTGACAATATAAACTTTCAGATGGTAAACAGAACAATAGGGGGAACTGCAACCTTGAGCCAAATTCTGACAGGAGCTCTTGGCAACAGAAATAGCAGGCAGGAAACTTAGGAGAGAGTCACTGTACTATTTTTTAGTTCAAATTCACCAAGAAATGGTAAGAATGAAGTATGTATCTTAAACTTTAAAACAGTGGTATTTTAAAAATCCAGAAGAAAGCTTTTTATGACTGTTATGGGTTAAACTATATGCTTCTGCTCCAACTTCTATGTTGAAGTCCTAACCCCCAGTATCTTAGAATGTTATCTTATTTAAAAATAGGGTTATTGCAGACATAATCAGTTAAGATGAGGTCATACTAGAGGGGAGTGGGCCCCAGATTTTATATGATTGGTGTCCTTATAAAAAGGAAAAATTTGGAGACAAACACCCAGGGAGAACATCATATAAAGATGAAGGCAGATATCTGGGTGACACTTCTACAACCCAAGGAATGCCAAAGAAGGCTAGCAAACCACCAGAAGCTAGGGGAGAGGCATGGAACAGATTCTGCCTCATGGCCCTCAGAAGGAACCAATCCTGAAAACAGCTTGATTTGAGCTTCTAGCCTCCAGAAAACTCTCAGACAATCATTGTTTAAGACAATCAGTTTGTGGCACTTTGTTACAGTAGCCCTATTGAACTAATAAAGTGACCTTCAGGCCTGAAACACTAATTCAGAAAATGACTGAAGAAGGTTGAAAGCTATTAGGAAATCCTGCATTTGCATAATGTTCTGATGAGGTAGAAAAAAAAAGTATATGACTGCCAGGAGATGTGCATAGTAATCTTGGTCTTCATAAGGGGAAAAAGTGATTTTTGTGAAATAGAACCTTCCTTTATGTTGATTCTGAACTAAATTATAGAATGGATTGCTAATGGATAATTTATGATTACTTAGGAAAAAGCACTAATCCCTATAATGAGTCATGGTAAACTAACCATATAATCTTTTGTGATATAGTTAACAGTTGGGAAGAGTGGAAAATATCGAATTAAAAAGATTGACAGAGATTTAGAAATATGGGTCAGGGTGGCTTAAGTAGGACTTTTAACTAGTATATATTAAAGACAATCTCTTTCTTCAGGGAGGCTTCTAAATTATTTTGATGAAGACTTCTGCCTTTAGGTCTGGGTTGTTCAATATTTTTTAAACAACAAATTACACCACAACAGAGATCAAACTGATGCATTGATAAGAGGCTAATATACAGGTAGACAAAATCAGGATCCAAAGTCTAAAATAATAGCCCATGTAAAAAAAAAGATGGAATTTTGTAGGTACAGCCCATAGTATATTTAGGTTCAAAAATCAACCCTCAAGGCTATATACTGTTAAGAACAATAGCACAGGCTTGGGAAGGGACCCACTTCTCTAATCATGTACCAGAAGTGGGCCCCTGTAGACTGCAAAAGAGAGGGCTGATCTTACTATACCTCTGTCCCGGTCTAAATGTAGAGCCCTGGTTTAATGGAGGGAGAGCTGGGTGCCAAGACTGTTTCTTTGTCTGATATACTAAAAATTGCTACATAAGAAGGGTGGCACTTACGTTGAGGTGGGAAAATTTCTTTTTTTTTTTTTTTTAAGATTTTATTTATTTATTTGACAGAGAGAGATCACAAGTAGACAGAGAGGCAGGCAGAGAGAGAGGAAGATAAGCAAGCTCCCTGCTGAGCAGGGAGCCCAATGCGGGACTCGATCCCAGGACCCTGAGATCATGACCTGAGCCGAAGGCAGCGGCTTAACCCACTGAGCCACCCAGGCGCCCCGAGGTGGGAAAATTTCTGATGGGAAAATTTCTCAAAGGAGAGTGAAGGCAGTGCATATTGTTACATACTAGATACTCAGTGAATATTTTTTAAATAGAAAAAAAAAGAACAACGGCACACAGAAGGTATTTCAAGTGATATTAATGTCAGTATGGGTCAACCTAGTGATGGGGCCATCCCCATACCTAATGTAATCTGAGGCTGCAGGAGTTCAAATCAATGGAGCTCACTGGGTGGCAAAGATGGTGAAAAGAAGGCAAACATTCGAACTGGGGGTATTTGGAGTTAAAGTTCTCAGAGCGAAAAGATGATATCAGCTTTTAAATCCAAAGGGCTGTGGTATGGAGAGTAAGATTTAGAATTTTCTAACTTTAGAGGGCACAAGAGCTAGGGCCAATATGTAAAAGTTACATAGTGGCAGATTTTTAGATCAATATGAGAAAGAATTTTCTAACAATATATAGAGTTGCTTACAAATGCAAGGGACTACTTTTTAGGAAGAAATGAGTTTCCCATTACTGATGATGTTCAAGTAACTTGGATCATTCACTTGGTACGTTTTCTTTTCTTTTCTTTTCTTTTTTTAATGTTTATTTATTTATTTGACACAGAGAGAGAGATCACAAGCAGGCAGAGAGAGAGAGAGGAGGAAGCAGGCTCCTGCTGAGCAGAGAGCCCGATGCAGGACTCGATCCCAGGACGCTGAGATCAGGACCTGAGCCGAAGGCAGAGGCTTTAACCCACTGAGCCACCCAGGTGCCCATCACTTGGTACGTTTTCAAGGGGATTCAGCACTGCATAGGAGTGAGAAGAAAAGCCCAAGATTCTGTGAATCCAGTGGGAAGTAGATTTTTACAATCAAGATACGTGCTTTGGAATTTCCTCTGAAAAGTAAAAGAATCTCACATAATCTCCAGAGACCAAAGTGGACCACCTCTAGAGCTAAAAGAGCAAATACAGGCCTTTCTCTACTTCCTTATGCCAGCAGTGAAAGCCCGGAGGAAGAAAAGAGTAACCTGAGTATCATTCTCTTTTGTTCCCTAACCTAGTATTTCAGAGAACAGAAGTAAAAATTACAGGCACGGGGAGGCACAACTCTCTGAGTCTCGTATTACTTCTCTCTAGCTGTTTCTGCTCCGTGATCAGCTTTTCTACCCTGCAAACCTGAAGCATTGTAGGTATTTGCAGGGCTGACCATTTAGACACATCCCCCTTACCTCCTGCGATTTCCAAACTCATCAATACCTAAGATTTCAGCAATTATTATGCCTCTTGTTCCAGGAGGCTAAACTTATCTGTCAGCGACACCAGTAACAAATTCGCTAATTTATTTAGAAAAGGGTAATTAAGAACAATCGGAACCATAATTAGTTGATTTCAAATATGACTATCTAGAGTAAATTTTTTTAAATTTTAAGGTCGTATCAGTGCTCAGTTATAAAATCAATCTTACTAACCTCCTCGAGCAAAGCTATTGGATGGGTTTACATCCAAATGTCCTGGCACTACCTGCTTAAGCACAGTGGACATTCTTGAAGTCCTCCTTTCAGTCCCTGAAAGTCAGCCAAAAAGAAGAACAAAGACCATGTCGTTCAGGTTAACATTACTCAAATGACAAAAAGTTATCTTCATGTGTAGCATGTCTAATTGCTGCCAAACACTGTACTTTTTAAGTACCCATCGCTTTAATAGAGATAACAAGGCACTGTTACTATTTCCTCAGAGATACACACATTTGCAAGATTATAGAGAGTTAGGTTTGGCAAGTGCAATCAGAGAATTTAATGATAAATGAAGCAAGGCATGCATGGTGTTACTTTACAAGAAAAGCCACTTTCTGCTTATGTTGAGCTAATTCAAATAGCTGATTAAGCCAAGGAGACCAACTTTTCAAGTCACATGCTCCTGTGTCTAACACATTAGGGTTACCTCTACATGAACCCTTTGGGGTTCCATCACATGATAACTGAAACAGAATATTAGTACAAGTCTTAATGGTTTCATCCAAATCTAGTGAAAACAAACTGTACTACAAATCATAAAAGGCTGCAGAAATTTCAGGAATTTCAAACTTATACATGGCAATTTACTACATACACATTTCACAATCAGGTGTTCAACTTAAACATTCAACTTTGTAATAATATGTTAAAGTCTATGTAAAACAGATTCTAGGAAAAAAGATGACTTTATGTTCCCCACTCCTATTATTCTTTTAAAAAGGAAAAAACGGAACCCCCACATTTGGTTACTAGACATTAACAGTGGCATGCTGATTTTTAAGTAAAAGGAGCTAAAGTTATAGCCCCACAGGGCAAAGCTTTAAGGGGTCATACAGAAAGAACAGTATAAATAACTAAAGAGACTAACCCTGGGAATGAATCTGACCTCTCGTGGTTGTCAAGAAGAAAAATATTATCAGATCTTACCTGGAGACAGAGCAAGTGCTGGCCTGACAGTAAGGGTGTTATTGCCACTGAGTTTCTGATGGACAGAAACTGCATTCAGTAAGGCTTGCAGGTATTTTTCCTGTTCAATGCTACTGGAAGATTCTAAGGAGGAGGTAGGAGCTGTAAAAGAATAAGCGAATAGAACAAACTGTCTCTAAGTTAATAAAAGAGATATTTACTGATGTATCTTATTCTTTCTGTATATAATCTTTAAGTTACCACACCCAAATACAGAAACCAGACCCACTTTAAGCTGTAAACTATTAGATGGCTCTTCTCCTTTAATATTGGTTTCACCACACCTATTTCTTTGTTGCCTCATCATCCTCCCAGAAAGAGCCCAGGTCTGGAAAGCCAGCACAGGGCTGACCTTCCAAACATAGGTGTAGCTTCTCATTATACAAGCAACTTAGAATAAAGAGTCACGAAAGGCAACATCTGCTTGATGATGTCCCCTAAATTATGCTGTCCATGCTACTGTCTGGGAGCAGAGGATGGAGTGGGTTCCTTTGGCAACCTGGAATGGACAGAGGTGAGAATTCCCATACTGGTAGCTTTCTTCTAATTCTGCCACACAGGTCTAACATGGCACACAAACTTGTAGGGGTTCATTGAAGGAAGAGTAGAGGAAGATGGGGAGAAGGCAGCAACAGCTACTAACAGATTCCCTGGTCCTTCTAAGAGAGGGGCAGAGGATATGCACAGAGGGAAATAAATGTGAGAGCAATTCTGAGCAATTCTCAGACTCAGTAATCTGAGCCTGGTTTGTGTGGAGCAAAGAATCATTGAAATTGGCCTGGGCACTTTAAAGAGGCAGCATTCTGGACTCATTAGAAGGACAAGAGATATTAAGAAATTTTTTACATCTTGAATTTAAGAAGTTAGAAAAATTATATTTTATGAACTTTTAAGATGCCATTATTATATTTTATAAACTCTAAGATGTCATCAATTATAAGATCTAATTATTTTATGTACTAAGAATTAAAAACTCTTCCATTTAAAGTACGACAATTCTTTCTGATCACATATATTTTAAGATGCATCCCAATTTCAAATATATTAAAATGCAGGCATGTGTGTGAGCTCAAAAATATGAAATTTTTTATTTATTTTGTTTATTTTTAAAAAATATTTTTATTAATATATAAGGTATTATTTGCCCCAGGGGTACAGGTCTGTGTGAAATGTTTTTATATTATATTAAAAAAATCAGAAACCAGTGGAATAAAATAATTTCAATTTTTTTCCAATGAAAAGCTCAGTGATATATCAAGGCTCCTGAAATGACTCCCTCACTTTATATAAGTAACTTCCATATGCCATGTTCTATTATATCTACTTTGTGGCTTGGGAGGATTCCCCAGTGTCAAAATAGTTCAAAGCCAATTGCCTTTAATTATACTAATGCTGAGACTCTAAGACAGGTTGGATAATAATGACAATGCTGCTGCTGCTGCTGCTGATGTATTGTGTGTGTGGTACCCTTAGTCAAGTGAATAGTCAAGGAGACACTGGTCAACTTTAAGAATAAAAGGAGGAAAATGGATGAGAATAAAAAGGAGATATCAAAAGCACATAGTTTTACCTACTGAACCACAGAACTTGACTTACCTCACTTCCAAAGGGTTAAGAACACAGCCAAGCCTAAATTGGATCTGATATCTTGGTGGTCTATTGTTTAATTTTACTGAGCATCTACTATAAGCTAGAAATTATGAGAAAGGTCAGCAAAATACAGCTCTTGACTGACTTCAAGACCTCAAACACAGTGCTTAAAAATATCCTCAGAATAAAAGGACAGCAGTACTGCCTGCTTTCTTAAGCTGGTGTCCCTCTAGCTTCCAAAAATATCCTTTGTTTGAGAGCTTCTTTAAAGGCAGCATTTTGGTCAGTAGTTTGCTAACTTGTTTGTGTGTATGCATGTGATTTATAGGAATGAGATAAAATATCTCAAATTACGTGGGACAGAGGATCCCTACTTGCTTTGAAAGCTGTTAAGTATTCTTGGATGCTTCCCAGAAAGAAAGAGAAAGATCAGCATAATCTAGTTTTCATCTATGGATACTCTGGTTTGCTGGAATGAAAACAGCCTAGAACCACAGACTTTATTATGATACAGACAGATATATTAAGCAAAATGACAAATTCAAGGTGTAACCCCACATTGTCAAGTAGTACATGTTTTATATTGCATTGCAGAAAGCCTGTGAGAGAAGGCTCAATATAAGGGTATGGTTGGCATTCCAAGATATTACCTCCTTTATTTTTAGGAATTCTCTGAAGTAAAATGATCATAACTGTGCTATGGAGAGAGGCTTACCTGCCTGAGGGGAGTTCTGAGATTTGAAAAGACCAACTACTCCCTTCCCATGGAATCCTCCAGATCGGAGAAGAAGGGTACTACTTCTTGAGTTCTTCCAACATACAACAGGCAGGCGATTGTGTCGATAGCAGCGGGCAACTCTTGGTAAACTACTGTCTTGTATAGCTTGAGGTACAACTAAAAGGCCAGGATAGCTTCAGGGACATGGAAAGGAGAAAGTGAATGATTTGGGTTGCAGGGGGGAAGAGGGGAGGAAGAATGGGAAAGAAATGGGGAGAGAGAGAGAGAGAGAGAGAATATGAGAACATGAACATCATCATATCCTGTAATTTTCTAAGGCTCAGAAATACACTGGTTGAGGGGTAAGATATTTTTTATTTTTAAATTTATTTTAATTAACTTATTCTTTGGGGGGTAAGATATTTTTTTAAACATGGAACTTAGTTTCAGCTCAGTTCTTTAGGGGTTGAGAAGAAACAGCCGAGATGGTGAAAACAATTAAATAAATCCATTAATCTGTAGTCTTTTTTGAAATAAACCCCCTTTAATAATAACTGCAGACTCATGTATAATAACCTAAACTTAGAAAATAAAAATGCTATGTAGCATTACTAAAAAGGCCTCTGTTAAACTGATGATTCTCTTTGCCTTATACACTACTTTCTGTCAACTTGAAATAAAGATTGTAAGATTACTGGATTAATACCAACTTTATGGGGATGACAAGTCAAATTGTCAACTCATTAGTCTGCGGAAATGACAACTGAGAATAGAGTACACTAATATTAGCCTGTCTGACATGTTGAAAGAACTAAAAATCAAAACCAAATGATTTCTGGTATGAGAACAGTACGTTCAAATGTCAAAACAAGTTTAAATATTAACACTACATGTTGATAATTTAAAAAGATTAGCTCATAAAGTTATAGGATACGACGCTGGGGAAATACAAAACAGACAGGAGTACTTTGTTTTTATAGACTAGGAAACACAAGAAGATAGGCAGGTTTCAGAGTCACTTCCTTTAGATTATTTAGAAATATTATACTAGTGCCCGCTTCGGCAGCACATATACTAGAAATATTATACTAAAGAGATTTCATATTAGTAACCTCCCAACCTCTAATCCCATATATTTACATGTGAGTACATTACCTGTTCTTCCTCTTTTTTTTTTTTTTTTAAATGTAGGCTCCATGTCCCGTGTGGAGACCAGTGTGGAGCTTGAACTCATGACCCTGAGATCAAGACTTGAGCTGAGATCAAGAGGTGGATGCTCAAACTACTGAGCTATCCAGGCGCTCCAAGATAACTTACTCTTAATCCCTATCACCTATTTCATTCATCTCTCCATCTACCTTCCTCTGGTAACAATCTGTCCATTCTTTATAGTTAAGAGTCTGGTTTTTTGGTTTGTTTCTCTCCTTTTTTTTCCTTTTTCATTTGTTTTGTTCCTTAAATTCCACATGAGTGAAATCATATAGTATTTGTCTTTCTCTGACTGACTTATTTTGCTTTGCTTCATCCACCTTACACTCCAGATCCATCTATGTTGTTGCAACTGGCAAGATTTCATTCCTTTTTATGGCTGTGTAATATTCCATTAATATTCCATTCCATTAAATATATATATATATATTTAAACACACACACACACCACATCTTTATCCATTCATCAATTAGGTTGTTTTCATACTTTTGTTAATGTAAATAATGCTGCTATAAACACAGGGATGCATATATTCTTTTGAATTAGTATTTTCCTATTCTTTGGGTATATATCCAATAGTGTGATTATTGGATCACAGGGTATTTTTAACTTTTTGAGGAGTTTCCATACTGTTTTCCAGAGTGGCTGCATCAGTTTGCATTCCCACCAACAGTGACCAACGGTTCCTTTCTCTCCACATTCTCACCAATATTTTTTCTTGTGTTTTTGACTTTAGCCATTCCGACAGGTATGAGGTGATATATCATTGTGTTTTTCTTTTTAATTTTATTTTTTATTTTTATTTATTTTTTAAGTTAATATTTCTTTAAAAAAAATATTGTATTTGTTTATTTGACAGAGAGCACAAACAAGTGGAGCAGGAAAGGGATAAGCAAGCATCCTGCCAATCAGGGAGCCAGAGGAAGGGCTCACTATCAAGACTCTGGGATCTTGACCTTAGCCTAAGGCAGAAGTTTACCTGACTTACCCACACAGGTGCCCTAAAGATATATATATATATATTTTAATGGCACAGTTAAACACAGAAAGCAGTACAACTGGGCAAAATTTGTGTTAAAAAAATAATCCCATCCCTTTGGACCAACCCAAATCTTCATATATAGGCATGTATATAGACTGACAAAGAAAGTTTACATTTTTGAATAAAGACGCAAAGTATGCAAAAAACATTAATACTGATGCAAAAAATGAAAAGAGAATCAAGGCAGAAGAAGGTGTTTAAGCTCTCCTGGACCCACAGCAGCCTGGACCAGGAGGATCCCAGGGCCGCCTGGAGTGGGGCAGTGTCCCCCCACGGCCCAGAAAGAGCACCACTGCCTCTGCTCCAAGCCTGGCCAGCCCGGCAGCGAAGAAGGTCCCTGAGGGGGGCTAGGTCGCCAAGTCAGGCTGGGCTGCCGCTAACAGAGAGACCGCCTCGGATGCCTTCTGAACGTATCACTGTGATACGTTCAGAAGTTTGATTTACGTTTGATTTACATTTCCCTAATGATGACTGACGCTGAGCATCTTTTCATGTGTCTGGTGGGTGGTATTTGTAAATTTAAACTGTTATTTAAAATAAGAGATCTGGGGCACCTGGGTGGCTCAGTGGGTTGAAGCCTCTGCCTTTGGCTCAGGTCATGAACTCAGGGTCATGGGATCAAGCCCCGCATCGGGCTCTCTGCTCAGCAGGGAGCCTGCTTCCCTCTGTCTCTCTCTGTCTGCCTCTCCATCTACTTGTGATTTCTCTCTGTCAAATAAATAAATAAATAAAATCTTTTAAAAAAAATAAAATAAAATAAAATAAAAATTTGTTTATGGGGCGCATGGGTGGCTCAGTGGGTTAAGCCTCTGCCTTCAGCTCGGGTCATGATCTCGGAGTCCTGGAATCTAGCCCCGTGTCGGGCTCTCTGCTCGGTGGGGAGCCTGCTTTGCCCCCTCTCTCTGTGTCTGCCTCTCTGCCTACTTGTGATCTCTGTGTGTCATATGGATAAATAAAATCTTTTAAAAAAGTAAAAAATAAATAAAATAAGAGATCTACAGCTTCTTAACAAAAGAGAGAGAGAGAGAGAGAGAGAAAGAGAGAGATCTACGGCTCTCCAGTATCAGAGGAGTTGAAACAAATAGTAACATTAAACCAACTTTCTAAAATATGTACAAGGCTTGTACATATACAAGCAATATACAAAGTACTCTCATAGCATTATTCTATTCAATCAAATTGGGAATTTATGAATGCAAAGGAAACAACTTATCCGGAGATGAAAATGATTAAACTTGTGGATGGTGGAAATGTAGTTTTAATAAATATAAATATAAAGCATGGAACAGAACTTAACTGATATAGGAAACAGTGAGAGATGGCAAGAACAGAAGAAAACATGTTCATTTACATTCTCTAATACCTGTGAAAATATTCTAATTAGACAGCATAAGAACACCCTGCCTACACTTGGGTCAACAAATACAGTGTGTGCCAAAACAGGCCCCACCCATTCATTTATTTCCCATCTATGGCTGCTTTTGTGGCAGAGTAGGGGCAATGAGACCATATGGTCTGCAAAACTGAAAATGTATACTATCTGGCCCTTTAAAGAGAGGGAAAGTCCTATTTTTATTTCAAGTTCATTTATCTTCAGGCATGGTAGAAAAGATGTAAATGCAAGGAGAAAGACAAACAAAATCATAAAGGTGACAAAAACTTTTTACCTTTCACCTTTCATTCTAATCTAGGCACTATTCATCGATGTAATTACACTTCTGAGAATGCCAAGGAGATGCTTGCTCATGCTGTTAAAAAGTGTCCCTTAAACACACATACCCCTGGAGATCTTGCTCCTGATTTTCTGGTATTTTTCTCTGTCTGGGTTATGGTGACAAATAGCCCATTCAAGACAAAATAGAAGAAAGTTAAGGTGTCTTTTGGAGCCCACTAACAGACTTACCTCCGGCAGAGTGAATACATCCTATTGGAGGCAGTGATTCGAAAATACTCTGGTTTTGAGCGAGAAGAGCTGCCACTTATGGTTCCCAGACCTAAACGCTGATAGTCTCTGAAACATGCTTTTTCCACTAACTGTTCCATTGTAGACTTCTCTGACGCCTTCAGAGTGGTACTTGTGGGGAGTTCACTATCATCTGAAACTGTGAAGGCAGAATTCATTAGCCATATTTTTCTGTTTTCAATCAGGCTTGCTTATTAATGCCAAAGTATAGTGATTTCTATTTAGGACTCTATAAAATAAACATTCAAATTTTGTTAGAGGTTAACCCATAGTAAAATTTATCTTTAATATGATCACTATAAAACTTTATCATCCAGGTTTCAGTTAACTTTTCAGAACATAAACTTTTACTAGAAATTTCTAGATTAGGCAGAAGTTCACTCATGGGAAAAGACCTGTCTTAGAGAGATATTAAGAGGTTATACTTTTTTTGTGGAAAATATTTTTGTCAGAGGATGTGGTATACATGGGAAACTCCCTCATAATTTTGCAATCACAGGTTACAGAATCCCTTAAGATTTTAGATGTGGAAGGATTTGCCCAATAATAAGCATTTTAGGGAGGATTTAAGAAAAAAAAAAAAAACCCCAACATTCCTAATTGGTACTGAATGTTCTAACTTAAAAAAAAAAAAATCCATGTTAAAAACTGCCTAATTTACTTTCTTATTTATTTCTACAGTGAGAGAAGTCTAATTAAGGTTTCAGAATTTTTGGATATGTACTCAAAGTTCTAATGTCAAAGGGAATTATATGGCTCTCTTCCATTTAAAGAAAAAAATAAACCATTTAACAGTTTATACCTACAAATATAAAAGACTTTGTGTTTTACTTTGTGAACTTCACAATGCAAATACGCCATCAACTAAAGGTTTTGTGTTGGCTTTTTATTTTCAGAGGAGTGAAGAGCATTATTTAATTTGGTCTTTTGGTGGAATAAATGTCAAATAATAGGTTTTCGTCCATGTAATCATAAAAACTTCAAATTAGAGGAGTCAAATACCCATGGGTAATGTTTTTATGGCTTTCTATGTGACTGTAAGGAGGCCAGCGTTCCAAAAAATGGTCATTCCAGTAATGCGATCGTGGGTCTTTTCGTTGCTCTCCAAGTACGTAGGTACACATATTGAAAAGGAGATCTTTAGCCAGTGATCTTTCTAAATATGAGGTTTCTTTCTTCAAAACGTCCTTGTTATTATTAGAAGTAGTAGTATTATAGTTACTGGTGATTGACTCTAAGATCCTGAAAAGAAAAAATGTACAAAGGCATCCTGCCTCCTGTTAGATCAGAATTTTCCCTAGTGTTAATTCCATAGACATAATCCATAGTGGTTTAAGGAACAGAAAACAGTCAACAAGAAATTTTGTGACTGGTTTCCTGCCTGTATTTTCCCAACCAAGAGGTATCTCAGCTTCTCAGACTCTGCCCTTTTTTTTCTTACCATCTAAGAATCTCTTCATCTTTGGTCCCTCATTTTGATTCAGAGTACCCACAATGTTCTTACCCCAAACCCAAATCTTTAATTTTGAATATTCAATGTCCTTGTTTCCTTATTCTTACTGTGTAACAATAAGGTACAGGGGATTACTTTCTACCTAAATTTCCCATGCACTGGGTTTCTTTCTTTCTCCCTTTGATGAGACCCATGTAACAATGGCCAATGAGCTCTGTGGATTTAGTAAGAGAGAAGCATAATTCAGCAAAACCTTTTCTGAACAATGGAATTTGGGAAAATAACTCCCCCCCACCTATTTTGAGAAGCTGGTAAGTGCCCTCCACTCTTCTTATGAGATCTAGGTTCTTGTGAGTCAAAGTTTAAGGACAACTACATCCGAGATTCTTATTCTTACTCATAAGAGGAAAGAATAAAACCAATTCATGAAGGAAAAAAGGAGTTCTCACATACCTGATATATCATCTTCTTCATTCCATCCAGGACGATTCACTCTCTCTTCCACAATTGTCCCTGTCCTCCTCTTCAATAAATACTGCCGCCCAATTGTCATTTTCCCTGCCCTTTTGGCACCTTTCACAATTGTTTTTGAGAAGGTGCTGTAAGTCATAAAACCAAAGAGGCCATCAATTTAATATGAGGACATCATTTACATTTTTTGACACCTACACAGCTCAACTTACTCCTTTTCTACACTCACAGCTACTAGGATTATGGAGCCCTTCAGTAAGTCTCTCCTTTTTAGATCATTTTGTATATGGCAGAGACTAATTTCCTATAAAACACTGTTATCATCAGGACAGCTGAAGGCAAAAAGTGCAAGAACCCAGAGTAGCACATAAGCTACTTATTCCAAATCTAAACTCAGTTGGACTTTTGGTCAAACATGCCCCTTAATGTACTCTGGTTACCCATGCCACCTCCTCCACCAGCTCCCACAAACTGCTGGTAGAAGTCCTCCTTCATGGAAGCTGTCTGCTCCACTCTCTACTAATTCAAACTCTTTCTACTAACTCATAGGCTTTTCTTTGAGATCATGTAAGAATTATATTTAGCATGTGTAAGTATGTATGTGTGGTGTCCTGCCTTCTGACACTGTAAACCTTTACATACTCAAGACAATTCTGAGTTGTTTTAAATCTTAAAATTGCGATATCTATCTTGTAGCTGGACAGATTAAGCTTGATACAGAAAACGTTGATTTTATGTGTGTGTGTGTGTGTGTATTTCCTCCCACAGTCCATAGATTCTAAACATAAAATGCCATAAAACCTTCATATCTTCCATAGAGGGTTGGAATAAGAGATGTCACAGGCTCCCCTGTGACTCCATCCTGCAAAGACAAGATGTCTGGCTCGCTGCTGTAAATGCCTAGGAAGCTGCTCATGTTTCAGTGTATCATTTCTGGATCTCCATGGGCCCCTTCACTTACCAGGGAACTATGGTACAGGTGGTCAGCTATGCAATTTAGTAATGACACACTGTCTGGAACCTCAACTCTTCTATAACCTCCAGCATACCCCATTTCTAGCAAAGAAAAGGGCTCTTCTCCTAAGTCTGCAGAATACTCCCTAATACGTAATTTGTACTGGCAGATGCCCAAATTCTAAGTGATTAATAGTGAATGAACTGAGCTTTTGGCCCCTATATTTTATTACTAATTGAAGATAAATTTTAAGCAATTGTTATTTTGTAATAACCGAAATGCAAAAGTTTCAACATAAATTACTAAAAATTTTCAGAAAACAAGGGGTCCCACAAAGAAATAAGACAACTAAATGCAATGTTTGATCCTGGAATGGATCCTGTACTAGGCAGAAAAAAAAAATAGCTATAAAGGATTATCAGCAATTTGAACAAGGACGCTGGATTAGATATAAGTTATGTACCAATTCAATTTCCTGGTTATATACCATGGTTTGTTCTTAGAAAATACGTATCAATATATTTAAGGATAAAGGAGTATTATGTATATAATTCAAATGGTTTAGAAAAAAGACATATGTGAGAGAAAATGATTAAAAAATGGAGCAAAACATAAACAATTGTTGTATCTAGGTAAATGGTATATAGGAATTCTTTGTGTTATGTTGCAGCTTTTCTGTAAATTTGAAACTAAACCAAAACAAAAAGTTACAGAAAAAGAAAAAACAAAGGCTACCATCTCTAGATCAAGGCAAAACTGTCTACTAGGTCTGGATATCAAAGAAAACTGAAGGGCCTGCTCAAAGCCAGTTAGAAAGGAATCAAGATGGGAAAAGGGGGGAACAGAGTTTCACATTCAAAAAAATACATTATGAGCAATGGACATATTGGTCAAAGCCTCTTATAGCATTTAGTTTTTGAAACTTGCTCCACACATCAATGCTACTGCTCCATAACTTTCCGAGCTATGTCCAATGGGCTTCACAGGATGGCAAACAAAAACAGCAGTCACGTATACACTGACACAAAGGAGAGGTCACTTCCCCCGTCGGGGAGTTATGGAAAGGCTGAAATGAAGAAACTTGACTGTCTTCTTACCGGAAGGATGTGTTCTTTTCCTTCTGTTTGGGTAAAATTATTTGTGGGGTAGTTTGTCCAGCAGCAAAAGCAAAGGTGGTGAAAATGGACTGAGGATAACGGAACTTCATTAGCTGTTTCTTAAAGATCTCTACTACCTCTGGACTCACTTCTTCATCAAATGCTACTTTAATCAACTAGAAAGAAAAGAGAGAAAATACCTCAGGATTAATTAAGGATTTCCAGATAACATCCTCCCAAGTTATTGAAATACCAGAAAGTTAATACTAAATGGCAGAAATCCAGAGGTTGAGGGGACCTTGGATATCATGTAATATAATTTTTTATTTAAAAAAAGGGCTCAAAAATTTTTTTTTAAAAAGGGCTCAGAAAGGTATACTTGCATAGATGGTTCACTGGCAAGGAAAATCATGTATCTTGAAGTTGGGTTTCTTTAAGACTACCTTTTCTATGATGGGATAGAGAAATTAACTTATAGTGTCTGAATTAGGAAACATGTCTTTCTTTTTTTTCAACTATTGGCTCTAGATAGGGAAGGAAGCTTCTTCTTACCCAGAATTACTATAAATCTAGTAAGAAAAAGTCTGCTTAACTAGAATCCTAAGCAAGATAGCAGGCAATATTCCAGTTTAGAGTCCTCTGGCAGGTAGACCAGTGAAGAAATCCCTGGGTGGTCCCTGCCCCCAGGTGATGGGGAGTAGGTCTGGAGCCTAGAGATCAGTAGCCTCACATTTCACACAATGAGCACATGGAGGTCCTAGGGGTGGCTGGAAGAAATGCAGCAAGAAATGGCGCCCTCAAAAATCTGAGAAGTCAGAGACAAGGCATAAAAATAGGAAGAGCAAAATTTTATAGACTAAGAACTGTTAAAAAGGAAAATCTAAAAGAAGATCACTCTTCCCATGTCTGCTTTTATCAGTAATTCCACAAGTTCTGATATGTTTAAAGCTCCCTAGAAAATCCTCTGCTTAATTAAAAGCTATTTAGTTAGTACCAATAGTACTTTAGCTCTGACTATAATTCTTAAGAGTTTTATCTCTTCCACAGAAGTGCCATAGGGCATTTCCTTCTGAAACAGGTGCCAAGAGAATTGTTTTCTCTCTAAAGCCTTTATCAAACACAAAGGTATGACTTGGCAGAGAACAAGAGCCAACTGTATGTGTCTGAATTTCTAAGATCACTTATTATTGACAGATACCTGTTGGTACTCAGTTGGCCAAGGGGTTCAGTAAGTGAGGGATTAAATACAGAATGATTCGGGTTTACTCAGTTGAAGATTACCCTCTCAGACCCTCTGATCCTCATCCTCTAACGTCTGAGTCCATTACCACAGAAAGTAGCCACATCGTTTGTAGAAAACTCTTAAATAGTAGAGAAATGGTGGCTCCCTTTAAAAAAATTTTTTTTGGAAAGATTTTATTTATTTGACAGACAGAGATCACAAGTGGCAGAGAGGCAGGCAGAGGGAGGGGAAAAGCAGGCTCCTTGCTGAGCAGAGAGCTCAGCACAAGGCTGGATCCCAGGACCCTGGGATCATGACCTGAGCCGAAGGCAGAGGCTTTAACCCACTGAGCCATCCAGGTTCCCTGGCTCCCTTTCTTAATACCTGAAAAGATGCTGATGTAATCTGTAGTCCCTCTTGCATGTTCTGCTGCAGCTGGTTCTGCATGGTAATCTTCTTCTCCTTGGTGATGGAGGCAATAGGAAAACTCCGCACAACTGTCTGCTCACCAACTACAGGAAAGAAGGACACAGACTCAGCAACAGCACTTTATTGCTTATTTATAGAATCCCTGCTTCTCATTTTATCAGCCTCTGCTAACAAAATGTATCAGGAGAGGCTGATGCCCAGGAATGCAGTGAGAAAATGCCATGATTCCAGAATCACATTCATTGATTTTATTGCATGTCAATTCACTCCTGAGACATGATCCTTTCCTGGAGTGAATGAACCATCCCAGTCTGCTCACCTTCATTCTTTCTACTTCTCCGAACGGCTGTGTGCCACACCAGATCACCTGGTTTAAGGCAATCTTAAAGATTTTTAATTTTAAAGGCATCCATGACATTTAATGTAAGTATAAAGCAAAAGAGAAAAGATTTTTAAAATGTGTTTCCATATATGATAAAAGGTGCTGTATCATGTATTTGTGCCTTCAGAAGATACAGGACTAAGTGTAGGCTGAAGAGTTTTAAAAATTTAAATATTAAAGCAAGGAAGGGAAAATGTAAATAATTATCAACTACTAGAGGTTGTGAAGATGCAAGTCTAGAAAATAAGTAATACATGCAAAGCCTCACTTGGAAAATTCAAAGATGCCCATGGGAGAGGAGAGTCACATGCTGAATATAACATGTCATTAGCTCCTAAGTTTGAGGGAACAGAGATTTAAATATTTCAGAAAGGGAGAAGATTTCTGCGAGCTAGATGGCTAGAGAATGATTCCTGGAGGAAGTGAGAGGGAAGGTGAGGTTTGAAGAGAGCGTAGGCTTAGATCTGAAGAGGGGGAGAGAAGGGAAATTCAGGCAGTGGTACAAGTGAAAGACCAGGAACAGCAATGAGCAAGGCGCCTTGGCTAGTGAGGCAGATGGGTGAGAACTGAACTAGGTTTATGAGTTCACCCATACATCTACTTATCATCATCAGAATTTCTCATTTCCTGGATCTATCAACTCCTAACCTAGAAAATTCTGATTATCCTCTTATGCTGAGCTCATATCCAGAGGCTAAACTAAATTAGGATGTATACAGAATTTATACAGAATTTAGTCCTAGGATGTATCAAACAACCTATACTTATACAATACACATAAAATTATCAGATTTCTAGGTGTCACTAAAGGAGATATTTTAAATTAGAAATTTAAAAAGAGAAACAAAAGAGGCAATAAGAAGGCTTTCTCTGATTAAAAATAGGTTCCCTAAAATGCAAAATTAATCCCAAAATTGACAGGAAAAAACAAGAGAACAATATAAGCCTTTATACTAAGTATGGTTTTGATTTTTTAAAAGGAAATAAACAACTTAAGTGACCAAATATCTTATATATTTATATCCCCAGAATATATGTTTGTGGCCACTAAGCTCACAAGCCACAGTACAAAAGAAATTTTAAGTATAGATATTTAGTTTCTTTTAAAATTACATTTGCTTTCAAATACAAATATAATTTATGTGTGGTGATATGGCAGGAGAGGGCTGAATAATTTTGCTCCATTTTCTCTCTTTTCCAAATGAATACAACTATGTCCATAGATTCATTTTGTTTATTAAATTTTATGAGATTTTAAAAAATTACATGGTAAGTACTCTTTTATGAATAAGACAATAAACCATCTTGATTCTATCCAACAGAGGAATTACGCAACTGTGAGATTTTAAGAATACTACATTTTATACACCTAAAGTCCACTAACAAAATGTACAGCACATATAGTACATCTCATCAAATGTTACTGATTGAAAAATTGCAGATGAGGAAGGAACTTAGTGACCATTTATCTCAATGGTTCTCAATCCTTACTATGTATTAGAACCACTTCTGGGGCTTAAAAACGCACAGATGCCTGGGTCTTTCCATTCCTAGAATCCTATTCCAGGTATTAATTCAACTGTGTGAGGGTTGGGCCCAGATTGGTAGTTCTTTTTTTTAAGCTTTCTGACAATTCAAATATGTAGTCAAGGCTGAGAACCACCGAATTATCACCAATCAAGCCCAATACCCTAGTTTTATAAAAGGGGAAACTAAAACTTGGAAGAGAGGTCAGGGGACTTAAGATATCACAATTAGCCAACAGCAGTCTGAATCTGAGCTTCTTATTTAGAGAGCAACAGCTCTAGCCCGAATGTTTTACGCTTTTCCCATCAACCAAAAGAGTTTAGAGATTACAGTGATTTTAAAAAGATAATTCAGACTTGATAGGGCATGCTATTCCTTTCTAATATGGAAGAGTACACAGAGTAGTAGAATATGGAAATAGAAGTTGAGGGAGTTTAGTGAATGAAGTTGTCTGCCAAAAGGGAAATGAGGTTAGTTGAAATGTGACAAGAAGAAGTGGGGTTAGTTAGTGCTGTACAACCCTGTGATGCTTAGCGTATCTTTCCACAAAAGGAATCATTTGTCTGGAAGACCTGAACCTCGCAGTTAACTACGAACCTTGCAGTTAACTATGCGACTCAGAAAGGTGGGACAAATCGGCAGGAGACCTCGTTAGCAGCTTTATACTGTGAATATCCCTAAGTCACAATATACTGCCTCATGAAATTCTGATTGTTTCAGTGAATAAACCTCATAAAATTCTGATTGTTTCAGTGAATAAACCTCATGAAATTATGATTGTTTCAGTGAATGAACCCTTGATGTACTGTTTAGAAGATACCCTTGGTTCTTTAAATAAGACTTTAAAATCCAAATAATCATTAGCTTTGACAGACAAAGGATTCTAAAAACTACTTGGTGACAATAGGCTTTCTTTGAATTTGAAATGATCTGCAAATTACTGCACACAAATGGAATCAAAACCTCAAGCAGCACATGGATATCCATATTCTGATGGCATAATATGAGTCATACCTAGCTGATCATGGGGAGTCCCCCTGAAAAGAATTCTATATGTGGTAAGGAACAAGGCTCCTTCTGCTGGCAGGAGCTGAGGGCCTCCAAGAAGGCCTCCAGTAGCTTCTTCTCTTCCATCAGGGTCTAGCAGGACTCGAAGACCTTCACAGACGATTTCTTCTCCTGGCAGGAGAGCAGGCCTAAGAATCTTGGGCTAATAACAGAGAAAGTATTTCAAACACAAATCTTATGGGGTTTCTAACACTTACACCAAAGTTATCTTTTCAGTTGCAGATCTAAAAAACCCAAGTCAGACTGCTTAAGTAGCCAAAACAAGAAAACAGATTAGGGAAGAGGCAGAAATGACGTTTTTGTATCCAAATGTGAAAAGATCCTTTGTTCATTTATTTATTTTTTTTAAGATTCTTTATTATTAACAGTAAAATCATTGGAAATTACTAAGATGTTTAAAAATATCTGTTCAATGGAACATTTTGCAACCATTACCTAGATCTGTATGTGTTAAAATACAAAGATATTAAGGGTACACTGTCAAGTAAAAAAAGGAAGCTGTAAACCAGTATGTATATTATAATTCCCTCTTTTTGGAAAAAGGAAAAATGGTGAGAATATGGACTAAACTGTTAAAGGTGGTACTATCATGGTTAAAGGCAGAGGTGAGGTAGAGTTGGAAAGACCATGGAGGACTTTTACCTTGTTTAATGTGTATTTCTTTAATAATTTAATTTTATACAAAGAACACTGTTACTTCTATAAACTTAAAAAAACAAATAATTAGAAAAACAGATGCATCTTTGAAAGGATCTGCCCTTCTTGGCCTTTATTGAAGATTAACACAAAAACTGGCCAAGTAATGAACATTTACACATCTTGGGAAATGTACAACCACCTGATACACTCCTCTGAAGATAACAGTGCTAGGAAAAAAAAAATCACCTCTCCTGAAGATCTAATACGCTTACTTTTTACTAAGCAATAAAAACTATATAAATCAGTTACTATTCTTTTTGTTGGCTCTAGGAAGCTCAGAGCTAAATGTAAAGCCAAAGTTATAATGATATTCAATTTCTCATAGAAATATCTTTCCTATCCATCTGCCTTCTAATTTTTCCTTTGAATTTATTTTTAATAGTTCTGTTATAGAGGTAAGTCCCGACACTAGTCCACAGACTGGTGCCAGATTAGCTGCAAAATATTCATCTGGGAGGCTTGTATTTGAAAGTATAGATTCTCAGACCAAGTCTCAGGGAACTCCAATTCAGGAGGCTGGGGTGGGGTTCAGGACTCTCAATTTTTAATAAACTTCCCAGATTCCCAGATGCTTGGGAGGTATGCTTACAATGTAAACAGATTCAGGAACCTGGTATTTTTATGGTAATTGCCTTAAGTCCTTTTTTTCTGGAAGTGGGCAGGGCATAAAATCTTGTCTTGGGCTTGGAAGTTAGAATGTTCATAATTTATGCCCTGCCTATAAAAATAGACTCAACAAGAGGCTATTATGGCTCCTTTGTTGAATCTACTATTCTCCTTCAGTATCTGTTTTATGAGGATCTACCTGGTAAACTCCTCTGAAAGTTTAATGTATCATTAAAAGTGGAGTCTCTGTAAAAGGTTAGGAGAAGGTGCTTTCTGGGGCACAAAAGTGTATTGTTGCTGTTTTTAAGAAGAGATGTTATAACCTGAAAGCATCAGTTGGAATAATTACCTTCTGTATAGGTGGGAGTCTTCTACTCTCTCGATGTACTGCTTCTAGGGTCTCAATGTGCATAGCTACAATTCCTAGGATAAGTCAGGGTATTCAAAATAAAGAGAACAAAATAAGCAGAATTAATATAAATTCTGAATGTTTTAGAATTAAAAACTAATCACAGTTTAGTGGTTCCTCAAAAAGTTAAACACAGAATTACCATATGATGTAGCAATTCCACTCCTAGGTACATACCTAAAAAATCAAAAATAAGCACTCAAACAAATACTTGTATGTGGATATTCATAGTAGCTAGAAGTCAGAAACAATCCAGATGTCCACCAACAGTTGAACGGATAAACAAAATGTGGTATATCCATACAATGGAATAGTATCTGGCCATAAAAATGAATGGCATTCTGATACCTCCTACAACATGGAAGAACTTAGAAAACATTATGCCAAGTGAAAGAAGCCAGACACAAAGGAACATATATTGTATGATTTAACTTATAAGAAATATCTAGAATAGGCAAATTCATAGAGATATAGAGCTTACCAGGGACTACAGAGATGGAGAACGGGGAGTTAGAGCTTAATGGGTAGAGTGTGTATTCAGTGATAAAAAAGTTTTTGGTAAAGGATAGTGGTAATGACTGCACAACACTGCGAATGTGATTAACATCAGTGAATTCTACACTTAAAATAGCTTCAAGTGGCAAATTTTACATTATATATATCTTACCATAATTTAGAAATATTAAAAAAATTAATCAGAACATAAAATGGCACACTAAACTACACAAAAGACAAGTATTGTAGGTGTTATGCTGAAAAAAATAGATCCCTAAAACAATTCTTACTCAATTATCTCCAATATTCTTTTTCTCTAATATCTGTAAGTTGGTTACCTGGTATCATGCAATGAAGGCTCTTGATGTGATCCTGAGTAACTCCACTCTCTGTGCAAACCTTGTCAATAAATCGGGTAATGAATCGCACAACAGAATTGGCGATGTCATTATTCTCTGAATCTTCAAACCCACTTTCTGTATCATAGCTCTCAGCTACGCTTCCTGCAATACTGAGAAAATCAAGGAAAGAAATCATGGTTAGTAATCAAATGTAACAAATGACTATTCTATCACCGTTAATTTTGACAGAAATTTAAATCTGCCTACATTAGGAGATTCTATTTGCCTACATTTGAAAGCTACTGTCGGGCATTGTCCTTTGGACCCAGACTTATTTTTGTAAGAAATACCTCTGTCATTCTCCTAAAAAGAAACTCAGGAACCACAGAAACTAAAGCAAAAACAGACTCTTTCATTTATTATCTGATACTTGAAACTTCTAAAAAAAAAAAACAAAACAAAACCAAAAACCTGTTCTCTCAAGTTAATTACCACACAGAACCAGACAAAGTAATATTGCTATCTTTGGCCTTTGAGAACTAGGAGACATGTTCCCTGGTAGGCGAAGTGAAAGAACTTTTCCCAGAAAATAGCATATTGTTTCAAATGGAAGAACCAAACTGTCCTGAGAGCCTTTCTGTTGCCAATATTTGTCTCTTTGAGTGAACCACAGCACTTTTAGACACTTTGAAGCCATCAGTCTTCTGTACATGATAAAATCATGCAACAGAAGGGAATGAATTTGAAATAATGGATGTGAAAGCGCAATCCCTGTCTTTGCTGCTTATTCAGTTTCCACTGTTCGACAAACACTCTGGCCTCCTATGCCTTCTTTTAGACTGCTCATCATGGAAAAGACTCATTTGTTTGTTCTAAACTACTTAGTTCTCTTTCCTCCAAATCCAACTACATTAGCTGAATCAGTCTTAAGGTAAAGCTAAACCGTGAATATGGCCTCACACCATCCCAGAGCATTAAAGGACTTAAGTGTCTTAGCCATTCACTACATAGACTTTCAAGGAGCTTGGTCATCTATAGTTTGAAGCAATGAAGGCCTAGGCTATATTGTTCACATAAAATAACTTCTCTGTAGGAGGAAATAAGAGACCTGTGCAGTTGACTGCATAGTGTAAAAGGCTGACTTTAAAACAACAAAAAATTGTTTAGCCTGGAAGACTAGAAGCTCTCGGGTATTCTTTTTTTTTTTTTTTTAATAATTTTTTTTATGAAGTGGTGATGCAACATGGGGGCTTAAGTGGGTAGGAGAAGAATAAATGAAAGCTCTCGGGTATTCTTGACAAAAATAAAGTATCTGGGATAGAGAGATTGAGAGGTTGGGGTCAGAGATGTGGGCTGTGGATGAGTTTCTAAGAGAGTATAAAGTGTGTGGAAAGGGGACTGAGAATGGGGGAGAAGAGAAGCTGCCTGAAAGAGCCTGAGAAGGATTTATAAGAGTTAGAAGAACTACCAGCATGTTAGAGTATCACTGAAGACCTAAGAGGTTAGAACATCACTTCTGTTGGGTAAGCAGTTCATGAATTCATTCATTTCATCATATGTTCAACCAACTACTTATTGGGTATGTACTACATGCAAAGAGCTGGGGGTACAGCAATGAATGAGTTATACAATAAGCAAATATACGAAAACAAATCAGGTTGTGGAAAGTGCCATGAAAGAAAAAAAATGCAAGGTAGGACAAAGAATGATGCCTGTGCAACTTAAGATAGGGAAGTCAGGAAGACCTCTCTAGGTAGATGGCACTTGAGCAGAGAATTAAGTGAAGTGAGGGAGTGATTCTTGTGACTGTTTCAGGGAGTCTATTCCAGATTGTGGGAAGAAATACCAAGACCCTGAGGTGGTATTATGTTTAGAGTGTTTGAGGATTAGCATTAGCAGGGAGACCAGTTTTCTTGACAGAAGAATGACAGGAAATAAAGTCAGAGCAGTCGTCAAGAGCCAAATCCTGTTAGGTCTTGTAGTCCATCATTCTTAATGGCACTGGAAGTCCATGTCGGGTCGGGAGCAAGGTACGGTTGTGGACATGATTACAGACAAATGCAATGCACACACTGAAAAAAGGAGGGCCCAGAAACAAAAAGTTACTAATGAATTTGTAATTTTCCAGAGTGCTCTCTGTAAATTGCTATGGCAGAAAGTAACTGAAGGGCTTGATCAGTAGTGGGTGAGACAGCTGAAAAAATTAGGTCATGAAAGAAGAGAGACTGTGGGAGGTGGTTACGAACAATCAGATGAAGTGAAGGTCTTTTATATGAAGTTGGAAAAAAAAAAAAAGAGTTGAGCAGCTCTGCAGGTAAGGCAAATGCTTAAAATTTTGAAATACGTATAGCAATATTTGCCCCAAATACTTTATTTAGTCTGTTAAGCGAAGAACAGGAGGGTCTCTGGATGTGCGCTTTTTGGTACCTGTTCGTGACAATGCTGTTGCTTCCACTCTCCCAGTCTCCTGGTGCCGACGTTCTCAGGAGCTTGTTTTTACTCGTATCCAGTGGAACTAGCAGGTTGACCATGAGGTTTGCGAAATGAATGGCCTGACTGAAAACAGTGCTTTCCTCACGCTGCACCAGCTCCTGCTGAGTTGCTTTGCTCAGAGAAGGCCAAAGGCGTAGCTGCTCAGCTGCCAGGTCCATTGCTGTCTTCTCCTGATTCCGGTCATCTGGAAGCTTCTCCTAAAAAAATGAAGCAAAACAATGTAAATCCATGACCCAGGTTTCACAAATCATGGAACATGTTTCAATTACCCATCTATTAAATACCCATGTCACCAAAAAAAAGAGAAAGAAAATATAAACAATAACAACAGAACAAAATCAACTCTTCTTTTTCCTGCCATGTCCAGCTGGACTTCAGTGGAACAATGTGCTAAATCCAAGGAAGTAGCAGCAAAGCCTTTTACTTCGAACATTTCATTGCATTTATTTATCTCTATGGCCCTGTTCCTTTCAAACAGCTAGTTATAATAAACTGTCGACGGGAAAAATGCATAAATGAATGTAGGTCCAGTAGTATTTACTAATATTCTGATATGTTTCTTCTCTTCTGTTCTTTGGGAGGAGAAGACAGAATGACAAAAGTCACAAAAAAATAGAGCTAGATATCCTGGTAAATGTGGGAGTCAAATACTATCAGGACATAGGTATAACAATGGAGTCTATTTTATTTTATTTCATTTTTTAAAAAGATTTTATTTATTTGGGAGAGAGAGAGTGAGAGACAGCATGAGAGGGGAGAAAATCAGAGAGAGAAGCAGACTCCCTACAGAGCTGGGAGCCCGATGTGGGACTCAATCCCAGGACTCCGGGATCATGACCTGAGCCGAAGGCAGCCACTCAACCAACTGTGCCACCCAGGCCCCCATTTATTTTATTTTTTATCAAGTTTTAAATTTTATTTTTATTTATGTATTTATATTTTATTTGGGCCGAGAATTTTTTTGGCATATTTTTAAAACATTATCGATTTTTATTTAAATTCAATTAATATATAATGTATTATTGGTTTCAGAGGTAGAGGTCCGTGATTCATCAGTCTTACATAGTACCCAGTGCACTACATCATTTGCCTTCCTTAATGTCCACCACCCAGTTACCCTATGCCCGGACTCCCCTCCCCTCCAGCAATCTCAGTTCATTTCCTATGCTTAAGAGTCTCTTACAGTTTGTCTCCCTCTCTGATTTCATCTTGTTTTATTTTTTCTTCTCTTCCCCTATGATCTTGTTTTGTTTTTTAAATTCCAAATGTAAGAGAGATCATATGATAGTTGTCTTTCTCTGACTGACTTATTTCCCTTAGCATAATACCCTCTAGTTCCATCCATGTTGTTACAAATGGCAAGGTTTCATTTTTTTGGTAGCTGAGTAGTCTTCCAGGGTGTATATACACCACATCGTTATTCATTCATCTGTCAGTGGACATCTGGGCTCTTTCCATAGTTGGGCTTTTGAAGTCCACTGACCTTTAAAACTCCAGGTTTTAAGCCCTGCTGGTTGCAAGAACTCATGAAATTTGGACCCTCTTACTTTCTAAGCCAAATGCTATAGGAATTTGTTTTCCCCATGCACTCCCCTGTGTGCTAGGTAATATCTCACTCTCCTATGCAACTGTGGCTCCCTCCATACTGCAGTGGCCATGAACTGTTTCTCTCCCAAACCTCATCTCTGCACTTCCTACGTTCTTTGACATGGCCTCTTCTCTATCTTAGGTTGAGGAGTTGGTTTTGCCAGTCTTCAGAATGATTTCTGGGATATTTAGGATAGCTGGATAGTTACCTAGCTGTATCTATGGGATAAGGCAAGCCTATGACCCTCCTACTCTGCTGCCATCTTCTCAAAATCCTTATTTATTTATTTATTTGTTTGTTTGTTTATTTATTTGACATATGATGTATTATAAGCCCCAGGGGTACAGGTCTGTGAATCAGCAGGTTTATACACTTCACAGCACTCACCATAGCACATACCATCCCCAATGCTCAAAATCCTTTTTTCTGAGTCTGACAATAGGATTTTATTTTTATTTTTTAAAAAGGTTTTATTTGTTTATTTGACAGAGAGAGAATGAGATCACAAGTAGGCGGGGGGGGGGGGGGGGGGGCTCTCTGCTCAGCAGAGAGCAGCTGTGGGCAGGCCCCTGGGATCAAGACCTGAGCTGAAAGCAGACATTTAACGCATTGAGCCACCCAGGTGCCCCTGACAATAGAAATTTTCTTTTTAATTTTTTAATTTTTTTATTAACATGTAATGTATTATTAGCCCCAGGGGTACAGGTCTGGTTTATACACTTCATAGCACTTCATAGCACTCACCATAGTACATACCTTCCCCAATGTCCATAACCCACTCCCCCCAACCCTCAGTTTGCTTTGTGAGATTAAGAGTCTTTTATGGTTTGACAACAGGATTTTGAAGAGGAGTTTCTTAGTAGGCTGAAATGCTAAGAAAAGCTAGTATACTAGTTTTACTTGTCTCTAATCTAGGTATCATTGAGAGACTTCTTTAGAAGAAAGGACAGAGAAGCAGTGACGTGTTTGCTCTACAAATGCTTTTGAGATATATCAATGTTAGCTTTATATCTGCTTTAAAAAACTATCAAAAGCACCACACTAGCCCAAATATTTCTGGAGCATGACCTCAAACTAATTTGCATCTGTTACAGTTACCCATTACCCAAGTGTATTTGGAAATACCCAAGTGTATCTGTTTTGAAAGAAAAGTCTGAGTTTTACATTAAATTAAGTAAATAATTCACACTAACAGTGTATAATAATAATTTCGAATACAAGATAAATGTCAGATAGTGGTATTTTTTAAATTAAAGTTTCCATTTTTATCATTGTCAAGAATAGACAATATTTAAAATTACAGGAGACACAGAAATATTTGAATAGTACTATGTAGTTCTAAATTCATTCATCTCACATAATATAAAGTCAATTTAAAATAGCAGTTGAGGCAAGATGCTAAACCAACTAAGCCACCCAGATGCCTGATTTTATTATCTTAAAATATTTTTGTGATATTTTTCTTAAGTATAATTCATGCTGATAAAATATATGGAAACATTTTTCTCCAAAAGGAGAAATAGATTTATTGCTGACATACTTTCAAGAACTATTGAATTTTATATTTATTTCAGAGTCATTTTGTTTTGTTTTTGTTTATTTTGTTCAAATTCAATTAATTACTATAGGATATACTATTAGTTTCAGAGGTAGAGTTTAGTGACTCATCAGTTACATATCATACATAGAACTCATTACATCAAGTGCCCTTCTTAACTTCCATCATCCAGTTACCCCATTTCACCACCCACCACCCCTCCTGCAACCATCAGTTTGTTTCCTGGTATAAGAGTTTCTTACGGTTTGTCTCCCTCTCTGATTTCATTTTACTTTATTTTTCTCTCTCTTCCCCTATGATCCTCTGTTTTGTTTTTTAAATTCCAAGTATGAGTGAAATCATATAAAATAAATCTTTCTCTGCTGACTTATTTTGCTTTGCATAATACCTCTAATTCCATCCAGGTTGTTACAAATGGTAAAGATTTCATTCTTTTTGATGACTGAGATCTATCTATCTATCTATATATCTTTATTTATATATATATATATATATCTATCTATATCTATATCTATCTATCTATCTATCTCATATCTCCTTTATCCATTCATCTGTTGATGGATGGACATTTGGGCTCTTTCCATATTTGTGGCCACTGCTGCTAAAAACATTGGGGTGCAGGTGCCCCTTTGGATCACTATGTTTGTATTCTTTGGGTAAATACCTAGTACTGCAATTGCTAGGTCATGGGGTAAACTGTTTTTAACTTTTTGAGGAACCTCCATACTATTTTCCAGAGTGGCTGTACCAGCCTGCATTCCCACCAGCAGCAGTTCCCTTTTCTTCGCATCCTTGCTAACATCTGTTGTTTTCTGACTTGTTAGCCTTTCTGACTGGTGTGAGGTGGTATCTTATTGTGGTTTTCATTTGTATTACCACAATGTTAGTGATGTTGAACACTTTTTCATGTGTCCGTTGGTCACTTGTATGTCTTCCTTGCAGAAATGTCAGTTGATGTCTTCTGCCCATTTCTTGATGGGATTATTTGTTTTTTGGTTTTGAGTTTGAGAAGTTCTTTATAGACTGGATACTAGCCCTTTATCTGGTTAGACATTTGTAAATATCTTCTTCCATTCCATTGGCTGCCTTTTGGTTTTGTCAACTGTTTCCTTTGCTGTGCAAAAGCTTTTTATTAGAGTAATTTAACTTTAATTTGACACGTCTTCAAAAAGTTAATTGCACAAAGACATCTGCTCAGGTATTTTCATTTTCTTTTTTCTGTTCAACTTACTATAATCATTTCCAAATAATTCCTATTTATTAGCATGTAATAAAATAATTCCACTGCTAAAGACTGTATTAAGAAGCTATTATGGAAAAATATAATACCAGAAATCAACAGAAGAAAGATGATCACCACAGGACTCCCTAAGATGAACCTCAAACACAGTGGCAGAAAGTGGATAGATAGATTTCCTTTTGCTCTGGGAATACTTGAATAAGCTTTCCTTGAAGCCACAACACCAGTTCCACACTAGTATCTTTTTTTTTAAATTTAAAGATTTTATTTATTTATTTGAGAGACGGAGATTATAAGTAGGTAGAGAAGCAGGCAGAGAGAGGAGGAAGCAGGCTCCCCGCTGCGTAGAGAGCCCAGACGGCCTGATCCCAGGACTCTGGGATCATGACCTGAGCCGAGGCAGAGGCTTCAACCCACTGAGTCACCCAGGAGCCCCCACACTAGTATCTTTCTTCTCTTACCTTTCGCTTCAGATGTGGGGCATGATTGTCTTCTGTGGCTGAGAGATACAGGGAGCGCACCTGTTCCTGCACTGCATTGTAGAAGGTTGTCTCCCAAAATTGCTGATTTGTCCAAATGGGGTGGTCCTGAACACAGGTGTAAGCAAACTGGCTGACTCCATGGGCCAGTTTCTGTGAGAACACACAATACGCATCACCACAGGGCCGACACAGTCATGACAATTCAAAAAATTACAGGGGTCACGGTTAACCACAGATATCATTAAAGGGTTTATCTAAACAATGATCTTAGGGCAGTAATCAGAAACTTATTCATTTTTAACTGGCAACTTTGGGCTTGCTATTGAATCCTTCAGGGTCTCAGTCTTTCTATGGACATTTTAGCAATAGCTAGAAATCGAAGTTACCATATGAATTAGAGAATGTATGAAAAGTACCTGGCACTGTACTGTGCACACTGTAGAGCTGATAGCTCTTAGTACAACTGGGTTATGTAAATGAAATTCATCACAACCTAAACATTAAACTTCAGACAATTAAAATTTTTTTCTACAGTACATTTTTGGGGGGCATTGACTGAAATGTGAGAGAGCCTGCAGCTCGGCCTTACACACAGAATGAGGGCATATCACGCATTTGAGACTCAAGAAGTGTCACACCCTCCCTACTCTAGCTCTTTACCTCCCACCAAGGCTACTGCCTGCCTCACATACTCCCTAGCAGACTGTCCTAGGCTTTGAGGGCATTTTCTGCTCACCAAATGGTCATGGGAAGGTAATCTCAAACCATACCTTCCTTCCCAGGACTTCTGTTGGGCTTCAAATTAAGAGCAAACCTTACTCTGTTATTTACAGTAGAGAGAAGGAAAACTAACTCTGCAGGCATTTAGGGCACTTCATAAATATTTACACACCTCATTTAATACTAAATATAAGACGCACATTATTATTGCCAATTTACAGAACAGGAATCGGAAGTTCAGGGAGGTTTAAGCAATTGTCTAAAGTCAGATACCAAGTTACATAAGTAGTAAAGCTGGTTTTTTGCTTGGTTCCAAAACCCCTGCTCTTTTTTCTATACTGAATTGTTTTGCAAAAGAGCATCATGAAATAAATACTAATTAGCACTGCTGTTTTTTTCTGCATTTTAGGATTTTATTTCTCAAAGTAATATTCTGCACTGAAGATCTGATATGATTTTAATTAACATTGTATTTTTGCTTTTACATATGATTCATATTGTCAAGTTTCAGTTAATGATTTAAACCATCTTTCCACAGCTCTTACTTTCATCTCTAAAGATTAAAGATGTTTCAAAACTTTTTTAATCCATCATTTCTCAGGAAACAGCAGGTAACATTCTCAACGAACATCCTTTTTGTCCATTTTATTTTTTTTGGAATTGAGTAGAACTAAAGTTTCTGATGTGTTTTCTTTTAAAGCAATTAAAAAAAAAAAACTGACTTCTTTCCACTTGATCTTAGCCAAAAGGCTGAGAAGCAAGTAAACTGATTTCTCTCTTAGAATATCAGACACTGAAGATTACATTAAGGTTATACATGTTACTGTTATGTACCAAAAGTTGGTTCATTTCTTATGGATGCTTAACAGATGAATTAGGCATTTGGTAAAAATGATATCCTCAATACATGCTAATTTTCTTTTGGCCTAGAGCAGACTAAACCTAGAACTGAAAATAGGCACCACACATACCATGAAATGTAGTACTTATGTAGTACTTACATGTACTAATGCAAGTGGGACGGCTGTTATTTTGCCTATGAGGGTCTACATATTTCTGCATCCCATGTGTAAGTCCCTTTCAATACAGGACTATGTACTGCTGCTGAGGTGATTGACTGTAACTCCAATCAGGTGGCTATAAGTTGAGATTGACTGTGATACAAAAATCAAGAGTTCCCCAACAGTAAGCTGCATAAGGATTGCTGTTGATCTTCATACTTCATATAGTATATGCTTATATAGTTGTTTAAAAATACAGTTCCTACCTCCCATTGGGAAATTATGGGCAAAATGTGGTTCTGTGAGTACGTAAGCAGAAGCCACAGACAAAGTGAATCACATGTTCCTCCTATACTCTCCTTGCAGATACGTGGGATGCAGGTTGCGTGTGTGTGTGCGCGCGCGCGCGCCCCGCAGCATTCTAAGGACGAACAATGTTCATTTTGAAAGGGATTTTAAAGACATGAAAGTCAAACAAGACAAAAATAATTCTCAGTTGCCTTTCCCGTAGGTGTAGTCAGAGGCAGCACTATTTTCTACAAATGTGATGTAATAAATACCAGCTCTTAAAATTTTGGAGTTCTGAAATTAATACAGATGGGCTCAGAAAACCAGAGCTTTTAGCAAATCCTTATCATTTTTTCAAATAAAGAAACCTACTTTTAGGATCGCTGACACACTAAAAAAAAAACTATTATTAATTACAGATCTTTTATTACAAATTGTCAGAGCTCCCCAGGGATCTGAAAGTATAATGAAGTCCTGTCTTTGTTTTTCAGCATTTTTCTTACTGATGTTGCATATTCACTCTCCTTGGCAGTTACTTACCAATTATTATCTTCCTATTTATTGACAAACTAAAAATGAATATGCAAAAACTCACTCCCCTAAATCTTCCAAACAAAAGTGGAAGATGGTATAAAAACAATGAAAGCAGCTCAAAGAGTCAGAACCCACAACGTGTTTACCAAGTGAGAAACTGTAGCAGTAGGACAAGTAACTATAGGATAAATACTTTTGGGTGACAAGACAGTTGCACATGGTTATGGATGGCATCTGTTATATGCATAAGAAATCATTAATTTCCAAATACTCAAATATAATTATTTTTCCAAACATGAAATTCACCTCCTTTCTTTGTGGTTTCCTGCTACGTCTTCCCAAGCATAAGCAAGACACTGTGTCCAAGCATAAGCAAGAGACACCGTGTCTGTCAGTGTTGGGATGGGCAGGGCCACTGCACTGATGGACAGGTGTGTTCTTAGGACCAGCAGAGGGCAGTAGCACATTATTCTGCCTACATCCCATCAGGACTTAACGATGGGAATTACAAAAATGGAGCATTGTGGTCTGGCTGGTCTTGAAAGTAGGTGGTAAGGTGAATACTTCATGTCTTCACTGTATATTTGAGAGACCTTACAAAGAAAATGGATTTACCTAAGGTCATCCAGTAAGATGGGCAGAAGAGAAAGGAACAGAAATAAGGTTTTCTATTATTCAACATCATTTCTGTAAGTTAAAAAAAAAATGAGATATTCCACAAAAGAAAACTATTTTAATTATCTAGAGAAAGATGTGATGAGATTGTTTAGGGTTTCTAATGTGCTATATCATACGCTAATAGTTTCAGTCATAAACAAGGAAAACAAGCACCTGTCTATAAAACTATCTCCTGATTCTAATCACTTCTTTGGTTTGAAGAAAAACCTTTCTTAAAATCAAACTGGCCCATATGCCAACTTCACGACCTTTTATTTTGCTCAAAGGTGAGACTCAATTCCCACAGAAGGTCTAAGGGTGATGGTGGTGGTGGTGGTGGTAGGGAATGTTGTTGTCAAATGACATCTCTTCCTTTCTCTCCAATTTTGCAACACTATTCATTTTACACTTCATAATAATTCTTATTATTCTTCCCTAAAGAAACAAGTGATATTTTGGCATGCAATTTTATGAGATGTTAAAAAATATGTTGACTGCCTTCCTTATCTAGAAAAAAATAGCCCTGATGGTACTAGATTAAGCAATGCTATTCATTTTACACAAAGCATTCAAAGGCAACCTCAGCATGAGATAGGATATGGAGAATAACTTAATGAGGTCACTGATAAGCAGGCCAGATTCAAATCCAAATAAATGGACACAAATCATCTCAGAGACAAGTTGGTCAAGGGAAAGGTCAAAATACCAGTATGTGGGGCCTGTCCTAAGGTCTGCCTGGCTAGACAAGTTTGGTCTCCAGGCCCAAGGCCCCAGCTTAGAGGGAAACCAGATTTCAGGAAAAAAAGTTAGCTGGTAGAACCAATTCCATAAATACATAATGGTCTTAAGGAATAATGCAGAATACAAAGATTCATTGTTTAAGTTGCTGGGTATTTCCTATCGAGCTCTGGATACCAGAATAGAAATATACCTCTTTGCACAGTTTGGGGATAATGCCAGCCAGTCCTTTTATGATTCTATATCAGCCTAAGTCCAGATATTAAGTCACTTTAAAAGTCTGAGTATTTTTTTGTTTCAAGTTTTTATTTAAATTCCAGTTAGTTAACATACAGTGTCATATTAGTTTCAGAAGTAGAATTCAGTGATTTATCACTTACATCAACACCCAGTGCTCACCACAAATGCCCTCCTTAACACCCATCACTGCCCCCCATCTTCCTTCAGCAACTCTGTTCTCTGTAGTTAAAAGTCTGTCTTATGGTTTGCCTCTCTTTTCTCACCCTCAAATGCTTAGTCTTGAGAGACAAACAAAAGGAAGACAGGAATAGGAAAAATGTGAGTCAAAAACCTGTATTTACCAAATCTTAATCAAACCTTTAACATATTGGCTTCATGCATTTTTTTAAAACAAAGAACATTTAACATTATAGATATGATTGAAGCCCACCATATACCTCTCTTGACCCCATCTGCCTCTGAATTCAGAGGTAACAATGATCCTGAATTAGGTATTTTTCATTCCCATTTATATGGCTTTTATACCTGTGTATGTCCACGAAGAATATTTAGGATTATATAGCAATTTCATTTTATCTCTTATTGGTGATACTTCTCAAAGTATACAACTTTTTCATTGATTTATGTTACATTTAATTAAACTATGTAATTAATTGAAGCAAAACACAACGAACTCTATGTAAACATACAATCAAAAGGAGCAGAAAGCAAGCAAGCGGCCTATAAGCAGGGAGTATATAGGATACTGTGTGCATTAGTCAGTGTAATTTACAAAATGGCAAATAATCCTAATAGTTAAAAAAAGGTAACTGTGAGAATCTACTATAGTTTTTTCTTTTCTACTACCTGATACTCTACGTTTGAACAATGAAAGTAACCTCAAATTCGTAATGGTCTAAACCTCTCCTGAGTTACTTAGAAAATCCTGGCACACAATTCCTACACAAGAAGTATTCATTCACTAGCACTGCCCGGTATTCATTTGACGTGCCATTTCAGTAGCTGGAATGACAGGGTTGAAGTCTTTAAATGACTTATCCTGCTAATGATTCTTTGTATTAAGTTGCTTAGTAAATATTAAGAGATCAGATGACCAAATCGGACTTTTTTCCTTTGTGGTCCAAAAATTAGAAGGAATCAAATACAAGCTTGTTGTCAAGTCCTTTGTCAGAGTTTTTTTTTTTTTTTAAAGATTTTATTTATTTATTTTAAAAGATTTTATTTATTTTAGTAAGAGAGGGTGAGAGAATGAGTAAGTCAGGGGAGGAGCAGAGGGAGAGGGAAAGCAGCCTCCCCACTGAGTGCAGAGGCCAGAGCCCTGACAGGACCAACGGACTGATCCCATGTCCCTGAGACCATGACCTGGACCAAAACCAAGAGTCAGTCGCCCCACTGACTGAGCCACCCAGGTGACTCCCTGGGTTTGGCATTCTTAAAACTACAAGACAGGACCTAAATTTCTTCCCTCCCCCACTTTCTACAGGTTTTTAAACTTTATATAAATGATACCACATTGTGTTTTTTCTAGAATTTGGTTTTTCATATATTATGATGCTAGACTTATTTAGTTCATAATAACAAATGATAATAATTATTAAAACTAACCTAACTGAGCTTTCACTATGTATATTTATCAACATACTTAGTCTTTACACAACCTGCGATCCACTGAGATAAATACTATTATTTAGTCATGGTTTAAATGTAAAGGAACTGAGGTACAGAGAAGTTAAGTAACTCGTCCTAGAGAAAACTGCCAGGAAGTGGTAGAACTAGAGTTGGAATCAAACTCTAGTAGTTTAGCTATGGAATCTAGTTTCTTAATTACTGCATAATTTAACTAAAGTGTATGGAATCCCATTACATGAATATATAGCATTTCCTTATTCCTGCTAATGGACATTTTTATTATTTTCAAATTTTTCCTATTATAAACAGTGGTGTATGAACATTATCAACACATGTCAACTGTCAACTCTGATTATTGGTTTCAGCACCATTTAATAGTGCCTGGAAATGCTTGACAGGGGCCTAAAAAAAAGATAATTCCCATTGCTTCCTTTACCAATAAACATTTTTGGGTTATTGATAGACTGGCCATATTGTCAAAAAGAAATGGTTTCACGCAGATTTTTTTTAAATCCACTATTTTTAATTTAATTTAATTTAATTTTTAATTTAATTTTAATTTTTAAATAAATTAATCATTCTTTAATATCAAATATCTAGTCAGTATTTGAGTTTTTAATTATCTTATAAATGTTAAATGTTTTTCTTTGTTTTTTGTTTTTGTTTTGTTGCACAGTTTGTCTGATTCAGGAAGGACCCATATATGATCCATATGGATCAATAGGTTCCTCCACCATCTGTCTGTCTCTTTCTGTCTCTTTTATTTTCCCTCCCACTTGTGATCTATTTGTTGAGAAACTGGATCATTTATCCAATAATTTCTGCTAGTCTGGTGGTTGCTGACTGCATCCCAGTGGTACCACATGACATATTCTTTTGTCCTCTGTATTTCCAGCAAATTGATAATTGGATCTAGAAGCTTGATCATTTTCAGGCTTGACTGTTTGGCAAGAATACTACTATTATATATGGTTGTCTCTCTTTTTGTGATGTTAAAGGCTATTGACCATCAATGCTTATACTCATTAATTATTAGGAATAATAAAATAGTTATATTTTCATTTTAGCATTATTTCCTGACTTACTAGTGAGTTTCTAATTAGCGAGTTTCTCTAAAAGAGAAACTTCCCCTCATCAACCATTTGGTGACCAAACACGTAGCCTGTACTGGTAAATACATGAGATTATCCCTTCATTTATAAGTTTTAAAAATAACACATTGCTTTCTAACATACATTAGAAATGACCACTTTTTAAAAATTCATATTTTTATGAACTCATGGATTTTTTTTTAAAGATTTATTTATTTGATAGAGAGAGAGAGATCACAAGTAGGCAGAGAGGCAGGCAGAGAGAGTAGGGGCGAAGCAGGCTCCTTGCTGAGCAGAGAGCCTGATGTGGTGCTCGATCCCAGGACCCTGAAATCATGACCTAAGCCGAAGGCAGAGTCTTTACCAACTGAGCCACTCAGGCGCCCGAGCTCATGGATTTTAAAACATATTTAACTATTCTTTTTTTTAGATTTTTTAAAAATTAATTTATTTGACAGAGAGAGATCACAAGTAGGCAGAGAGGCAGGCAGAGAGAGAGAGAGAGAGAGAGAGAGAGGGAGAGAGAAGCAGGCCCCCCGCTGAGCAGAGAGCCTGATGTGGGGCTCTATCCCAGGACCCTGGGATCATAACCTGAGCCGAAGGCAAAGGCTTTAACCCACTGAGCCACCCAGCCACCCCCATATTTAACTATTCTTAAACCTGTTTAGGATGAAACAACAAAAAAAATCTATCCATAAGTGTTTACTGGAAACTTGCACTTTTCATTACCTCAATAGCAAGTCCTATGTCTACAAAGTATTTATAATCTCTATGGAGAGACAAGACTCCACGTGTGATAACTGATGAGCCTAATGATATCGTGTATATAATAGCACTGTAAAGTGATACGATTGAGGGCCTGACTGGGAGAACATCCTCAGCAAAGAGGCTAGTAGATATATAACAAGGTGTTTTCTCTGAGATATAACTACAAAAGGAACCAAAGAAAAAGAGGCATCAGCAGGTCCTTGCAGAGGAAATGGAGGACATTTGGTGAGTCATAGCTCTCACTATGTGTACTTGCAAATGGCGCCAAAGCTTTACAAAAATGTTTATTATGGCATTATCTTTAATAACTATACCCCCCACCAAAGTTAGCAATTTTAATGTCTAAGCATAGAAAGGTTAGGCAAATGACAGAATATTATTAACACAAAAGAATATTATGCTACCATTAAAATGGTTAATATGATGACGTGTTTATGAATGAAGTAATTACACTACATTTAAGAAAATCAGCCAAATATGCTATGATTACATCCATATGTACACAAAGACTAGGAGAAAAAGGCAAAATGAAAATGAAGTAAAAGTAACAGAATTTTGACAATTTGTTTTCCTTCTTCCAAAATAATTTTAAGGGATCTTTTTATTAAATGTGGTAGACTGAATATTCTTTTGCCCCTGAACCCCAGTGAAATGACAGCAAAAGAGAAAAATGGTAAAACGTGTAAGAGTAAAGAGAATGAGAAAAAAGACAACACCATCAGTGATGTTAACATAATTTTAGAAGTCATAAAGTAGACTTATAAGCAGTAGCAAATTTTGAAGATCAGATAAAGCTGAAACTCCATACTACTTAGAGAAGGAAAAGCCCTTTACACACTTAAAAAAAAGTGAATTTTATGGTATATGAATGAAATCTCAGTAAAAAAATGGAAACAACTCAAATGTTCATCAGCTGATAAAAATGTGGCACATACATGCAATGTAAGATTATGTGGCAATAAAAAGATATGAAGTACTGATACATATTATATCATGGATAAATATTGAAAACATTATGCTGAGTGAAAGAAGTCAGTCATGAAAGATTATATGTTGTAAAATTTCATTCATGTGAATGAAATGTCCAGAACAGGCAAATACATAGTGGCAGAAAGTACCCTGCGTGACTTGAACAGCACAGCAACAAAATACCCATGCTTTTCAAGTGCATACAAAATATTTACCAAGAAAACCTGAATTGCAGGTGATAAAATAAGTCTTGAAATATTTTATTTTTTTTTAATTTTATTTTTATTTGAGAGCTAGAGAGAGAGATAGTACACTTGCACAAGTTGGGGGAGGGACAGAGAGAGAGGGAGAAGCAGACTTCTACTGAGCAGGGATCCTGACACTCGGCTCAATCCTACAGACATTGGCATCATGACCTGAGTCAAAGGCAGATGCTTAAGTGACTGAGCCACCCAGGCGCCCCAGTCTTAATAGATTTTAAAGGGATTCAAACTATACAAATATATTCTCTGACCAGAATGGAATTAAATTAGAAATCAATAACAGAAAATTATCTGGAAAATCTCCAAATTTGGAAGCTAACTAACTCATGGATCAAAGAATAAATGAAAGAGGAAATTAGGAAGTACTTTGCACTAAATGCAAGTGAAAATATATCAGATTTTGTGAGATGCTACTAACCCATTTCTCCAGGGGAGATATATAGCACTCAATGCCTGTGTTAGGAAAGAAGAATGGTTTCAAATCAATGACCTCAGCTTACACATAGAAAAATTAGGAAAAAAGAAACAAACAAACAAACAAACAGCAAATTAAAGTCAAAGCAAGCAAAAGAAGGGAATTAAGATTAAAGCAATCATTAATGAAACAGAAAAACAGAAAAATAAAAAAAAATCAATAAAATGAAAAGCTGGTTCTTTGAGATTATCTAATAAATCTTTAGTCAGACTGATTAGAAATAAAAAGACAAAATTACAAATATCACAAATGAGAGGTACCATTACTGAAGATTCTACAAATATTTATAAAACCATAAAGAAATATGAACAACTTTATGTCAACAATATTGACTACTTGGATGAAATGGACAAATTCTTTAAAAGAAAAAACAACTAAACCACACTCAGGAGGAAACATAACTTGAATACGCTTCTATTAGAGAAATTAAAATTGTAGTAAAAAGTCTTCTCACAAAGAAAGCCCCCAAAAGAAATGGCTTCATTAAAAATTCTCTTAAACATTTAAGAAATAACTTATGCCAATTCAAGACAAACTCTTCCAAATAATTAACAACAGAATACTTCTCAACTCAATCTATGATTGTGTTATATAACCAGCTTGTGATTATAAAACCAGAAGACATTACAAAATTATACCAATGTGCTTCATCAATACAGATGTAAAAATTCTAAACACTATTTTAGCAAATTGAATCTAGCATATATTAAAAGGATAATACATTTTAACCAAGCAAATAGGACACCTGCAAATTCAAAACAAGGCAATGGCCTAGTGAGTGAGGGTAGAAGAGGCAATGACGAATTAATGGTTCCAAAGCCCAGGCCCTTATGCTTGGCAGATTCCAGAGATGAAGCGACAAATAAAAAGAAGCTACATATTTACCCCAAATAGCACATGTTCTCAAATAACTTTAATTCACCCATTGATGAAAATGAATATTGTTTCTAGATAAAACTAATAGATTAGCCACTCTAAAAATAGCTAATATTTCTTAGATTCCAATTTATCAGAGATTAAGGGAACTTAATGCAATGTTTTGAACTTAATGCAATGTTTTCAGTAACTTGAAGCAATCACTCTAAAGCAATTTTTACAGTGTGTCACAGAGGTCTAAAGAGGTGAGAATTACAACAGTATAAAAATATTATGACATTGGATTTGGCAATGATTTCTTGAATATGGCATCAAAACACAAGAAACAGAGATAAAAGGCACTTCATGAAAATTAAAAATTTTGTGTATCAAGATACTATCTGCAGAGTAAAAAGGCAATCCACAGAATGGGAGAAAATATTTGCACATACGAGAGCCATACTCTGATAAATATTACAAACCATGTATCTGATAAATATTCAGAATATACAGAGAACTTCTAAAACTCAAAAATGAGCGTGACAAGAAAAACACCTCTGATTAAAAAAATGGTTAAATGACTTGAATGGACATTTCTCCAAAGAAGATAAAAAATGGCCAACAAGCACATGAAAAGATGCTCAACATCACTAACCATAGGGAAGTGCAAATTAAAACTATAGTGAAAAATCACTTCATACCCATTAGGATAGGTACTGTCCAAAAAATCAACCAACCAACCAACCAACCCAGAAAATAGAATGGGGGGAATGGGTAAAATGGGTGAGTGGGAGATACAGACTTCCAGTTATGGGGTGAATAGGTCACCGGGATAAAACATACAGCACAGGGAATACAGTCAACAGTATTCTAATAGCATTGTCTGGTGACAGATGGTGGCTACTTTTGTGGTGAACACAGCATAGTGTATAGACTTGTTGAATCACTATGTCATGCACTGAAACAAATGCAACACTGTGTGTTGGCCATACTTCAATTAAAAAATACTTTAAAAATGCACAAATTAAAAAAAGTGCTCCACATCACTCGGCATCAGGGAAATACAAATCAAAACCACAATGAGATACCACCTCACACCAGTCAGAATGGCTAAACTTTAAAAGTCAGGAAATGACAGATGCTGGCGAGGATGCAGAGAAAGGGGAATCCTCCTACACTGTTGGTGGGAATGCAAGCTGGTGCAACCACTCTGGCAAACAGCATGGAGATTCCTCAAAAAGCTGAAAATAGATCTACCCTACGACCCAGCAATTGCAATACTGGGTATTTACCCTAAAGATACAAATGTAGTGATCCGAAGGGACATGTGCACCCAAATGTTTATAACAGCAATGTCCACAATAGCCAAACTATGGAAAGAACCTAGATGTCCATCAACAGATGAATGGATAAAGAAGATGTGATACACACACACACACACACACACACGCACGCACACACACAATGGAATACTATGCAGCCATTAAAAGAAATGAAATCTTGCCATTTGCGATGACATGGATGGAACTGAACTAGAGGGTATCATGCTTAGTGAAATAAGTCAATTGGAGAAAGACAGTTATCATATGATCTCCCTGATATGAGGAAGTTGAGAGGCAACGTGGGGGATTTGGGGGGTAGGAAAAGAATAAATCAAACAAGATGGGATTGGGAGGAGAGAAACCATAAGAGACTCTTAATATCACAAAAAAAACACTGAGGGTTGCTGGGGGTAGGGGGTAGGGAGAGGATGGTTGGGTTATGGACATTGGGGAGGGTGTGTACTATGGTGAGTGCTGTGAAGTGTGCAAACCTGGCGATTCACAGACCTGTACCCCTGGGGTTAATAATACATTATATGTTAATTAAAAAGTAAAAAAATTATATTTAAAAAATCATGCCAGATACCTTAAAGTTACATAATTAAGCATGTCAATTATTTCTCAATGACCTGGAAAAAAGACCCCCGCCAAAAAAACAAGGGCTAGTGAGGATGTGAAGAAGAGGGAAGACTTGTGCACTGCTGCTGAGAATGTAAAAAGGTACAGCTGCTGTGGAAAACAGTATTGTGGTTCTTAAAAAAATCAGAAAAAGAATTTCCATATGATCCAGCACCTCCACTTCAAAAGAATTAAAACAGAGTCTCAAAAAGGTATTTGTACACCCATGTTCATAGTATCATTATTCAAAATGGCTAAAATGTGGAAGCAACCCAAGTATCCATCAACTGATAAATGCATAAGCAAAATGTGATATACACATACTAATGGAATATTATTCAGTCTTGAAAAGGAAGGAAATTCTCCAATATGCTATAACATGGATGAATTTTGAAGATACTATGCTAAGTTACTGTGTGATTAAGCCAGTTACTGAAAGACAAATACTGTATGATTTCACTTACAGGACGTACTTAGGGTATGTCAACTCATACAGACAGAAAGTGTAATGGTGGTTGCCAGGGGCTGGAGGTTAGAAGAGTGGGGAATTATTGTTTAATAGGTACAGAGTTTCGGTTTTACAAGTTGAAAAAAGCTATGGGATGTATGGTGGCAGTGACTCCACAGTGATATGCAGAATGTATTCAATACCACTGAACTGTACACTTAAAAATGATCAAGGGGCACCTGGGTGGCTTGGTTGGTTAAGCGTCCAACTCTTGATTTTGGCTCAGGTCATGATCTCAGGGTCATGGTATCAAGCTCTGGATCAGGCTCCGAGCTCAGTGGAGAGTCTACTTGAGATCTCTCTCCCTCTCCCTTTGTCCCTATCCCCACTCACACATGCTCTCTCTCCCAAAAATAATTAAACAAATCTTGAAAAAAAAATGGTCAAGGTAGTATATTTTATGTCTGTTAACAATAAAAAAGAAAAAAATTAGCTCACAGTCATAAACAGTAGTTGTAGTCATTCATCACAGTCTGATAACTCAGAAGATACATTATGGAAGTAAAGCTACGAAGATTATGTTATACTATGCTAACTTCATTTTCGGGTAGCTCTGCCCCATGGAAGTGGGAAGATGTAAAAATACTCATCACAGTACCTGGCACTTGATATATATTTAGTAAACAGTAGCAGTAGCCGGGAAATCATGGAGATAATATGGGCAGTAGCATAGTTGTACAGGTCATAGTACAACAGGTGAAAGCCCATGTGGGCAGGCATGGATATCTTGGAAAAATATAAGCAACTGCCTAGGTAGACAATAGGCAGTTTTAGAGGTCTGCAGAGGCAGCAAGGCAGGCCAGGCACCAAGAAAGTTGCCTATGGCTGTTCACCTTTAAATAACTTGCATGTGATTGGTCACTACTATATTAGGATAAAAAGACAAAGGCGTATTCCCTGGAAGCACACATTTCATTCTTTGTGTGATTAAACTTTAAAGTTAAATCTTCTGATTAAATTTGGATACCATCACTACTTGAGAGACTATTCTGATGACGAAAAGAATCCAGAGGAAAAAAACAATTAGCAAGCTCTGATTTTGAAGTTGAATTACCAATAATCTAAGAAAAATGAACTTCTTCCTTATACTATTTTCTGCTTTTTATTAGATGAAAGCAGAAACCACAGTATTATTGAATTACAATTCTGTAGTACATCTTTTCCTTTCATAGTTTCCATCTACTCAACTTTTCCAGAGACAAAGGGAAAAAAAACCCAAAACATTAAATTATTTTGTTGTAACTATGAAAAGCTAAGTAAGTCTTGAAGGCATTTCCTATAAACAACAGAATCAACATCTTGGGGCCTACATTTCTGAACTTCACCGAAGTTTTGACTCAAAAATTTAAGGCCTTTGTCAATGACCAAATAAAGACTTAAATTGTAGGTTGCGTCCATGGTACACTCAACTGTGGGTGAAGTAACTGCAACTGTTACTTCAGTGCCTACATTTTCTAAGGGTTTTATTTTGAAACTGTGGTCTTCAGAGAATGAGTGACGGACAGCCAGTGTGATTCACTAAGGTGGTGCCTACGCAAAGTGGAGGTCACAGAGCAGTAAATACTGGGGTTGGACCTTGAACAATTTCTGACTGATAGAAAATTCTCAGATGAGTCACCTAAGCTGTAGCTTAAGTTCATTATGAAGATAACACCTTCCTGACCTGGATGTGTATCTGAAAGAGGTAGGCTAACCTATTTTTGAGAAGAAAAACTTAGTATTATAAGCTGACTAAATATAGTGGGGAAAGAAAATATATTTCTTAAAAAGAAATATGCCTGTTTTTGAGGAAAACAATTCTTCTTCAACTTTGGTTCTACTCCTTCTTATTTAAGTTGGAAAGATTCATTAAAACTAAGCCTCTAAAATGAGGAAGAAGTTCTTAACCCAGTAGCCATTTTATAGGAAGAAGAATTATCTACTCAATCATATAGATTGAGTCAAAGTTATCCATAAGTGTTTGCATAGGTAAGCCCACAAGTATACCTAGAATTCTAGAAAATAAGTAAATAGTTGTAATTATTTTGCTAAAAAATAACCAAGACAGCTCCAAGGTTAAGAATAAATAGTTGTAAAGTGTATTAGAGTGCTCTAGGACTGAAGATGGTCTTTAAGCTCCAGGGGATCATTTTTTACTTCTAAGGTTTTTAGGAAGACCATAAAATTCACCTCGTCACCCCATCCCTACACTCTATGTCCATTTATTGTCTAGAATTTTACTGTTTATGTTTCATTCCTGTAGTTTAAGGCCTAGTTCCTGTTAAAAAGGAAATACTGCTTTGAATCAATGAATTCCTTACCCAGGTGCCTACGACTGACTATGAAAAAAGGCTTTGAGATTAAGTTTCTTTAACAGGCCAAAAAAAACAAAAACAAAAACAAAAAAACAAAACAAAAAAAAACAGTCATGAAAGAATCAGAAGCCTAAAACAGGAGAAAATAAAAGAGCCAATGAAGTTGGAAAAGGGCATGGAACAAGGTTGGGTATTTCCCCAATGTGCCTGGTCAACTCTCTCTGGGAAGTCCAGTTGAATCATGGCAATATGTAGAAAAAAGTTCCCAATTCACACAGAGATGGGAGGAGTATAATTCAGGTTGGTAAGTGGCAGCAGATTTTTCTGCCTATCATCAAACACTTGCAGAAGTGTGTATATCTACTGCTATGAGAGCACAAATGTGAAAGTATATGGGCACACAGAAACACATAATACTTGTGAACTTAAATCACTTACTTTTTTGAAGTACAGACTCATTAAAGTAAATGAAACCCAGGAGATAATTTTTTCAATGACACATGGAATGCTGAGACATACAGAAGTAGTGGGGCATAACCAAGGTCACAGAGCTAGTTATAGCAGTGCTGAAACCAGAAAATGATGTTTTATAAGGTACAAAATAATTTGGCCACATCCTTTCCACATCCTCTTTGACTTCCCGAGTATTATTCACTTGTGTAGATGTCATCCTGCAGGTGAAAGAGCTGACTCCCTGTGTGCTAAATTTACTCTCTGCTTTCTCACTGCTGTGACACAGTTAAGCTATTTCCTCCTCTTGGAGTCTCTTCTTCCAATCTCTAATGGTTAAAATCCTACCCATTCTCCAAGAGCCTATTCTAATGCTACCTTTTCCAAAATGCCTTCCCTGATTGTTTCCTGTTTCCGATCTGTTATAAACTATTTATGTCTCCTAAAATTCATATGTTGAAACCCTAGCCCTCAGTAAGGTGTATTTTGAAATAATTGAGATTAAATGGGGTCCAAAGGGTGGGGCCTTAATCTGATAGGATTAGTGTCTTTCTAAGAAAAGATAACAGAGTGTTTTCTCTCTCTCTTTTCCTTCCCTTTCTTGGTGCATACATGCACTGAGGAAATGTCATGTAATGACTCAGCAAGAAGGCAACTGCAAGTCAGCAAGAGTATCCTTGGGATGCCTGTGTGGCTCAGTCAGTTAAGTGTCTGCCTTCAGCTCAGGTCATGATCCCAGGATCCTGGAATCAAGTCTTGTATCAGGCTCCTTGTTCAGTAGGGAGCCTGCTTCTCCCTCTGCCTGCCATTCTTCCTTATTCTGCTGTTTCTCTGTCAAATAAATACATAAAATCTTAAAAAAAAAAAAAAAAAAGAGTGAGAGTGAGTCTTTAACCAGAAACTGTAATTGGCTGGAATCATGATCTTGAATACCTAGTCTCCAAAAGCACAAGAAAATAAAGGTCTGTTGTTTAAACCACAGTCCATGCTATTTTGTTATAGCAACCCAAGCAGACTAAGAGACTGTGTTATACAGAACTTTGTTTATACTTCTCTAATAATTATTTCATTCTATTTCTACATTTAGGACATTTTTGCTCAAGCATGTGCTGAAATGATAGGTTAGAATCTCAGAATTATACAAGATGGAATAGTTTTTGACAGATTTTAATTGCCATTATGCTTTATTTAGTAGCAAGAAGAAGTATTGGTATTTTTATTATAAAATAATCAAGATACAGAGGGTTTTAAAAAATAATTCTTTGCTGTTTTATAAGAAGATATACTATATGAAATCAGTTCCTACAGTGTTCTGTTTTTGCATGCTCATTAAGAGGATTATAAATACTTATTAAAAAACCAACAATTTACTAGGGTTTTATAAACAAAGTACTGAACTATTAATTAAACATAAATAATTTAAAAATTTTGTATATATACAATCTCTCTCCTAATAGCCTTTGAAAGCAGAAACCATCTCTGGCACATCTTGGCATCTACTCAAATGTCTGGTTAAAGTATCTTAAATATGAGTATTATAGATATACAAAATGCTTGCTGAATTCTAAAGAAGTTAATTACATATTTTCCAGGGGTTTGCTTCTAACATTACAACTTTTATTCTAATTTTACTAGTTGGAAATATCACCTAAGAGTAAAATAAAACTATCTAGTTTCTCATAGCCATTCCAGATGGTTCTCTGATTTTTTCCTGGTAATCCCCTGCCATCAGTATGAAAGCACCCCAGTGACTGAGGGTTCCCCCAGTGCTTTCATTTCTCCAATACTTAAATCTCCATCTGAATGTGGTCTGTCTTTGTGTCTCTCACATCATGTAAAAATCTGTCAGTGACAAAAAGGGACGACTGCAAAGCTGAAGAAATTAAAAACAGACCTCATAAGTTAGGTACAACATGTTTCCCTTTGGACATAAAGGGAATTTGCTGAGTCACTGAGTCAAGTATTTATAGCACTACATAATTTATTTTCTGCTGTAATAACTTCTGCAATTCAGCAGCTCCTCCACAAGTCCCCGTCAAATCTATGATTTCTCAAAAATGCCAACAATGCTGACTAATAAGAAGGAAACAATGCTACCTAAGCAAAATTAAGCTAAATGAGCAATCTATTTATAAGATGCTCTTTAGGGACAAGTTGTTAATAAAATCTTGGCTTTTGCTACCCATAAAAAGAGTCATGAGTTTTGCATTTTCCATTCTTTTCTCAATTATGTTATCAGGCTGTACTCTACCAGAAATTTTCTAATTCCTGTCCTTAGGTTTTTTTTCCCTACTATACTACACAATAAGAATTCACAGCCAGAGAAGCTAGAAGCTACAGGTTATAAAAGCTGGCATCCTACTAGCTGCAGATGTGGGCTGTTTTTGTTTTCATTTTTGTTTTTTTTTAGCTGTCTAGAAGTGTTTTTTTTTTTTTTTAATTAAGCCAACATTTACAAATGAAGAGATTTCATTTAAAGGTTAGATTTTCAGCTTCTCTTCAAAATTTGAAAAACGTGGTAACAATTGTTTCTGCATTCCTACATGGTGACAACTGATGGAGCTCAGTGGTAGCTGTCCTTATTAGACTTGTTCCTCCTTTGACCTGTTTAACTCATTTGCATTATTTGTTGGCCTCTTTGGTTTATAACCCCCCGCTAAAAGCAAACCATGCTCCAGATAACTTTCCATGTGGATTTCTCCCTAAGTACTATAATCAACATTTGTCTGTCATAGTAGCCCACTCCATGGCCTGGGACCTCTGTTCCTCCAACCTCTAAATCCTCCTGAATCTCTTCCACACCGTTAAGTTTCTGAATCACAACCTTGTCACTGCCTTGTTCAAGAGTATGCTATTGGATACTTCTTGGTGACTGGAGAAAAATATTAGTCTAAATTCCTTAATATGACATTCTGAAACTGCTAGAGAAAAGTAAAGATGGATAGAAATTAAAATGGGACACATAAATGCTTCAGCAAGACTTGACTTTAAATTCAACAAAACTTTCTCCTCATTCTCGAAGCCTCCCCTTCCCTTGTTTTTCTGTAGAATTTTTTGTTCCAGGAACGCATATTAAAACTGACATCTCGCTTACCTCAATGCATACTTAGTAATGAGATTCAAGATTCGGATGGTCAGAGCCAGCGCTAGTCGTGCGACCACCTTGATGACATAATGAATGTGGCTGACAGCATGTACCAGGTTCCTATGGAAAATGCCCAGATCCTGTATTTTCCTATAACACCCCTCAGTCTTTTACCCTGGGAGGGTCTGCAGTTTTGAAGGCATTAGCCTGTTGCAACCTCCTTTGCCTGGCGAAATAATAAAACTACCATTCTTCCTTATCTCAAAACTTTGTCTTTGTGTTGTGTTGTGTTTGGCTCCAGAGCAAAGTCTGGTTTTTGAAAATTCTAGGCAATCTGTGATTTGATTCCAAATTATTTTACCCATCACATTTTCTACATCTAATGATTAAGTAGAGTGACACTATTCCAAAAGGAAGTGTCAAGTAGTCTGCTATGAAATTCTGCTCTTTCCAACATTTTTATCAATGGCTGAGATAACATGAAGTATGATTTTCAAATTTAAGTAGGAGAAGGAATGGGAAGTATTTATAATTATTTACATCAATCCTATGAGATGCATGCCTTGATCCTTTTGCTGCCTTTGGCAAGTGCTCATCATAGGAAACAAAAAGATCTGGAGTCAATGGTATTTTAAGATTACATACATGTCAATCATAAATGTAAAGATACTAATATTCCTTTGCCTTTTATAGCACAGTAAGCATTCCTAAAGCATTTTTGGATTAGAATCTCACTTTTTCAAGACCCAAAAGAAAAACATGATGACAGACAAAAGAATTAAGCAATGATTAAAAAAATAAGATCTATATTTGGCTAGAAGACTCTGCACAACCACAGGTACTTAAGGATAAATTATAACTACGAACATTTTTCAGAGCACCAAAGACGTGACTAGCACTCTGCTGGGGGCTATGATGGTAATTCTAAAATGTACTGTCATGTACAAGGTTTAAAACATTGGGATGAAGCCACTGGCATGGTATACAGTTCCATTAGGAAGAACAAGTAACTGACAATTGTGACATAGCATCCCACTAACAGAGTGAATTGTTCTGTAAAAATGTAACATTGATAAATTCCAAAAAAGGTGATACAGTCCAGATAATTTATTTTTTACTCAATCCTTTGAGAGCATTCAGTTCCATTCCTGGTGGACCAACCTCTCATGATAACACTTTGGTATGGGGCACACCCATATGTCAGCTACAATGCACTTCCCAGAAGTCATATCAACTTCAGTTAATTTTCTTGGATGGAGAAGACAACAGATTTTAGTGTTGGCCAAGTATAGTCTCCGCAGTCTCCTCCACCCCCAATTAAATAAATGAATTTATTTTGTAAGAAAAAACAGTAAAGCAAAATGCGTTGTTTTTCCACAGCTTCCCTTGTGATACCACAGATCTTTATAACATAATGAGTCAAGCCATCAAACACGCAATTGGGAAATCAATTATTTGGTAAATAGATAAAAATTCTGGTCTAATACAAATGCCTTCTTAACTTGAGACATAGCAAAAATGCAAACGGCAGCCAGCGAGCTTTTCAGAAACAGCACTCTGAGGTTTGCTTGAACAAAACAAATCTCTTCATTATTTGTTAAACTCAGAATTATGAATTAGTACTTTCATTGCTATTCTATAGAAAATCTTAAAAAAAAAAAAGATTCTCTCTTCTCTCCCTTTGTCCCTCCTGCTTGTACTCTCCTCTCAAATAGATATATAAATAATCTTCAAAAAATCTTCTCTTGCACTAGTCAATATTCCTTTTAAGCCACAGTCCACTATAAAGTTAATAAAATATTATTTAATTAATGTTGTTCCCCTCACCTGAGTACCTATAACAGCCCCTCATCGATCCTATCTGGATGTCAGAACTTGGCATCAAAGATCTACAGAATAATAATAACATCGATATTAAGGGAGAACTTACTATGAACCAGTATATCTGTTATCTATTGCTGTGTAAAAATAACAGCCCAAAAGTTAATGGCTTAAAAACAACCATTTTATTGTTATCTTACTACTTAATTGGCTGATGGATGATTAAGGAGAATGGGTTCTGAACTCAGACTACCTGCGTTTCAATAACTTTGGGTGAGTTAATTTTTCTGTGCTTTATTTTCCTCATCTGTTAAATAAAGATAAAAGTAGGGTTTTAAATTTCACACTTCTCAAGGTTATGACTGTGAGGATTAAATAGCATGGCACATGTAAGGTGCGTCATACAGTGTTTGTAGTTAGGAAATGTTCAATCAATGCTAGGTATTATTATTATTACTGCATTTACAAGTTCTTTTTTTTTTTTTTAAGATTTTATTTGTTTATGTATTTGTCAAAGAGAGAGAGAGAGAGAGAGAGCACAAGCAGGCAGAGGCAGAGAGAGAAGCAGGTTCCCTGCTGAGCAAGGACCCCGATATGGGACTCGATCCCAGGACTCTGAGATCATAACCTGAGCTGAAGCCAGTGGCTTAACCAACTGAGCCACCCAAGCACCCCTACAAGTTCTTTTTCTCCAACTCAACTATAAAAAATCACAAGTTCCTCAAAGAGAGAGGCTAGATCTTTTATGTTAAGGTTCCTCGTTTAGCTTACCAAAGGGTTCAGCTGAATACATATTTTGATTTAAATCAATAGGTACAATTAATGAAAACAAGAATCTTTCATTTCTCATTGGCCTGTCTTTCAGAATTTTTAACTTACAGATCTGAAAAAAGGCATGGAGTTATTTTTTGGGCCCTAAAAGTACCATTCCATCTCCCCATCAACTCTGGAGAGTACTATCTTTACAACAATGTCTATTGGCAAAGTATGTTAATAAGCTATATGAGATAGCATCAGCATTTTCACAAAAGGTAATGGGTTTTAGGACCCTTAAGGACTTCTGAGTCCAACTGAGCAACTCTTAAGACACTGATGTCCAGACCTTAGCCCCAAGGATTTTTGGCTTTTGATGGGAGTTTTGCACCTGCTGTCTTTACAATCACTCAGGTGAGTAATGTGCAACATGGATGAGAGTCCTGGATCCAGGCCCAAGAATTAAAGCAAAGAATTGATCTGGAATCAATCAAGGGGGACATGGGCTCTTGTACTGAACTCTGGATAATCAATTCAACATAATTTTTGGTGACATTCTCTTGACCATTTAAAGATGGAAGTGGGTTTCAGACCTTTTTTGAAAGTGGAGTTTGAGCTTCAAATGAAATCTTATTTGTAAGTTCAATGAATGTAAAAGACACACAAGATACATGAGTTGGGGCTAGGAAACTCTACTATATTGCATTAGCCTTCCCATTACTCTTCTGTGTAGGAAGCTGACTCTCTAACTCTTTCTTTTCCTCTTCTAGTTTTGGTAGCACACTTGCTTCTTACGTCAAGGCTGGGAATTTTACTTTTCCTGTGATACAACTGAAATGAGGATTAGCAACTGTCACAGAGCTGGGGGTGGGCAAAATACTTGCGCTCACAAGAATCCTGGCCCAGGAGGGTTTCTATCTACTCAAGGCCTGTGGAAGGCACTATACTATATGTCCAGCTTCTGACTTCTCACCTAAGATGGTCACATGTATCTTCTGAACTGAATTAAGAATTAGACACTTTTCTACAATTATTCTCTGTAATATTAAAAGAAAATCTAACAAAATAAGCTATGTATTCAATCATGTTGAATGACTGATTCATTCAATCAACTTTCTAGTGAAACACCCTAAGGCAGTAAATAAAAAAACCAAAGCTTTATGGTATCTAGATATTCAAATAAGTGTAACATTTTCCCATTACTACACATCTTGTCAACACTTCCAAGTGGCTCATGTACTTTTAATTTCATTATTTAAAAAATTAGAAATATTCTCTAAATAATTTAATATCTACAGTCTAGTATTTTCTTCTAACCCCCATGTTGCCCATGAATAAAATCCTATCTAGTCTAGGCCTGTATAATTCATAATCATCTCACCTACCACAGTACCCCTCCTCATCCAGTTTTGCAATACATGGGACAGTGGGTAGAAATAGCAGAGATTTTACTGGTTCTAAGAAAAACCAGAGTGTACATTAAAGCTGGCTAGTTCCTTTCTCAATTTGGGGGACACAAAAATTTTATTTTTAAAAAAAATTTATTTTTATTTAAATTCAATTAAGTAACATATATTATTGGTTTCAGAGATAGAAGTCAGTGATTCATCAGTCTTATATAATACCCACTGCACATTATATCACGTGCCCTCCTTAATGTCCATCACCCAGTTACCCCATTCTTCCACTCCCTCCCCTCTAGCAACCCTCAATTTGTTTCCTTTGATTAAGAGTCTCTTATGGTTTGTCTCCCTCTCTGACTTCATCCTGTTTTATTTTTTCCTCCTTTCCCCTATGATCCTCTGTTCTGTTTCTTAAATTCCACATATGAGTGAGATCATACAGTGATTGTCTTTCTCTGACTGACTTATTTTGCTTGGCATGGACATTTTATACTATATTCTATATATGATGATAGCAAAGTAAGAAGAGATACACTTTTGAGAGAAGTTCATTTTCTCTAGAAGATAGAAACATTCAAATTTTCATGTTTTGATTAAGTTATTCTGTAAAATTTTTTAATTTTTTAAAAAAGATTTTTTGTATTTATTTGAGATAGAGAGCTAGAGTGAGCACAAGCACAAGCAGTGGGAACAGTAGGCAGAGGAAGGAGAAGCAGGCTCCTCGCTGAGCAGGGAGCCCGACGTGGGACCCCGTCCCAGGGCCCTGGGATCATAAACTGAGCCAAAGGCAGATGCTTAACTGTAAGCCACCCAGGTGGCCCTAAACTTTTATTTGTAAATCAATACATCAGGAATTATTTGACCGCCCTGGAATCCTGCAATAGGATCCAGGATGCTAGATATACTGAGTCTGAGGCAGAATCAGAAACATAGCTAAAGAGGACCCACCTCTTCAGCCCTGCCCCCATCTTCTTGCGTGACTCTTCAGCAGATGGGATGCTGCCTCCCTTCAGTGCATTTTCAGTATATTCTCTCTAAAAAGAAATATACTTGGAGGGGCTAATAGAATACATCAAATTCCATGTTCCTGTGGAATAAATTAGAGCCTAGCTTCAGCTCATAATTACATTTCCTTTCTCATTGTTTCCTCGTGAAATAAATGATTAGTTGATTTTAACAGCACTACATAACCTACTAAAAGACCGCTCAAATTAGCAACTTGCTTTTAACTTCTGTTCTGAAGTAGGAATTCAGAAATTTCTTTTGATCTCCTGTATGTGAACCTCTTGTGCTGTCTCATTCTTTGGCTATTCTTCCCCTTCTCATTCCACAGATTTTTTCCAAGCTTCTGACCTCTATTATTTTCTCTTCTTTCTCCTCCCAACCGGGCTTGGTAGCCATCTCTCTTTACAAGACTCTCAAATTCATATTTAGCCAGAACTATCTTTCAAGTTAAAGTGCTGCTATTCTCATTGTTTCCTACATAGCTCCACACAGAAGTTCTATAGCAGAGGCTACAGACTGGCAGCTTGTACTTCTTTTGCTTTGAATTTTATCATTAATAATTAGGAAAAATTGTAGAAGTGGATGTCCTCTTTGAAAAATGTGGGACCTGGTAACACTATGCCCACATTTTTGCCTGACAAGAAATGACTGGAACTAAATAGATGCTCCTCTAACACAAAACAAACATTTTCCAGTTCTGTACAATTTCCCCTTCAATCATTTACATCACTTGGCTGGTTTCTTCAAGCACTTGAGTTTGTAATCTTGAAAGAGAGGATAGGAAGAACAGATTGCAGGGTTGGTTAGAACTTTTAGATCCCTTTTATCCCAAAGTATCAAATGTTTAGTGACAGATTGCCTCTAAACACATATATATGACATGATACCATTGGGAAGTTAGTCAGATATCTTGTATGTTTTCAGTTCAAGTAATCAGCATATGACCTTTTAATAGGGACTGTATAGGCTGATAAAGTATGTATGTGTGTATGGGGGGAGTGTTGTTATGGAGCTCTTGGAGGTTTATCCCAAAGTTCTCTTGATCTAAGAGCAATATACAAACCATGTCCTCCATTCTTCAACTCCACCCTTTCCCCACATGACTGATATGTTCTTGCCATCAAAACTCAGCACAGACAGAGCCAATAAGAAGTAATTGCACAGTTGGTCTGAATGTTGATTCTTGTGTTAAGACACCCAGGGTGTCCACCTATAGGACTTTCCACTGGCTTTTACCACATTCATAAGACCTTTTGGGAGAACTGAGTTAACTCGACAAGAGGAAGGGAAAGAGGAAAAAGAGGAGCAAAGGTACAGTAACAACAAAAAAATGAGAAGCAGTCATTGACATTTATGAAGGGCTTATCATTTGCTGGGAGGGAAGCATTTTACATGTGCTATTGCATCTAATGCTCATATTAACCCTACAAAGTAGATACTATTATCATCCTTATTTGTAGTTAATGACACTGTGGTGCAGAGAAATAAAATAACATGTCCAAGATTATAGAACCACTAAGGCCTTGTCAGTGGAACTCTGATATCCAATTACTAGATAGCAAATTTTGTGAAGGTGGAAGGAAGCTGTATTTTGGAAGCCGTGTACTGTGTAATGGTTAAAGGGATGGATTCTGGAATTAGACAAAATGGAATCTGAAGTCTAGTTTATTCTTCAAAAAAAAAAAACCAAAAAACTCTGAGCTGTGTTGATCTTCCTTACAATATTTTTGTTTCCACATTTCATTAATTTCCTTTAGTCATTATGGAAGATCAATTATGTGCCAGATACAATCCAGGAGATGAGGATATACCAATGAACAAATGAAACTTCCTGCTTTCCTGGAGCCTATGTTCACATGGCAAGACATCTAAAAATATATAAAACAAATATAATAAATATATGTGATGCGCACACACACACATAAGAGCAGGGAAGGGAGAATAAGAGCGTTGGAGAGGGATGGGCAGAATTTTAAATAGGGCTGTCAGGATAGACCTCACTGAGAAAGTAACATTTAGGCAAAGACAGGAGGAAACTGAGGGACAAAATCATGGAGTTAATTTAGGAAAGTGGTTCTGAGTAGGATGCAAAGCCACTGGCAGATTTTGAGCAGAAGAATGACATGACTTGACTTATGCTTTAAAAGGGAGCCCTGGCAGCCCTGTTGATGGAATATGAGAGGCGAAGGTGAAAGCGGGGAAACCAGTAAGGATAATAATTCAGGTGAGAGACTACCATGGATTAGAAATTGTTTCCTTAAATTATAAACATGTTTACAAATTTCAGTCTCCTTACCCAAAACTGAAAGCTCTAGGTTCCACGTATTACTAGCTGTCTTTAGATAGCTTAATCTGTGGCAGCAGATCACCTCAGATTCCTGCCACCTTTTCATCTTACACTCTTGAAGATTTCCCTTACTTTCCTGTGCTTAGTTATACACTTAATAAGATATCTATATTTTACCCTGCATTATTAGTGTCTTTTTGCTGCTGGTGGTGGTGGTATTGGGGGAAGGGGTATTTCAGAATATTTAGTATGCCATATTGCTAGACCGGAAGTTGCTAGGTTTGAATTCCATCCTTTTCTATTTACTAGTTTTATGACCGTGGCAAGGTCTTTACATTTATCTAGACCCAGTTTCCTTAAAGACAAAATTGACAGAGTTTGACTTAGACCATGGGGTTGTTGGAAAGATTATGATCTAATTAATGTACATAAAGTACTTAGCCACAAGCATGGCACATAAGAAAAGGCTTAATATCTTTAACTATCCTATCATCATCATCACCATCTTTGCAGCATCTCATACATAGTAAGTACTAAATAATTACTAAAGTGACCTACTGAAAATGAATTACAAATGGGCAGTGTGCTTGATGGGAAAGAGATTCGTCCTTCCCATTGGAAAGAAAATGGATAGGGGCTGTACTCACACAGCTGTGATTCATTAAATGTCTTCAGTTAAACACCCATGCTATGTTTATTGTCACCTCCCACTACTTCAGGACCAGAGCAAAGGGGGAGGTAACCAGTCAAATATCAGATCTAACCACTTCATGCCTCTACAAATAGTCAATTTATGCAAACAGAGGGAAAGAAGATTGAATCTCTCCTCTATAACTTGTGGATCCTACTGAGATACTGTTTTTTTTTTTTCTTCCTTCCAGGCAGTGTTTTCTCAGGAGGTCTACAGTTGACTGGTGGAGGTGGGCTTCCTCTTCCCATGAGACTATTATACTCACTAGCTATTAAATAAGATATTATCAGACAAAAGTTTAATTGAACTCTACCTTAAAGTGAGTATAATTAAATTTTTTCTATAAAAAATTTTTTTAAGTATAAATCAATGTTATTTGAATTGTAAATCATGAACAACCTTACAGGTCAATGCAAGTATTTCTAGAGAAGTGGGTGAAAATTTGATTTCACTAAGAACACTGGCTTTCCACTAAAAGGAAAATTTTATTTAATAACCAAACTAATCATGAAGGGAATCTAGCATAAAAACACATGGCTCAGAGCTAACTCAATTCCTCTCCTGAAATCAGCTCTCAGTCCTTGATATTTGGTGGCTGGGTATTATCCATTGTCCCACCATTTCCTACAAAGGACTAGGCCAGCACATACTAATAATACAACAGATGATTAAATATTACATCATATATTTTACACATAATATATAATATTAATATATTGTTAAAATAATAAAAATATAGTTCTGAGGTTTAAGAAGTTAAAATGGCTTTGAATATGGCTTATTTTTGACTCTGATATTATCTTTGTGGGCACATATTTTTTATTTCATGGTGAATTCTGTATATAAACCAGAATATCAAGTATTAGAAAATCCAGAAAAAATTATTTCATGGGCTTAGACTCTGTTTTCTAAAACCTAGATAACTGAGCTTTAGATAAGCCTAGACTATAGATGACAGGAAGTCAGATAATGTCTTAAGGAAGAATTTAAAAGTAGACAATTGCGGCACTTGGCTGGCTCAGTTGGTTTAGTGCTCAACTCTTGATTTCAGCTCAGGTCTTGATCTCAGGGTCATGAGTGTAAGCCTCACATTGGGTTCCACAGTGGGTGTGGAGCCTACTTTAAAAAAAAAGTAACACAATTATACCTTAAACATGGAATAGTGGGGATTTGGAGAGCTTCTGTGTTGGTGAACATAGAGAGGTTTGGGGAGAGAGGCACACCTAGAAAGGGCACAGAAGCTATCCACTCTTTCCCCACATCTGGTCCTTTGCATCTTTTCCTTCCGGCTATTTCTGAGTTATAGCCTTTCATAATAAGCTGGTGGTCCAGCAAATAACATGTTTCTCTGAGTTCTTTTAGCTGCTCAAACAGACTAATGGAACCCAAGGAGGTGGGTTCAGATGCACAGTAACTCCCTGTAGGTTAGGGCTCTATGCTCACCTTGTCCTCTACATACAACTAGGTAACTATCAAATCATCCTAAATACCACAGAAATTGCCTGAAGACCTGCAGAACAAACACCACAAGTAAAGGCAGAGAAGAGGCCACATCAAAGACTGTAGGAAGTGTGGAGACATTGTTTAGGGGAGAAACAGATTCTGGCTGCTACAGAGGGGAGGGATGAAGCTGTGGTCATGGAGAAGGGCAAAAGAGGGGAATATGCAAGGAGAACATTTCCCCATGGCCAATGGTTTGGAAAGTGACAGGGTTGAATTTTGTGAATTCTTGCAACAAGAGAGGCTTTAAAAGCCTGGAGTTTTATGCTGTCAGTGGGTTGGACTCCGGGCGAGTCCAGAGACATCAGGCTGCTCCTGGAAAGAAGGCAGGAAAACAACCCGGGGACAGATGGTATGAAAATAGTGGGCTGAAGAGCACCTAGGACACAATGGGGAGATTATTTGCTCTTAATGGAGCATGTCCCTAAAAGGCAGCATTCACTGAGACTGCTCCAGGAACAAAGCAGGGTAGGGACTCATGTCTCACTGAAGTGAGGTCTTATTTTTTTTTTTTTTTTTTTTAAAGATTTTATTTATTTATTTGACAGAGAGAGATCACAAGTAGGCAGAGAGGCAGGCAGAGAGAGAGAGGAGGAAGCAGGCTCCCTGCTGAGCAGAGCCCGATGCGGGACTCGATCCCAGGACCCTGAGATCATGACCTGAGCCGAAGGCAGCGGCTTAACCCACTGAGCCACCCAGGCGCCCCAAAGTGAGGTCTTATTTTAAAAGCAGACCAAAGCACACCTATTAAAACTTGGCACATTCAGGCCAGGGACCAAACACTGCCCACAGCAGGCAAGTAGAGCCTCTGCAGCTGACTGGCCTTAAGGATAGAGCATCCAGAACACAACAGCACAGTGTATACAGCACACTCTGGAGATGCTCCCTAAAGTTCTAGGCCCTGGGAACTACATGATCTCTTCTTCATAAGGCCATTATTTTTTTTTTTCAAAAGATTTTATTTATTTGAGAGAGAGAGTGAGTATGAAAGAGAGAAAGCTAGAGTGAGAGAGCAAGAGTGAGAGAGAAAGCATAAGCAGGGCAGGAGGGAAGAGCAGAGGGAGAGCGATAAGCAGACTCCTTGCTGAGCAGGGGGCCCAACACGGGGCTCCATCCCAGGACCCTGGGATCATGACCTGAGCTGAAGGCAGATGCTTAACTGACTGAGCCACTCAGGCACGCCACAAGGCCATTATTTTCATGAGCAAGAGACATAACTGGCCTTTCTAAGACAGAGAAGCAGGGACACAAAATGTCTAAATGTTCATTTAGACAAAATGAAAAGAAAGGAATTTAGTCCCATATGAAAGAACAAGATAAGACCACAACCACAGATCTAAGCAAAACATACCTGATTTAAATCAATGATCATAAGGATATTCACTGGACTTGAGAAAAGAGTGGAGGACATTAGTGAGACCTTTAACACAGAGATAGAGAATAATATAGCAGAGATAAAGGGCTCAATAAATGAAATGAGAAACATACTTGGTGGAATGAACAGCAGGAGGGAGGAGGCAGAGGAATGAATTAGTGACCTAGAAGACAACAGAGAAAGAAGAGCCACACAAACATGGATAGACTTAGAGAACTCAGTGACTCCATCAAACGTAGTAAGATTCATTATTATAGGAGTTCCAGAAGAAGAGAGAGAAAAGGGGACAGAAAATTTACCTGAAGAAACAACAGCTGGAAACTTCCCTAATCTGGGGAAGGAAATAGATATCCAGGTCCAGGAGGCAAGGGGCCCCGAAAAAATTTTAGAAAAGCAGAAAAAAAGAGCCACACCAAGACATCTTGTCATTAAAATGGCAAAATACAGAGAAAAAGGAAAATATTAAAAGATGGAAGACAAAAGAGGACAGTTACATAAAAACAAAACTCCATAAGGCCGTCAGTAGACTGGACACTTTCCAAGCCAGAAAGGAGTGGCATGATATATTCAAAGTGCTGAGTGGGAAAAAAAAATCTGTAGCTGAGAATACTCTACCCGGCAAGACTAGTAATATTCAAAATAGAAGGAGAAATAAAGAGATCTGTAGACAAACAGTAATTAAAGGAGTTCATGACCACTAAACCAGCCCTGAAAGAAATACTGAAGGGGGGTGCCTGGGTGGCTCAGTGGGTTAAAGCCTCTGCCTTTGGCTCAGGTCATGATCCCAGGGTTCTGGGATGGAGCCCCGCATCGGGCTCTCTGCTCTACGGGGAGCCTGCTTCCTTCTCTCTCTTTGCCTGCCTCTCTGCCTACTTGTGATTTCTATCTGTCAAATAAATAAAATCTTTAAAAAAAAAAAAAGAAAAGAAATACTGAAGGGGATTCTGTGAGTGGAAGAGAAAAACCGAAAGCAACAGTATGAAAGTAGGAATTATTTAAAACGAATTATTTCTAAAAATATTGTTCAAGGAACTTACAAAATAAAAGAATGTAAAATATGATACATATACTTAAAACATGGGGAGAATAAGAATAAAGAATGGGTTCAAACTTAAATGACCCATCAACTTAATATAGACTGCTATGTGCATGCAGAAGAGGTTATATATAAACCTAATGGTAACCACATAATCAAAAACCACTAATAAATATACAAAGAATAAAGAGAAAAAAATCCAAATAAATCAATAAAGAAAACTAGCAAACCATGAAAGAAAGAGAAGGATCAGAGAAAATCTCCAGAAACAACAAAAAACCCAGCAATAAAATGGTAATAAATAGATATCTGTCAATTACTTTGAATGTAAATGGACTAAACACTCCAATCAAAAGATAGAGGGTGACAGAGAAAATAAGATGACTCATATATATGTTGCTTACTTTACTTATTTACTTTAAAAGATTTATTTGAGAGAAAGAGAGAGAGAAACTGCAAGAAGGGGAGGGGCAGAAGGAGAGGGAAAGAATCTCAAGCAAACCCTCACCCCCCAAAGAGTGCGGAGCCCTAAGATGGGACTCGATCTCACAAACCTGAGACCATCACCTGAGCCAAAATCAGGAGTTGACACTTAACCAACTGAACCACTCAGGCATCCCTACAGAGATGCATTTTAGTTGTAAAGACACCTGCAGAGAAAGTGAGGGGGTGGACAAACATTTTATTATGCAAATGGATATCAAAAGAAAGCCAGAGTAGCAATACTTAAATCAGACAGACTAGACTTTAAAAACAAAGACTGTAACAAGAGATGGAGAAGGGCACTGTATAATAACAAAGGAATTACAAAAGGGATAATCCAACAAGAAGATACAACAACTGTTGAGGTTGAGGTTTACTATTGGTAACAAATTATCCTTTGTGAATAAATTTCTTTACAACATTATAAGTGTCTCGATTAGTGTGGCTTTCATGTATATTACATATGTATTTTAAAGATTTTATTTATTTATTTGAGAGAGAGAGAAGGAGAGAACACACCAGATGGGGGAAGGGGTTAGAAGGAGAGGGAGAAGCCGACTCCCCATCAAGCAGGGAGCCTGGCTTGATCTCAGGACCCTGCTCTGAGCTGAAGGCAGATGCTAAACCGACTGAGCCACCCAGATGCCCCAGCTTTCATGTATATTAATGTTGAAGGAAGCTCTAAGACTTGTTGCAACAGAAGCAATAACAGAAAGAGGATTCTGAGAAGGAAAAGAGGAGAAAGTGAGGAACAAGTCCAGGAAAGTATGGAGAGTTGATTAGAAAGTCTGACTGAGAAGGCCCTCACATGAGGGAGGGAACAAAACTCACACATACCCAGGCCTGAACCCAGAGGGAAAGGGAAGAAGTGGAAACAGTCACCGTAAATCACAGTGTCATTATGTAAGGGAGACTACCAGGGTATGAGGTATTTAAATAAAATAGGGTAGTCTCCTTCGTCGTTGGCACATTCTTCAGTACCACAGTTCACTTTGTTTCCTCCTTTTTGCTTACTACTAATGATTTTCATGCCTGTTTGCCCTATAAGATAATCAAGTACTGGAGAGCAGAAACCATGTCTTCTGTATCACTGCAGCGCATCCAAGGCCTAGTAGACTTTTACACAAAGGAGACATTCAGCAACCTTGGGAAAATATAATTTTCTACCAGGTGATTAGTATAACTTCGCATTTATAAGTAACCATGTTCCTTCAGATCTTCAAACTCCATAGTTGCCTTATAGTTCTAGGTGAAACAGTGAAGATAAACTAATATTAATAAGGAATGGTAATTCTAAAGCATTATAGTAATTGAGTTTCTCAGAAGCAGAGGTCTTCCAGGACTAGGAGGAAAGGAGTAGCCGCTGCAAAGAAATACTGGGAGAAGCAAGAAGAGGCTGTGCTGACAGGGGAGGAGGAAGGAATGCTAAGTTGTCTGAAAGAACAAGAAAATGAAGGGAGGAAATAAAAGCAAGGAACTATCTCTGGCCATTCTAAAATTCTGCTATGCTGGAGGCATCTGCTGTAATAAGCACATTCATATCTTTCCCAGGCCAAATTTGGATTCAGCCCACTGTTGATGCCTGTCTTCACTCTCAAATGTTTTTCTGCTAATTTATTTTCAAGTTTAGTATTTTATTTTATAGCAAAAAACCAAACCAAAACAAAACAAAAAAACAAAAAAAAAAGATGAAAAAAGACCCTTCATCACTACCTCCTGCCAATTTTTCCCAAAAATGTAATCCTTTGAGGCTGGCTGTAGGAAATGCAATGTATCCAGATCATTAAGTTTAAGAAAAACAAAATTCTTTTCCTATTTTGTAGACTTTTAAGAACCTCTCTTATCACTTACCAATGGGGGGGGGGAGGACTGATGAAATACCATTTTTTTTTTTAAAGATTTTATTTATTTATTTGACAGAGAGAAATCACAAGTAGATGGAGAGGCAGGCAGAGAGAGAGAGGGAAGCAGGCTCCCTGCTGAGCAGAGAGCCCGATGCGGGCCTCGATCCCAGGACCCTAAGATCATGACCTGAGCCGAAGGTAGCGGCTTAACCCACTGAGCCACCCAGGCGCCCTGAAATACCATTTTTTATATTATTTTAAGATTTTTCTTCCAGTAACAATCTTAATAACATGAATGTGGGCTCATCTGGATTCTATTGGTTAGAATTACCTATAAGCTGTCATATCTGTAGTAGGACAAGCAGGGTCCATATTAATGACTAACGGGCAAAACCAGTTAGTTATTCAAGGAACTTCTAAATCATCAGAGAAGCACAAAAGTGCATCTGCTCTGATTCTGAGTACTTAGTATGTTTTCTTAGAAATATATGGAAGTTAGAGATTTACACATAATGATATGTGATAATTATTAACTAAACATTCAATTAATCAGCATATTCTGATTTTTCCTTACAATTTGCTCACATTTCTCTACTTTTAATGAGTCGTATGTAACTCATGCTTTAACTTATGAAGCCTTTCCTGAAGAAGCCAGACATAAAAGAACATATATCATATGATTCCATTTATATGAAACAACCAGAAAAGGCAAACTTATAGGGACAGAAAGTATATTAGTGTTTGCCTGGGAATAAGAAGTGACTGCAAATGTACGTGAGGTTTCTTTTTGAAGTGATGGAAATGTTCTAAGATTAGACAGTGTGATAGTTGTGCAAATCCGTAATATACTAAAAACTGCTAAAATATATACTTAAAATGAGTGAAATTTATGGTATATGTTATACCTCAACAAACCTGTTAATAAGAATGAATCCTCTGTGTGTCTGGACACCAGAGATTTTTTTTACATGTTTAATGAAATGAAAATTTTAAAGAGGAACTAAATCTACTTCTATTGAGAATGAGAACCTGAATAATGCTCTTATGAAGTAAGACCTATCCTGAACAGTAAATCATCTGCAAAGTGCCACCTGCGTATGGGGGATCTTTGGAATCTGGGAAGGGAATGTACCACTTCGGGGTGCTTGAATTTAAGATAAACAGGTTATTTCTATTTTTTCCCAGTGTACACATGGACTACAATGAGTACTAGGAGAGAAAACTTCAGTTCTTCTGGGGATCATTTTGAGTATCAGTAACCAACCAGTGTGTCTCAAAGAAGTAAAAGAAGGAATCACTCCTATTTTGATAGATTCTAGGATACTCTCTGGATTACCTGGGTGATTAAGAACTATAAGAGGGTGACTCTAAGAGATATAGATCATGGAAGAGAGGGCATAACACAGTGCCTCATGATGAAGGGACCCATGGCCTTCACTGTTGCCTAAAGGTATCCTATTTTGTTTCTATTTCTGCTCTGACTATTGAGTTTTAGCTTAATCTTTTAATTCTTTTTACTCCAAAAGAGTGACATTTACACAAGAACCCCTGCTTTAAACTTTGAGTATATACTTCAGTTCTTAATTTAACAAACATGATTTTTTAATAAAAAGGACCTAAGTAAACAAACGGTAACCCAATGTTATTATTCGGTAACTATGAAATGTTCCTCTGTCAATAGCTGATTAACGAATATGAAAGGCCATTAGATGGTTTGTTTCTTCAGGGTAAGGACCCAGGTGCTATTCACCTGCAACTCTACAACAAAGTTAGCACAGGGCTTGCCATTCCTAATTACTGTTTGCTGAACTAAGAATGAAAGCATCATATAAATGATAAGCATAATATAAATGTAAATGATTACACTGTTTTTCACCATTAAAGTAATCCTTAACAATTTTTTTTTTTTTAAGATTTTATTTGAGAGAGAGAGCATAGGTGGGGGCAGGAGAGGCAGAGGGAGAAGGACAAGCAGACTCCTCAAGGCGTTCTATCCCAGGACCTGGAATCAGGACAAGAGCCAAAGGCAGATGCTTAACTGAATGAGCCAACCAGGTGCACCAGTAATCCTTAGCAATTTAAACCTGGTGGGTACTCTGCCCAAGCCCAAGAGGTAGTAGCTGTTTCTAAAACTGTTTCTGTATTACTGTTTCTAATACTGATCTATTCGTTTCTAATACTGCTCTATTCCTTAGAATTATCTTTACTTTTTACTTCTTTTTACTTCTTAGCAGTTAATCCCCTGTTACTACTTAATAACTTAATAAAAATTTCCTGCTCATATTACTGGTGTGGTTTCTGGCTCCTAATTCATGTGCAAACCAAATCAAATCAAACCAAGCCAACAAGAAAGAATTAAATTCATAAGCCCACCCCTACAACATAAGTTTGAATTATTGTTTGATAACACAGAGAAACAGTATGGCATTTAGCCCAACTTATTAACTAACTTATTAACTACTTAAAAACTCCAAAAACTAACCAGTATGATGGTTTTGCACTGAGTAAACTAATCTAAGCTAGGACAACACTTCCCAGAACTTTCTTTCCACTATGATTCTAGGGTTCGGATTGGCCACAAGAGAAATTTCTCTAAGATTTGGACAAAAATGAAGCAGCAGTCATTATACTCTGAAGGCAATATAGGATGCACTGCTACAGCTCATATGCCTTGTCACTGATCTGCTGGCTCATGTTGATATGGGGAAGGGACTCAGCTCACAGTTCCTCCAGTTCCAGCCGCATCTCCTTCAGCTTCTCCTAGCCCAGGGCCAGGTGCATGTGTAGCTCTGTGGCTAACAGTGCTCCTTCTTTTGCAGGTCATTTGCATTGTGTAGGTTAGAAAAAGTAAGAGATACACACAGACTGCAGTTTGTCCTTGGTCTTCCCTGTGTCATGACTGACAGGGACTTAAGGCCCACAAGTAGAGCCTAATTCAAAGCTTTCTATAAACTTTCCCCCCAATTTCTCTAACAATATAAGGGCTGGTCCCTTATAATAAGTTACTTAATTATATCACTCATGGTACTTCTGCTATCATGATCAAACCCTCACTAATATATACTATAAAATGGTTGAATGATTCTCCTTAAAAAAGAATCATAAGCGATCAGTCACTCAAGCAATTGAGTTTCTATTGTCAATTCTTATTTTCCCTATGATTCTTATTTATTTCTACATAGTATTTAAGTTTAAAAAATATTTTAGACATTGAAAGTGGGAAAGATTTAAAATGCCCATTTTCTTTAACAACTGCCAGGTGAGGGCCTATATGAAGACAAGTTAGACAGTGGACTAAGTTTTCTAGCTGCTCTGAGATACAGAAACAAATTTCCTAGGTGGCTTAGGATTCAGGACAGCCTGGCTAATTTTTGTAACAGTGTTCTCCATGCTAGCAGGGGAATGAGATGAAGGGATCAGGGAGTTCACAGAAGGTTAGTATATGTGCACTGAAGGAAAAATGGAATAGGCCTGGAGCTAGGGCTAAGCCGGGGAGGGAAGGCCAAAAGATGATGTACAAGCTCCAGTTAGTCGTCATCAGCTTCTAAACCTAAAATTCATTTGTTTGACTTTTTTGAGATTTGTCCTATTTCCTGAGCATGTTCAGTATGACTTGCCAGTTCTCAGAAGTGTGAATGTCAAGAATTCCACTTTCTGTTTTAAAAGAGGGAGGGAGGCAGGGAGGGTGGGTAACTAAGAAGAAAGAGGGATATGCAGTGACTTAGAGAAAGAACTTCTGATTACGGAGAACCTTCGGGTTAAGATCTTTAACTGTGGACAGGCTGTTTGAAATAAAGTTAAAAAAAAAAAAATCCCAAACTGGCCTTATCAATTAATATCTCTGAGAAAATATCCTAGACTCATGGAATTTATTTTCTATGGTAGGGGAAAATACTCAAACGTAAATAAATGAATATACAATTACAAGTGTTACAAAATGCTATAAAGAAAAATAAAGTAGGGGCTCCTGGGTGGCTCAGTCATTATGAATCTGCCTTTGGCTCAGGTCATGATCCCAGGGTCCTGGGATGGAGCCCTGCTTTGTGCTCCTTGCTCAGTGGGAAGCCTGTTTCTCCCTCTCCCACTCCCCCTGCTTGTGTTCCCTCTCTCGCTGTGTGTCTCCCTCTGTCAAATAAATAAAATCTTAAAAAGAAAAATAAAGCAAAAAAAAAAAAAAAAAAAAAGCAGGGATGGAATGGGTGGAGTTCTATCTTAGGAGATGATTTAGTATTATATATTAGATTTTTCTACACACGGTACATTTGGCTCTTGAACATTGCGTGGTTGGGGGCACTGACCCCTTATGCAGTTAATAATCAATGTATAACTGTTACTTCCCTAAAACTTCACTATTCATGGCTTAGAGTTGACTGGAAGCCTTACTGATAACATCAACAGTTGATTAATACATATTTTATATGTTATATGTACATAAACTGTATTTTTACAATAAACTACAGAAAATGCTATTGAGAAAATCATAAGGATGAGAAAATACATTTGCAGTACTGTACCAGAAAAAAGCCACAAATAAGTGGACCCGTACAGTTAGAATCTGTGTTGTTCAATGGTCAACTGCATGCAATAAATATTATAATAAATATAACCACAAATATATCTTTGATATACGAGTGGAAAAGATTCATGTTGTTCCATGATAAACCAAACTTCAGATATTTATATAAATCATACGGAGCTTAAATATAAACCAATGAAACTTACCCTGTAGAAAGCACTGGTCAAAGGGAGCAATGCTGCAGCAATATTATATTCTTCTAAACTTGAACAATCCTTAAAACAAAGAGAAATGAGCATAATTAGGACATTAACCAGAAATCACAAATATATGGACACAAAAATCTAGGACATACTGTTTACTGTCTTATGGGGTTTTTACTTTTATTCCAAATTGTCACCAAGTCTTAAGTAACTTTGAAAAACAAAACAAAACAAAACTGTCCTTGAAGCACATTATTTTAGAAAAGAGATGAAAATACATTTGAGATAGACTTTTTAAAATTTTTATGTAAATTCCAATGAGCTAACATACAGTGCAATATTAATTTCAGATGTGCAATATAGTGACTCACCACTTCCATACAATACCCAGTGCTCATTACAGCAAGTGCCCTCCTTAATCCCCATCACCTATTTCACCTATCTCCTCACCCACCTCCCCTCTGGGAACCATTCGTTTGTTCTCTAAAGTTAAATAAGAGTCTGTTTCTTGGTTTCCCTCCTGCTTTGTCTTTTCCCTTTGTTTGGTTGCTTGTTTTATTTCGTCCATTCCCCATGAATGAAATCACATGGTATTTGTTTTTCTCTGACTTATTTCACTTAGCATAATATTGTCTTGCCCCATCCATGTTATTCCTAATGGCAAGATTTCATTTCCTTTTTATGGCTAAGTAATATTCCAATGCATGTGCACATGCATGTAGACACAGACACACACAGACACACAGACACAGATACACCCCACTATCAGCCAATGGACATTTGGGTTCCTTCCATAATTTGGTTATAAATAATGCTGCAATAAACATCGGGTACATGTATTCCTTTGAATTAGTATTTTTATATCCTTTGGATAAATACCTAAGTAGTGCAATTGCTAGGTCACAGGGTAGCTCTATTTTTAACTTTCTGAAGAACCTCCATACTCTCTTCTGGAGTGACTGCATCAGTTTGCATTCCCACAAACAGCGCGAGTGGGTTCTCCTTTCTCCACATCCTTGCTAACACCTGTTTTGAGATTTATATGTTAGCCCTTCTGACTGGTGTGAGGTAGTTTTGATTTGCATTTCCCTGATGATGAGTGATGTTGATCATCTGTTCTTGTGGCTGTTGGGCACTTGTATGTCTTCTCTGGGGAAATCTCTGTTTATGTCTTTTGACCATTTTTAAATTGATTTATTCATTTTTTAGGGGTTGAGTTTGACAAGTTCTTTGTATATTTTGGGTACTTACCCTTTATCAGATATGCATTTGCAAAAATCTTCTCCCATTCTGAAGTTTGCCTTTTAGTTTTGTTGACTGTTTCCTTCACTCTGCAGAAGTGTTTTATTTTGATGAAGTCCCTCCCAATAGTTTATGTTTGCTTTTGTTTCCCTTGCCTCTGTAGACATAACTAGTAAGAAGTTGCTACAACCGACATCAAAAAGGTAGCTGCCTCTGCTGTCCTCTACGATTTTTATGGTTTACAAGTCTCACATTTAGGTCTTTAATCCATTTTGAACTTATTTTTGTGTATGGTATAAGAAAATCGTCCAGTTTCATTCTTTTGCATGTAGCTGTCCAGTTGTCCCAACACTATTCGTTGAAGAGACTATCTTTTCCCCATTGGATATTCTTTCCTGTTTTGTGGAAGATTGACCATATATAGTTGCGGGCTCATTTCTGGGTTTTCTATTCTGTTCTATTGATCTAGGTGGCTATTTTTGTACCAGTGCCATACTGTCTTGATGACTACAGCTTTAATATAGCTTGAAGTTAGAAATCACGATGCTTTGCTTTGCTTTTCTTCTTCTTCAAGGTTGCTTTGGCTATTTGGGGTCTTTTGTGGTTCCATACAAATTTTAGGATTGTTTACTCTAGCTCTGTGAAAAATGCTGATGGTATTTTATAGGGACTGCAATTAAATATGTAGATTGCTTTGGGTAGCATAAACATTTTAACAATATTTGTTCTTCTAATCCATGAGCATGGAAAGTCTTTCCATTTCTTTGTGTTCTCTTCAATTTGTTTCATCTGTGCTCTATAGTTTTCAGAGTACATATATTTCACCTCTTTTTTTTTTCCATTTAGAATTCTTTTTTTTAATATAATTTTTTATTTTTTATAAACATATATTTTTATCCCCAGGGGTACAGG
>NC_081557.1:41036193-41075024 GCF_022355385.1 Mustela nigripes | reverse complement strand
AAAAGACAGCCTCTTCAATAAATGGTGCTGGGAAAATTGGACAGCCACATGCAGAAAAATGAAATTGGACCATTTCCTTACACCACACACGAAAATAGACTCTTTCACCTCTTTTGTTAGGTTTATTTCTAAGTATCTTATTGCTTTCGGTACAATTGTAAATGAGACTGATTCCTTAATTTCTTTTTCTGCTGCTTTATCCTTGGTTTATAGAAATACAACTGATATCTTTACGTTGATTTTGTGGCTTTAGTGAATTTGTGTATCAGATCTAGCAGTTTTTGGTGAAGTCTTTTAGGTTTTCTAAATAGAGTATCATATCATCTGCAACTCATGACAGTTTTACTTCTTCCTTATCATGTGAGCAGCTACATTTACTTTCCTGTTTTATAAAATTGTATTAAAAGCTGTGTAATTTATATTTTAAAAAACTTTTGGAAGGGATTTCAGTATATTTATTATATTTCACTGCCTCTAAGATACACATTTTTTTTCATACTTTAACTTCTCCAAGACTTGAATCTCTCTTGTAACTAACTGGAAATGTTTTTTCTGTTTTAGTGTTGAATTCAAAGGGTATTTTGTTATTGATCAGGCAAAAGAGATGTTATTTATGCCAAAATTCATTGGGTGAAATGTTGGGGAATGGAACAGTCAGAAGAGCTCAGTGGGAATGTAAAATGGTGCAGCTGCTAGGAAAACAGTATGGCAGTTCCTCAAAAATTGAAAAACAGAATTACCATATGTTCCAACAGTTCTACTTCTGGGTATATATCCAAAACAACAGTAAATTGAACAGATATTTGTACATTTATGTTCACAGAGGTATTATTCACAATAGCAAGAGGTGAAAGTAGCCCAATACTTAGCTCTGCAAGGAAGACTCCTTGGTTTTCCAAGGAAACATATCTAAAGGTTTCCATAGGAATCCAAGGGGAGTGTACTCAAACTTGCACAAACACTAGTTTTACAGAGTATTGATAGCTATTATTTGTGGGCAGCTGGGAGTTGGGAAAATGCTGGGTAAACAAAATTAAATGAAGTGCCCTTGCTTGTTTTTTAATTTTTAAAAAAAGACTTTATTTATTTGAGAGAGAAAAAGAGAAAAGGCATGAGCAGGTTCCCCACTGAGCAAGAAGCCTGATGCGGGACTTGATCCCAGGAACCTGGGATCATGACTTGGTCCAAAGGCAGACACTTAACCAACTGAGTCACCCAGGTACCCTCTTGTTTTGTTTTGTTTTTTCTTTTCTTTTCTTTCTTTCTTTTTTTTTTAAACTGTAGGACTTTTCAGGGTTTTTAAACTGTGACTGTATGGAGACAAGTTGGTCGGCAGCATCTCCAAACTGAATTTGAATAAGAACATTTTTTAAGAAAGTAGTTAAAAATATATTTTGGAAAAACGATGATTCAATATAATAAAAAATCCGAGAGAATTCCAAACAAAGGATCACCTTAAAACTTGTTATGGACTTTTACTTTTATTTTTTTTTAATTGAAGTATAACTAATGTATAATATCCTATCACTTTCAGGGGAATCAGAGTGATTCAATATTTTTCTGTATTACCAAATGGTTCCCATGATAAGGCTAGTTAGTGTCACCAAATAAGTTATTACAACATTGACTAAATTCCCCATGCCGTATATTATATCCCCATGACTTATTTTATAACTGGATGTTGCTACCTCTTAATCTCCTTCACCTATTTTGCCTACAACCCAACCACTCTTCCTTCTGGTAAGCAACAATGTGTTTCTTGTATCTGAGTCTATTTCTGTTTTGTTTGTTCATTTATATTGTTTTTTGGATTCTACACATAAGTGAAATCATACAAGATTTGTCTTTCTCTGCCTGATTTATTTCATTTAGCATAATATGCTCTAGGTCCATCCTTGCTGTCACAAATGGCAAGACCTCAGTCTTTTCTCTCTCACACACACACCACATCTTTGTTCATCTACAGAAGGACACTTAGGCTGCTTCCATCTCCTGGCGATTGTAAATAATGTATCAACAGAGGAGTGCATTTATCTCTTCAGATTGGTGTTTTCTCCTTCTTTGGATAAATGCCCAGCAGCAGAACGCCTAGCTCATATGGTAGTTCTATTTTTAATTTTTTTAGGAACTTCCATACTGTTTTCCATAATGGTTGCATTTCCCAACAACAGTATAAGAGGGTTTCCTCTTCTCTATATCCCTACCAACACTTGTTGTTCTCAGACTTTTTTCTTGACTTCTGTTAATTTCATATTTGACAGACACTTTTGTTGAACAATTAAAAGATGCTAGATAAAATGTTTAAAAAATGTTAATGCAAAGCAATAAACTGGCAAGGACCTAATGAATACTCAGACCAAAATGTAAGTTAAGTGGAACCTAGAGTGGTAAACAGAGCACTGAAGTAAAATTTTACCTCAGAAGCAGCTTGTGAGCAAAGTAAATCTGAATATTAATTTTGAACAACGAAAGGACTCAAGGGGCAGGAAACAAAGCCCAGTGCTTGCTAAAGGTAGGAAGTCCATTAGGAGAGCTACCATAAACCTCGAACCCCTAGAGCCACCTAGAACACCAGATAAGAAGGCTGGGGTATAAAAAAGATAATTACACAAGGAAACTCATAAATATGTGGGTAAATCTGAACACACAGTGATATAAAACAATGATAATTATGTCTTTTGGTATTAAAGAAAATTAATAATACAAGTAACATATACAACCACAGTAGCACAGAAATTGTGAGGTGGTAGTCTAGAACTGGTATTGATAAATTAAGTGAGCATTTAAAGTTTTCTGTATTATTACCAAAGGAATATAGAATGGGTTATAACTTCTAATCTAAAGGAGAAAAAAAAATGGAGAGGAAAACAAACACAAAACTTATAACCCAAAGGAAAGCCAGAAAGAGGAAAAGAAACTCCCAAGGAGAAACAATCAGAAAATAACAAAATAACATGGTAAAAATAAATAAAATTGTGATAGCCAAAATAAACCAAATATTCTGGCTAAAAAAGCAAAGATTGTCATTGAATAAAAAGCGACAGTCTAAATATTTGTTGTTTAAAACTTAAGAATACACAAAAGGTAAAAGGCTGGAAAAAGATGTACCAAGCAAATACCAAAAGGAGTTGAGATAGCTATATTAACAATCATACAAAATAATCTTTAGGAAAAAGGCATTACAAGAAATAAAAAGAAGCATTACGTAAAATAGCTCAACTTATCAGAAAGATGTAACAATTTTAAATGTGTATACACTTAATTAACATAGCCTTCATCTAAAAACACATAAAACAAAAACTGACATATAAAAATAAAAATTCACAATTACATTGAGAGATTTTAATATACCATTGCCAGTACTTAACATCTCAAGCAAGTAGAAAAATCAGTACCAAAGATTTTTTAAGAAGTCAGAGCTAATGGGTATACATTGAATACTATATACAGAGGGGGAGGAGCAAGATGGCAGAGGAGTAGGAGACCTAATCTGGTCCCAGGAATTTAGCTAGATAGTTATCAAACCATTCTGAACATCTACAAACTCAACAGGAGATTGAAGAAAAGAATAGCAGCAATTCTATGAACATAGAAGTGACCACTTGGGCACTGGGTGGCTCAGTGGTTTAAGCCTCTGGCAGAGGCTCAGGTCACGATCTCAGGGTCCTGGGATAAAGCCCCGCGACGGGCTCTCTGCTCAGCGGGGAGCCTGTCCCCTCACCTCCACCCTCTGCCTGCCTCTGCCTGCTTGTGATCTATGTCTGTCAAGTAAATAAATAAAGTCTTAAAAAAAAATGACCACTTTCTGGAAGGTAGGATGTGTGGAGAAGTGAATCTGAGGCAATATATCAGAAGATAGACCACAGTGGGGAGGGAGCCTCTGTTAGCTGGCTCCCAGCAAGTGACAGAGCAGCAGAGTACAAGATCAAAACTTTTAGAAGTCTGCTCTTATGAGGGATGTCACTCCAGTGGCTAAGGGGAGGAGGGAATGAGGTGGAATTGTTGCTGGCACAGTGTGGTCTCAGGACCCTCGGGGTCACAGAAAGACCAGGCGTGCCTGAGTTTAGTGGAGCTCCCAGGTATCAGAGTGGGGAAGCTGGCTGCAAAGACAGAGATGAGGAGTGGGCTGTCAGATTGGGGTTGCCATAAACTGTGATCTGCAGTACAGTTTGGCTACTACTCTTTGAGCAGGGACCCAACAAGCCACTGATCCAGGGAGATGCCCCCCTTTCCTCCACTGAGAGGAGTGGTGCAGGCTGCAGGATTCTGCTGGGTTTGGAAACTCCAACTGAGGTTGTGTGCGAGAGATAGAAACACTTGGTTATAGGCTGGGTGAGCACGGAGTGTGGCCAGAGACCAGGGAGACAAAAGTGACTGCTTTTCTCTGAGGACACACTGAGGAGTGGGGCCCCAAATTCTTGGTTTCTCTGGGGCCAGAGGTTGGGAGACCACCATCTTCATTTTCATCCTCTAAAACTGTGTGGAAAGCCTTCATAGAACAAAAGCAGTTGAGAACAAACCAGAGTGGATTACTTAGCCTGGCCCCTGGCAAGGGAGGTGTAATTCCAACTCAGGCAAAGACATTTAAGAATCACAGCAATGGTTCCTCCCCCAGAAGATCAGCAAGAACATCCAGCTAAGACCAAGTTTACTGATCAATGAGAAATGCAAAACTCCAGTGCTAGGGGAATACACACATAGAATTCATGGCTTTTTTCCCCTATGATTTGTTAGTCTTTCTAAGCCAATTTTAAAAATTTTCTTAATTTTTTTCTTTTCTATTTTTTTCTGAATTTTTCTTCATTCCTTTTTCAACCAACACCTCATATGCTCAATTCCTTTTTAAAAATATTTTTTAATTTTCATTTTTACACTCATATTCAATCACTTTACTGTATTTAATCTTATTTTTTTGTATATATATAAGTTTTTCTTTTTTTAAATTTTGGGATACACTTACCTCTTTTTTTTTTAGACCAAGATTTTTAATTTAAGACATGTGGGTGATGCAATTACATTTGCTGAATAACATTACTTAAACAATCAGATGTAGTAGGCTTCTTCTTACACTTACTTCTAACAGACCAAAATATACCCCGAATCTAGTGTATGTCTTTGTTCTAGTTTCCCACCTGATCACATTCACTTTTCTTTTTTTGTTTCATTTATTTTCTTTCTTTTTTCAACCAACTTCTTTTTTTTTTTTTTTAAAGATTTTATTTATTTATTTGACAGAGAGAGATCACAAGTAGGCAGAGAGAGAGGAAGGGAAGCAGGCTCCCTACTGAGCAGAGAGCCCAATGCGGGACTTGATCCCAGGACCCTGAGATCATGACCTGAGCTGAAGGCAGCGGCTTAACCCACTGAGCCACCCAGGCACCCTTCAACCAACTTCTTATCAATTCTCTTTTAAAATCATTTTTAATTTTCATCTTTATAGTCCTATTCCATCCCTTTATTGTATTTACCCTTATTTTTGTAAATATGTTTCTCTTTCTTTAAAATTTTGGGAGGCAGTTTCTTCTAACAGACCAAAATACACCCAAAATTTAGTGTATGGCTCTGTTCTATTCACCAGCCTAGTCATATTTTTTTCCCCTTTCTTTTTCTCCAGTTTTGGGTCTCTTCTGATTTGTTTAGTGTATATTTCTCTGGGGTCGTTGTTACTCTTTTAGTATTTGGTTCTATCATTCATCTATTCTTCTCTGGACAAAATGACAAAATGCAAAAACTTACCTCAAAAAAAAAAAAAAAAAAAAGAACAAGAGGCAGTACCAATTGTCAGTGACCTAATCAATACAAACATTAGAAAGATGTCAGAACTAGAGTTTAGAATGATGAATCTAAAGATACTAGGCGAGCTTGATAAAAGCATAGAAGATACTAGAGAATCCCTTTCTAAAATCTAACGAAGTCAAAATAAAAAAGGCTACTAGTGAGGTGTAATAAAAAAATGGAGGCTCTAACTGCTAGGATAAATGAGGCAGAAGAGAGAATTAGTGATACAGAAGACCAAATAATGGAGAATAAAGAATCTGAGAAAAAGAGAGAAAAATCATGAGGGTAGAATTCGAGAGATAAGTGATATCATAAGATAAAACAGTATTCGGATAATTGGGATCCCAGAAGAAGAAAGAGAGGGAGGGGCAGATGGTAAAATGGAGCAAATTATAGCAGAGAAGTTCCCTAATTTAGGGAAGGAAATAGGCATCAAAAAACAGGAGGCACAGGGAACCCCCCCAAATCAATAAAAACAGGTCAACACCCCATCATCTAATAGCAAAACCCACAAGCCTCAGAGACAAAAAGAAAATCCTGACAGCAGCTTGTGACAAGAGGTCTGTAACCTACAGTGGTAGAAACATTAGATTGGCAGCAGATCTATACAGAGACCTAGCAGGCCAGAAAGGACTGCCATGATATATTCAGAGCACTAAATGAGAAAAATATGCAGCCAAGAATACTATAGCTAGCTAGGCTGCTGTTGAAAATAGAAGGAAAGATAAAAAGTTTTCAAGACAAACAAAAACTAAAAGAATTCACAAACACCAAGCCAGCCCTACAGGAAATATTGAAATATTTGAATATTTGAATATCTGAAATATTGAAATACTGTCCTCTAAGCAAAGAGAGAGCCTAAAAGTAACATAGACCAGAAAGAAACAGAGACAATGTACAGTAACAGTCACCTTATAAACAATATAAAGGCACTAGCTTATTATCTTTCAATAGTTACCCTGAATGTAAATGGGCTAAATGCCCCAATCAAAAAACACAGGGTATCAGACTGGATAAAAAATAAGACCCATCGATATGCTGTGTGCAGGAGACTCATTTTAGACCCAAAGGCACATCCAGATTTAAAGTGAGGGGGTGGAAAACCATTTGCCATGCTAATAAAAATCAAAAGAAACCTGGGTTGGCAATCCTTATATAAAACAAATTAGATTTTAAATGAAAGACTATAATAAGAGATGAGGAAGGATACTATTTCATACTTAAAGAGTCTATTCAATATGAAGATCTAATAGTTTAAATTATCTATGCCCCTAACACAGGAGCAGCCAATTATATAAACCAATTAGAAACAAAATCAAAGAAACATATCAACAGTAATACAATAATAGTAGGGGACTTTAACAACCCCCTCACTGAAATGGACGGATCATCTAAGCAAAAGATCAACAAGAAAATAAAGGTTTTAAATAACACACTGGACCAGATGGACTTTATGGATATATTCAGAACATTCCATTCCAAAGCAACAGAGTACACATTCTTCTCTAGTACACATGGAACATTCTCTAGAATAGATAACCTCCTGGTTCACAAATCGGGTCTCAACTGGTACCAAAAGACTGGGATCATTCCCTGCAAAGTTTTGGACCACAATGCTTTCAAACTAGCACTCAATCACAAGAGGAAATACATGGAGGCTAAAGAGCATCCTAGTAAAGAATGAATGGGTCAACCAGGAAATTAAAGAAGAATTTTAAAAAATGCATGGAAACAAAAATAAATACACAAGTGTTCACCTAACACCCCCATCCACCTTCCCTCTAAAACCCTCAGTTTGTTCCTCAGAGTCCCAGATGTACTGCATGGAGTGAGCACTGGCTGTGGTGCATAAACAATCTTGGAACACTGAAAAACAAATTTTTAAAAAACCACAACTGTTCAAAATTACTCAGCAAAGGTAGTATTAAGAGGAAAGTATATAGCACTACAAGTCTTAAGAAACAAGAAAGGTCTGAAATACACAACTTAACCCTATACCTACAGGAGCTGGAGAAAGAATAGCAAAGAAAGCCTAAACCTAGCAGAAGAAGAGAAATCATAAAGATCAGAGCAGAAATCAATGAAATAGAAACAAAAAGAATAGTAGAACAGATCAACAAAACTAGGAGATGGTTCTTTGAAAGAATTATTAAGATTGATCAACCCCTGGCCAGACATATCAAAAAGAATAGAGAAAGGACCCAAATTAATAAAATCGTGAACGAAAGAGGAGAGATCACAACCAATACCAAAGAAATACAAACAATTATAAGAACATATTATGAGCAACTATACACAACAAATTTGACAATCTGTAAGAAATGGATACATTCCTAGAGACAAATAAACTACCAAAACCAAAACAGGAAGAAAAAGAAAACCTGAGCAGACCCATAACCAGTAAGGAGATTGAAGCAGTCATCAAAAGTCTCCCAACAAACAAGAACCCAAGGTCAGACGGCTTCCCAGAGGAATTCTACCAAACGCTCTTTTTCCTACCCAACATTTAAAGAAGAATTTATACCTATTCTCCTGAAACTTTTCCAAAAAAATAGAAATGGAAGGTAAACTTCCAAACTCATTTTATGAGGCCAGCAGTACCTTGATCCCAGAACCAGAGAAAGACCCCATCAAAAAGGAGAATTACAGACCAACAAGCTTGATGAACATGGATGCAAAAATTCTCACCAACATACTATCCAATAGGATCCAACAGTACATTAAAAGGATTACTCCTCAGGCGCCTGGGTGGCTCAGTGGGTTAAGCCGCTGCCTTCGGCTCAGGTCATGATCTCAGGGTCCTGCGATCAAGTCCCGCATCGGGCTCTCTGCTCAGCAGTGAGCCTGCTTCCTCCTCTCTCTCTCTCTCTGCCTGCCTCTCTGCCTACTTGTGATCTCTCTGTGTCAAATAAATAAATAAAATCTTAAAAAAAAAAAAAAAACCTGATTAAAAAGGATTACTCGTCACAACCAAGTGGGATTTGTTCCTGGGTTGCAGGGGTGGTTCAACATTCGCAAATCAATCAATGTGATAAAATATGTTAATAAAAGAAAGAACAAGAACCATATGATACTCTCAATAGATGCAGAAAAGCATTTGACAAAGTACAGCATCCTTTTTGATCAAAACTTTTCATAATGTAGGGATACAGGGTACATACCTCACTATCATAAAAGCTATCTATGAAAAACCCACAGTGAATATCATTTTCCATGGGAAGAAACTGAGAGCTTTCCCCTGAGGTCAGGAACAAGGCAGGGATATCCACTATCACCACTGCTATTCAACATAGTACTAGAATTCCTAGATGTAGCAATCAGACAACAAAAAGAAATAAAAGGCATCCAAGTTGGCAAAGAAGTCATCAATCTCACTCTTTAGCAGATGATACGATACTTTATGTGGAAAACCCAAAGACCCCACCCCAAGACTGCTATAACCCATATAGGAATTCAGTAGTGTCAGGATATAAAATTAATGCACAGAAATCAGTTGCATTTCTATATACCAAGAACAAAACAGAACAAAGTAAAATTAAGGAGTCAATCCCATTTACAACTGCACCCAAAACCATAAGATACCTCGGAATAAACCTAACCAAAGAGGCAAAGAATCTGTACTCAGAAAACTATAAAGTACTCATGAAAGAAACTGAGGAAGAAACAAAGAAATGGAAAAACGTTCCATGCTCACGGATTGGAAAAACAAATAGTGTGAAAATGTCTATGCTACCTAGAACAGTCTACACATTTAATGCAATCCCTATCAAAATACCATCAACTTTTTTCAAAGAAATGAACAAATAATCCTAAAATTTATATGGAACTAGAAAAGACCCTGAATAGCCAAAAGAATGTTGAAAAACAAAACCAAAGCTGGTGGCATCACAATTCTAAACTTCACACTCTATTATTACAAAGCTGTAATCATCAAGACAGTATGGTACTGGCACAAAAACAGACACATAGATCAATGGAACAGAATAGAGTCCAGAAATGGACCCTCAACTCTATAGTTAACTAATTTTCGACAAAGCAGGAAGGAATGTTCAATGGAAAAGACAGTCTCTTCAACAAATGATGTTGGGAAAATTGGATAGCCACATGCAGAAGAATGAAAGTAGACCATTTCCTTACACCACACACAAAAATAGACTCAAAATGGATGGAAGACCTAAATGTGAGAAAGGAATCCATCAAAATCCTTGAAGAGAACCTAGGCAGCAACCTCTTCAGTCTCAGCTATAGCAGCTTCTTCCTAGACACATTGCCAACGGCAAGGGAAGCAAGGGCAAAAATGAACTACTGGGACTTCATTAAGAGAAAAAGCTTTTGCACAGCAAAGGAAATAGTCAATAAAACTACAAAGACAACTGAGAGAATAGGAGAAAATACTGGCAAATGACATATCAGATAAAGGGCTAGTATCCAAACTCTATGAGGAACTTATCAAACTCAACAACCCAAGAATAAATAATCCAATCAAGAAATGGGCAGAAGGGGGCGCCTGGGTGGCTCAGTGGGTTAAAGCCTCTGCCTTAGGCTCAGGTTGTGGTCTCAGGGTCCTGGGATTGAACCCCACATCAGGCTCTCTGCTCAGCGGAGAGCCTAGTTTCTCCTCTCTCCCTGCCCGCCTCTCTGACTACTTGTAATCTCTGTCTATCAAATATATAAATAAAATCTTAAAAAAAAAATAAATGGGCAGAAGACATGAACAGAAATTTGTGCAAAGCAGATACCCAAATGGTCAAAAGACATATGAGAAAGTGCTCAACATCATTCAGCATCAGGGAAATACAGATCATTAGCAAGTCAGGAAACGACAGATGTTGGCAAGGATGAGGAGAAAGGGGAACCCTCCTCCACTATTGGTGGGAATGCAAGCTGGTGCAACCACTCTGGAAGACAATATGGAGGTTCCTCAAAAAGTTGAAAATAGATCTACCCTACGACCCAGCAATTGCTCTACTGGGTATTTACCCCAAAGATATAAACGTAGTCATCTGAAGGGGCACATGCACACCAATGTTTATAGCAGCAATGTCCATAATAGCCAAATGATGGAAAGAGCCTAGATATCCATCAACAGACAAAGGGATGAAGAAGATGTGGTGTGTGTGTATGTGTCCATATATATATATATATATATATATGTATATATATATATATATATTGGAATATTATGCAGCCATAAAAAATTAGAAATCTTGCCATTTGCAATGACGTGGATGGAACTACAGGGTATTATGCCTGGGGAAATAAGTCAATCAGAGAAAGGCAATTATATGATCTCACTGATACGAGGAACTTGAGAAGTCAGACAGAGGATGATAGGGGAGGGGAGGGAAAAATGAAATAGGATGAAACCAGAAAGGGAGACAAACCATTAGAGACTCTTAATCTCAGGAAACAAACTGAGGGTTGCCGGACTAGAGAGGGGTGGCAGGAGTTGGGTGGCTGGGTGATGGACATTGGGGAGGATATGTGCTATGGTGAGCACTGTGAATTGTGTAAGACTGGTGAATCACAGACCTGCACCCCTGAAACAAATAATATATTATATGTTAATTAAAAAAATACTATATACAAAAACCTACTTGGATCTATTTATACTCTAAACCTGCACCTGTAACTGTTCAGATGCATTTAGAAAACCTGACTTTATACTAGGCCAACAAGTAAGTCTCAGGAAATTTCAAAAGATTAATAGATATGGTCATCAGACCACAACACAATAAAGTTAATAATCACTAATGTAAGTAAGATACTTAAAATTGTACCTAGCACAAAGCAAAAACTCAATGTATTGTGTTTTTTTTATTATCACAGAGCTTAGGAAATACTTAGCATAGCACACTACATTGCAATTACCTATTTATTTTTCTGTCTCCTTACTAAACTATTAGCTCTTTGATGGTACTTTTAAGCAGTGAAAAAGAAGCATTATCAATGTTTATGGAAAGCTGATGAATGATTTATCCCTTTTCCAGACTTTTACAAAGCAGAAATATTTTAGAAACAAATTATCTTGCTAAGCCTTAGATTTCCAGAATGAGTGTTGAGAGTAGTTCGCAGGATATTCCTTTGAAAACAATTTTCATTCATTCAACAAGTATTATCTTAATGAACTCAGGCAACTATCCCAAGAATGAAAACATATGACAAATAACAACACATTTTATAGGACTAAGATAAACCTGTGGCTGAATGGAACACATCCTTGAAATACGAGGGACAACCATATTCATCCAGGAAGTGCCTTTGGAAACGACTGCTGAAGTCAGATTATGGGTTGGACAGATCTTAACTTAGATCAAGTGATCTTTGGTTTTAAATTCAGGAACATGAATTTTAGATACAAAAAGAGTGACTAATAGAACTATTTCAGTAATGTGTTTCAGTCATACTAGTAGAAAAGGGTGTGTATTAGAAGGAGAGGAAGAAAAGGAGGGGGGGAGAGAAGCAAGGAGGAGAGGGGGAAAGGGGGAGAGAGAAGGGGAGAAGGAAGAAAAGAGTAAGGGAGGGAGGGAAAGGGGAAGGAGGAAGAATATGAATCAATTAGAACTCACTTCAAAGACAATGATATAATCAACTGAGAGATGATTTTGAAGGCAGTGACTGCATTACCTTGGAGTCACATTTAGGTTTTTATTTTAAGATATAGTCAAGCTGGGAAAACTAGGTATCTACATGCGGAAGAATGAAACTGTACCCCTTACTTATACTACACACAAAAATCAACTCAAAATGGATAAAAGACTTGAATGTAAGACCTGAAACTGTAAAACTCCTAGGAGAAAATGTAAGTGATATTGATCTTGGTAATAATTTTTTGGATTTGTTATCAAAAGCAAAGATAACAAAAGCAAAAACAAACTAGTAGACTACATAAAAAGCTCTGCACATCAAAGGAGACCATCAATAAAATGAAAAGGCGACCTATGCAATGGGAGAAAATGTATGCAAATCCCATATAGATAAGATGTTATTTTCCAAGCTATTTAAGGAATCCACAAAATGCAATAGCAAAACAAATGGACGAAAACAATAAAAACCCCCAAATAACCCAATTTAAAAAATGCGTAAAGGAACAGAACAGACATTTTTCTAAAGAAGACACACCAATGGCCAATGGCTACATGAGAAGGTATTCAACATCATTAATTATCAGGGAGAAGCTTATCAAAGCCACAATGAAATATCACTTCATACCTATTAGAATGGCTATTATCAAAAGACAAGCAATTACAGGTGCTGGTGAGTGCGTGGAATATACTGCTGGTGGGAAAGTAAACTAGTATAGTGACAATGGAAAACAAAAGGGAGGTTCCTCAAGAAATTAAAAATATAAGTACCATATGATCCAGCAATCCTACTTTTGAGTATATATTCAAAGGAAAGGAAGTCCTTATCTTGTGGCGATATCTGTATTTCCATGTTCACTGCAGCATTATTCACAATAACCAAGGTATGGAAACAACCTAAGTTCCATCAATGGATGACTAGGTAAAGAAAATGCGGTATACATTTACAATGGAATATTGTTTAGCTTTAAAAAGAAGGAGGGGCGCCCGGGTGGTTCAGTGGGTTAAAGCCTCTGCCTTCAGGGTCCTGGGATCAAGCCCCGCATCGGACTCTCCTCAGCGGGGAGCCTGCTTCCTCCTCTCTCTCTGCCTGCCTCTCTGCCTACTTGTGATCTCTGTCTGTCAAATAAATAAATAAATAAAATCTTTTAAAAAAATAAAAAATAAAAAAAATAAAAAGAAGGAAATCCTGCTATTTACAACAACATGGATTAATCTAGAGGGTATTACGGTAAGTGAAATAAGCTGGGCAGAGAAGGACACATACTGCATGACATTACTTATAGGTGGAACTTAAAAAAAAAAAAATGTTGAACTCAATAACAGGGTAGAATGGTGCGGTTTCCAGGGGTTGCAGTATGCGGGAAATGGGTAAAGATTGCTAAAAGCGTAAAAACTTAATTGTAAGATGATAAGGTCTGAAGATCTAATGTATAACATGGTGACCTATAGTTGATACTACTGTACTGTAGAAATGAAATTTGCTAAGAAAATAGAACTGAAGTGTTCTTACTTCCCAAAAGGTAAATATATGACTATGTGAAGTGACAGATATATTAACTAACTCAATTGTGGCAATCCTCACAATTTATAAATAGTCATGTTGCACATTTTAGATATATTACAGTTTTGTCAATTTTACTTCAATAAACCTGGGAAAAAATATACAGTCAGGCCATGTAGGAAAATATCACACCTTTTTCCTTTATGTTATCACCCACTGTATGTTCTCTCTCACTTCATGGATTTTATAAAATAATCCCAGAACAAGTAAAAAGTGTAAATCATCTTTTTCTTCCTTTATCCTCACTCCCTTGCTTAGAACACCGCTATGCACAAGAATGTCATCCCCCTGTGTCCTAGCACATCTGAGTTTCTTTAACAGAAATGCCTTGCATGTTTGTGAAGACTGTCATGAGGCCCAAGGCAATAAAATTCAACAGACTTGAGCTGTAATCTTCTCCTAAGGAAATGGTTGGGATGCCAAGATGCCTTTTGACTTTGATTTCACAGCAGGGCTTCATTTGTAATGATGCTGTCCAAACTTTAAATGACAACAGCTGTGATATGAAGCCCCACACACTCATTTATAAAAATTTCCCACAAATTAAAAAAAATTAAACAATGGGGATTTTCAATCCATGACCAATTAGCAGGGAACAGGCAATCATAAAACATTTAGGAGCTATTTATTATCGTACAAAATGTTTACACATTGTAGTAAATGTCTCAAACCTGAGCGCCAGTCAAATGCTGATTGCAAAATATAAATATAAAATTCTTTGCAAATCACATTAGAGACATTCTAAGTTAATTAGGTTGAAAAATGGAAAAATTTTAAAACAATAAGCCTAAAACTATTGACATAGCAATAGCATTCCAGAATAGTGCAGTTATCTATTGGGTGATCAGTCCATAAATACACATCCTGAAGTCCCCTGTGCTTTGGCCACATAATAGTAATGTAGTTGCAGACGTAACAGGCAATTTATAAACTTGCAAGGACTTGAATACTTATACATGTTTTATTCTGAAATTTGCTATGTAGTTTACCTTTAATTTTCCTGCTACAACTGAAGAGTGAGCCCTGCAATCTTAATTTCCCAATAACCACAGTTACTTCATACTTTAAACAGCATACCTTTGAACTGTTATGGCTCAGTATTCCTATTTCACAAAACTTTGGAATTTCTCAAAAATGAAATATTTAAATATTAAAGAAAAATGAGAAAGAAAGGCATAATGTCGTTTTTTTTTTTTTAATAAAGATTTTTATTTATTTTCTTGACAGAGAGAGACGCAGCGAGAGAGGGAACACAAGCAGGGGAGCAGCAGAGGGAAGAGGGAGAAGCAGGCTTCCTGCTGAGCAGGGAGCCTGATGCGGGGCTCGATCCCAGGACTCTGGGACCATGACCCCAGCCAAAGGAGATGCTTTACGTCTGAGCCACCAGGCACCTAAAAGGCATAAAGTCTTATAGAACTATTCTTTAGAGTTCAGATATAAACTCAGAAAAAAGTTTGTTTTTTTTAAAGATTTCATTTATTTATTTGACAGAGATCACAAGTAGGCAGAGAGGCAGGCAGAGAAAGAGGAGGAAGCAGGCTCCCCCACTGAGCAGAGAGCTCGCCACTGAGCAGAGAGGACCCCGGGTTCATGACCTGAGCCAAAGGCAGAGGCTTCAACCCACTGAGCCACCCAGGCGCCCCACTGAATTGTCCAAAATACTGAGAAATTTATTTATATTTTCTACACAGGGATACAAATTAAAGCTACCATAGCCAAAAATATTCTTTAGATCATATTACTCTCCTGTTCAAAAATCCCTGACCATGACAGAATAATGACCAAACTCTTGTGTCAGTCTTGTCAGCCCTCCATGGTGTGGACCTACCTCCAAAACCAACTGACCAAACTGGCCCTCGTACTACATGCCACAGCTCTAGCCAGTCTGCTTTATTTATCACCTATTTCACATCATAGTAATTCCTACCATATCTAATAGCCTTGTAATACCATCCATGCCTTGCTTTGTCATTTACACTCTTGCCCCTTGGCACCTACATATGATGTCCCCTTATGTTCCCGTACTTTCCAAATACAGTTCTAAGCACAAAATAAACAAAAGGACTCTTACTACAGTTTCATCCTCAGTTTATATTTTAAATTAATTTACACAATCATAGAGAATGTATCATAATTTTGAACACTATGGTTATTTAATAAGTACCATGACTCCTACTGCAATAGAAGGTTAGGCTAGACAAATAGTATCAATCTTTGTTATAGTTTTTGAGTGAATGTTCCAAGTCTGCTTCAATTTTATATGCCTGGAAATAAGAACACAGCACTTGGCTATAGTAATAATAGCTAACATGTAATGAATGCTTATAAAGTACCAGACATGTTTTAAGTATGAATTTACATAAATTATTTCATTTAATTTTCACATCTCTACAAGATAGACTATAATTATGTCCATTTTGTTGATGAAGGAACTGAGGCTCTCAGAAGTTAGAAGGCTACAAATGGCAGAGCTAGAATTCAAACCCAGGACTTGTACTTTAAACTTACTCCAGGACTTGTACTTTAAACCTCTGTCCTCTTGTCTCTCAAATGCAATAAGGTATGATAATGGAATCTAAAAATGGCATCTGTGGAAATATATAATTCAGATTAAAGTAGAAATCTTCCAGTAATTATAAATAATATCCTCAAGAGAGTTTGAAACTATATTACATCTATAAAAAAGCAATTGAAAATTTAAAATGTACTTGCTAAAATTAAAATACAAAGGAAGGACTGAAAGATCATTTTTTTTCTCATGGTATCATTTTATTCCATCTCTATCTTCAGGAATTTGAAACAATTAAGAAACAGGGGATTAAGTTTCAAAAATAAACCCAACAGGAGTGCTACAAATAGAAAACCGAGAAAGTAGGTAGGAGAAAGTAAAATAAATAATGAAAAGAAAATAATGGCACTGGTGAGTGTCGAATATGATGAAAAAAAATATTCAGCAAAATCAGTAAAATGTGGTATAATGATACAAAGAAATACCACGTGAAAGAGAAAATGAATGAACTATAGGTATACCGACATCATGGATGAGTCTACCAAACAGTTTTGATCCAAAGAATCAAGACAAAAAGAATATATCACCACTATCATCATTACCATCATCAAATTAGTCACTTCTGAAATATACCTTCTTCTTTTTTTTTTTTTAAAGATTTTATTTATTTATTTGACAGAGAGATCACAAGTAGGCAGAGAGGCAGGCAGAGAGAGAGGAGGAAGCAGGCTTCCCGCTGAGCAGAGAGCCCGACGTGGGACTCGATCCCAGCACCCTGAGATCATGACCTGAGCCGAAGGCAGCGGCTTAACCCACTGAGCCACTCAGGCGCCCTGAAATATACCTTCTTGATTAACATTGGCTTCTACCTCTACTTATCCCATCAAATCGCATTATGGTAAACATGTGCCAATAGAATATAGGATGTCATGAAGTCTACTATAGTGACGTCAAAGAATTGCTTAAATCAAATCATACTGACAAAGGAGAATCTAACAAAGTCAGATCAAGTTAAAAAAAGATAATGAGTTAGGATAATTTTATATGTGCATTAAAAGAAAACAATTTGATGTCAAAGTATTAAGGGAGTCCTTTGGGAAAAATAATAAAGGCTTTAAATATTTTTGCAAAATGATCTTTAGGAAAGTGCTTTATAGCCAAACACAAAGTAAGCCATCATACGATTTTGTTAGAAAAAATATTTTAAATATCTTTCCCTCACCCAAATAAAAATCAAATTTATACTTTGGTTCTAAAATAATCAACATATGGTAAAAATTGTAACCTAAATATATTTTTTAAAAGATTATTTATTTATTTATTTATTTGTCAGAGAAAGATAACAAATAGGCAGAGAGAGAGAGAGGGAAGCAGGCTCCCCGCTGAGCAGAGAGCCCGATTCGGGACTCGATCCCAGGACCCTTAGATCATGACCTGAGCTGAAGGCAGCGGCTTAACCCACTGAGCCACCCAGGTGCCCCCTGTAACCTAAATATTTTTAAAATAAAATTTATATATATTTTTAATACCCCTATTTTATTTATAAAATATAAAACATTTTTTATAAATATAAAATATTATTTATTTTATTTAGTCCCTATTTTAGATGAATTTACTGGGGTGATAATGAAACTTAGTTCCACTCTATGGGTCTAAAGGATTCAGGAGTAATGGTTTCTGTCTTACCTCTGTTTAATTCTCCAGTCTGGTGTCTGTAGGAACCAGATGCAGATATGTAACAAAGATGTGTTATCCTTGCTAAAGCAGATTATCATAGCCTCCCGTATGCTACATGAAACCATTGATTTGGAAAAAGTTCTTTTTTATCCCTATCAGAGAGGACAATCTGAAACAGTCCGCATTTATGTGAAAGGGACAATGGTAAACAGGATTATCGTAAGCAGGATTATGTTAACTAAAACCCTTTCCATTCAAATTCTATGTGAAGATTTTGGGACCATTTGAACATCACACAGAATATTACATTTGTTGAACTACATTGATGACATCATGCTAATCAGGCTGGATGAGAAAGAAGTGGCTATCATATTTGGAACTCTGGTAAGGCATATGTACCCAGAGGATGGGAGATAAGCCTTATGAAGGTTCTGGCATTCTGGGACACTTCATTCAAAGTATATGATAATTTGTTGCATCTTGTATCTCTCACCATGAGGAAGGAAGCACAACTTCTGGTAGGCCTCTTCAGATTATGGAGGCAGCAAATTCTACATCTGGGACTACTGTTCTAGCTCATACCACGTGATACATAAAGCTGCAGCTATGAATGGGGTTCAGAGCAATAAAGGGCTCTGTAGGAGATCCAGGAATCATAAGCCCTAACTTATGTACGTGTAATGCTTCTCATTACACGTACGGGCCCACTTGGAGAATTTGCATTTTCCATTGATATATGCCCTAGGATCAGCAGATTACGAAAAGAGTCATCATTTTGGCAGAGAGAAGTGGATTGAGTTAAAAGATTTTTATGAAGTAAAAATCAAGATAACTTGATGTCAGGGATGAGGCTGAAGGTGTCAAGGATGACACAGGATTTTGTTTGTGTAACTGAATCAACAACGGTAAATTTGCCAAGACTGGGAACAATAAAAAGGGATCAGGTTTTTAGGACTGAGGAGTAGAGAAAACAGGTATCATAAGTTCAGTTTGTAACCAAAGTTGAGGTGTCTCTGAGATAATGAAAATGAGATATCAGGTAGTCAGTTGGATATCTGGGTGTAGAGCTCAGAGGCAAGGTTTGAGGGAGAGAAACAAGTTTGCAAGTTAAATTGTGGGTATGGAAGAGATCAACTTTTAAGAGGATATAGAATGAAACAAAAGAGGAATATGAAGCTTTACAAATTAAAAGCCAAGTGGAGAAGAATAAGCTTTCCAAGATGGAAAAGGAATGGCCAGAGAAGTAGGAGGATATGTAGGAAATGTTTCATCATGGAAGCCAACGAAAGAGAATGCTTCAAAAAGAAATTCTAAGTAATAAACGACTTCCTGTATCTTCAAAGTGAGGAAAAGCTGGTGGACTTCTCCATGAAGAGATAACGTTAATAATTTATATAGTTTACATAGTTTCAAGGTAGCTTTTATACTGTATTTTTTGTTTGCTTTCCTTTGTCCCTCCTTCCTCCAAAAGAGCATATTTTAAGTAATTTCCTTTGAGGGGAAAAAAAAAAGTAAATTATAAAGCTGTCACAGTTTCATGTATGTACGTAAATGTGGTTATAAAGAAAAACCAACAGTTATTTTAGTATTTTAAATCCATAAGTTACCATTATGCTGCCTTTATAATATTAACAAAAGATAAAATACTTGTATAACTAATTATCAAAATAGAGATAATTAGCTACATTATCTACATTGTGAAAATAAAAAGATCAGAAAAACCTTACTTAGCTCTTAGTTTCAAGAAGAATATTCTGAAATGTGTAAGACAATTATAATTGCTCAGCGGTATGTATGAAAATCTTTTTGAAAGTCAAAAGCAGATTCCATACAATGAATGAAATACATGAAAGTGAGACTCAATTAACCACATCTAACCTTACTTAAAGATAAATAGGCAAAGAATTGTCAACTCTGTGGTTATTATTATTTTTTTTTTTCCAAAGCACTGATAAGACAGAAAGTAAAATGTGAAGTGTTACATAAGGTTAGGACAGTAACATGAAAGCAGCCCTGGGAATCCTAAGAAAACAATGTTCTGCACTTATTTCTTAATGACAACATAAAACTAGACCCTGACTAGAAGATCAACCCGCCTCCAGATTGGTTTTGGCCTTCTGAACCCCTACCCCCACTTTGACTGGCAAAGGTCACCAACAATAACCTCTTACTTGTTAACCAAATGGATTATGTTTAGACATTTAATTTAATCTCTATACCATTTGTTAAAATTAAACACATGCTTTTTTTTTTTCTAAACGATTTCCCTTAAACACGACCACCACGACCAAAACGCACAATTTTCATTTCATTACAAAAGACGTCTGAAATACAGGTAAGTAAAAAGAAAGAAAAACATCTTTGTGATAAATCCCACAACCCTTAAACAACTAATGTTAACATTTGGTGTCTATACTTCATATTTTCCCTAATCACAAATTATATGTTTATTCATACAATTTAAGTTTTCTTTAAGTAGTGATTTTACTCTTAAACTAATTTCCTTCCTTGGCCTCCATGACTCTACTTTTTCCTTTTACATCTTTTCTTCTCTTATATCTATGATCCTTTCATCTCAATATCCTTTATAGGTTTTTATTATTCTGCCAACCCTCTAAATGTATTTCTCAGCTCTTTTTTCAACCTTGGATCTTCTCTCTTATAGTACCTACTTTTCACTGGCTATCTCGACCATTTCTTTTTCTTTTCTTTTTTTTTTTTTTAAGATTTTATTTATTTGACAGAGAAAGAGACATCACAAGTAGGCAGAGCAGCAGGCAGGGAGAAAGGGGAAAGCAGGCTTCCCACTGAGCAGAGAGCCGGATGTGGGGCTGGATCCCAGGGCCCTGAGATCACGACCTGTGGCTTGACCATTTTGAAGGTATAAGGTGCCACTGAAATTTTTATTTCCAGCCTAGACAACCCTCTTCAGCTCCAGCTGACAATACAATACAAAATACAATATAAAAACCTCAAACTCAACATATCTTAAACAGAACTATCTCCTACCCTTTGCCCTCACCTTCAAACCTTATATTCTTCTATACTGTCTTGGTAAAAAGGACCAGTCTCTATTCAGCACCTAGCCAGAAACTGATGACATCATACTCTCACATTCAATCAGATACCAAGTAGATGCTTCCAACACAAACTTCCTTCCATCTATCCATCCAACATATCTTTAGTTGAACTAGGTGCATTGTGCTGGGGGTTGTGAATTAAACAGTTATATAATCATTGCGCTCTTGAAGCTGAATCAAATTAACACATTTGTCACATGTTCCCTCATCTTCATAGTCACTACCTTTACTTGGTCTTTCACCAAAACTTCCTTACTCTTCTTTACTTCTTTTGCCATAATTTCTTTACTCCTACCAATTTCTGAGTTTTGGGGGGAGTTCTGCTATAGAAATTAGCATGTTTTTCTGCTTTCTTCTCATGCTCCTAATTTAGCTTTTTCATGTCTGTTAAGTCACTGAACCACTTGTCCACTTATTTTCTGTCTTCCAGAATTTTTTTTGCTAATATTTCTTTACCTGTATTGTCTTTGTGGATTTATGTTTATCTTTTAAAAAATCCCTCTACTATTTTTTTTTAAAAGATTTTATTTATTTGACAGACAGAGATCACAAGTAGGCAGAGAGGCAGGCAGATAGAGAGTGAGAGAAGGAAGCAGGCTCCCTGCTGAGCAGAGAGCCCGATGTGGGACTCGATCCCAGGACCCTGAGATCATTACCTGAGCCGAAGGCAGCGGCTTAACCCACTGAGCCACCCAGGCACCCCCAAATCCCTCTACTATTACTTCTAGTTGTGTTTTGGGAGGGGAGTGGAAGTAAATGGGTGGAGGTATGTGACCAGGAGCCCATCATCAGGACATTGTAGAATTAACAATTTCTGGAAGTTTCCTAGGCCATCACTGTTTGAATATTTTAGTATCTTTTCCTTCACATTTCCTAGCTACATGGTTTTCCAGCAAGATTTAAAACAGCTTCTTCTTCATTCCTTTTAGAACAATAATTAGTGTCTTATATAGTCCTATAATCACTGAGGAAATCAGAAATAATATTCAGTAAGGAGGCAAGTGTATTAGGGGAGTATAGCAATAGTGGATAACTCTTTAGGCTCAATACTGTGTAAATATTAGTGACATACACCTTGGGCCTTAAATCTCAGGTGTAAACTGTTTTTTACTTTAGAACATGAAAGTTTTTCAAATGACTGTCATGACAGCCACTTAAATTCTTTTTCTGATTTTAATTAAACATTTTAGAGAACTATGTATGTTTCTTCCATAAAACTTCTGGAATGAACACACAGACACACACAGACACACACACACACACATACACACAGAGTCATGGTATTTTCAAAAGTATATAAGTTTGAACCTAACAATCATCCAGATACAATACATCCAGAAAATTACATCCTTCTGGGTGTAATTTTCCTAAATAACACAGAAACACAAAATAGATAGTATTTGGCTAGCTTATAACTACTTCAGAAAAGACAAAAGCACTATAAGGATTGCAAAGGTACTGGACATGAGAAAAGGAGTCAAAAGTTTACTAGAAAAAAGAGAGGAATCCTTGTTGGAGAAGGGAGATCAGGATTTTTTTTTCCCCATGAAAAGACAGGCAGAATTGTGAAGAGAAAGAATTTATTCTAAGTAGGTCATCAAGCTTTGGACAGGAGTAGGGGGTTGAAGGTATAGAAGGAAAAGGCAAGAGCCAGGCCAAGCTCCTGTATATAAGGGAGCTATCAGTTCTGAGTGTAGTTTATAAGACCTAATATGGATACCATAAGAACCAGCATAAGAAAACATATGATCAATTAGCAGACATACGCTAATTCCAAAAATAGAAGGGACAGGAACATTTCCAAACTCATTTTACAAAGCCTGCATTATCCTGATTAACAAAACTGGATAAGGAAGCATAAGAAAAGAAAATAACAGGTCAATATCCCTGATGAACACAGATGAGAAATCCTGAACAAATTATTAGCAAACTGTATTTAATAATACACTAAATAACCATGATCAGGTTGGATTTACTTCAGAGATGAAAGGATGGTTCAACACTTGCAAATCATTGCGTTACTCCACATTAATAAAATGAAGGACAGGCATGCCTGGGTGGCTCAGTTGGTTAAACAACTGCCTTCAGCTCAGGTCATGATCCCCAAGCCCTAGGATCAAGCCCACATCCTTTTGGGTTCACTGCTCAGCAGGGAACCTGCTTCTCCCTCTCCCTCTGCCTGCCACTACCCCTGCTTATGGTCCCTGTCAAATAAATAAATAAAGTCTTTAAAAAATAAATAAAATGAAGGCTAAAAATCACATCATCATCTCAATAGATACAGAAAAGCATTTGACAAAATTTAACATTGGTTCATGATAAAAACTTTTACCAAAGTGGGTATAGAGAGAACATATCTTAATGTAATAAAGGTCATATAGGACAAGCCCAGAGCTACCATCATACTCAAAGGTGAAAAGCTAAAAGCTTTTCTTCTAAGAGCAGGAACAAAACAAGGATGCCCGTTCTTGCCATGATTATTTAACATAGTACTAGAAGTCCTAGCCAGAACAATTAGATAAGAAAATAAGGAAAAGGCATCCGAATATCTCTCGCTGTTTACAGACAACATAATATTACACATAGAAAATCCTAAGAATCTACTACAAACTGTTAGAACTAATCAACAAATTCTGTAAAGTTGCAGGATATAAAATCAATATAGAAAAATCTATTGTTTCTCTACAGTAGTAACAAACTACCAGAAAAAAAAGAAAACAATGCCATTTACAGGTATATAAGAAAGAATAAAATACCTAAAAATGAACTTAATGAAGGAGGTGAAAGACTTGTACATTGAAAACTGTAAGATAATGATGAAAAAAATTAAAGACAGAACTAAATGGAAAGATACTCTGTGTTCATTGATTGAATTAGTATTATTATGTCCACACAACCCCAAATACTCTAGATTCAATGAAATTCTTATCAAGATTCCAAAGATATTTTTAATAGAAATAGAACAAACAATCTTAAACTTCGTATGGAACCATAAATGACCCCAAGTAGCCAAAGTAATCTTGAGAAAGAATAAAGTTGGACTAATTACTCTTCCTGAATTCAAAGTACATTATACAACTACAGTAATCAAAACAGTATGGTACTGGCATAAAAACATAAACAGAGATCAATGGAACAGAGGAGAAAGCCCAGAAATAACCCTACACATACAGGGTCAATTAATTTATGACAAAGGAGCCAAGAATATACTATGGGGAAAGAGCAGTGCCTTCAATAAATGATGCTAGGAAAACTGGACAGCCATATGCAAAAGAATGAAACTGAACCATTACATTATAGCATATGCAAAAATCAACTCAAAATGGATTAAATACTTTAATTTAAGAGCTGAAACCATAAAACTCCTAAGAGAAAACATAGGTGGTATGCTCTATGACATTTAGGACCTGACTCCAAAGGCAAAGGCAACAGTGTTTGTTGACTGATGAATAGATAAAGAATATGTGGTGTTCACACACACACCCCAGGTTATTACTCAGCTATAAAAAAGAACGAAATCGGGCGCCTGGATGGCTCAGTGGGTTAAGCCGCTGCCTTCGGCTCAGGTCATGATCTCAGGGTCCTGGGATCGAGTCCCGCATTGGGCTCCCTGCTCAGCAGGGAGCTTGCTTATCTTCCTCTCTCTCTGCCTGCCTCTCTGTCTACTTGTGATCTCTCTCTGTCAAATAAATAAATAAAATCTTAAAAAAAAAAAAACGAATAAAACCTTGTCATTTGCAAGGACATGGATGGAACTTGAGAGCATTATCCTAAGCAAAATAAGTCACAGAAAGACAAATACCATATGATTCCACTCGTACGTGGAATTTAAGAAATAAAACAAATGAACAAAGGGGAGAAAAAAAGAGAGGGGGAGGCAAACCCAGAAAAAGAAGAAAAAACTCTTAACTAGAGAGAACAAACTGATGGTTACTGGAAAGGAGGTGGGTGGGAGGATGGGTTAAACAGATGATGGACTGTAAAGGGTGCACTTGCTGTGATGAGTACCAGGTGTTGTACAGAAGTATTGAATTGCTTTATTATATACCAAAAACTAATATTACACTGTAAGTTCACTAATTGGAATTTAAATAAAAACATAAAAATTAAACAAAACAACAACTCAAAGGCAAAGGAAACAAAAGCAAAATAAACAAATGAAACTATATCAAATTAAAAAGCTTCTATATAGGGAAGAAAATCAACAAAATAAAAAAGCTACCTACTGAATGGGAGAAGGTAGTTACAGATCATATATCCTATCAGGGCTTACTAACCAAAGTATAAAAAACTCATACAGTTCAGTAGCAAAACAACAACAAAAATCTCATTAAAAAATGGGCAGAGGATTGGAAGAGACATTTCCCCAAAGAATATACACAGATAGCCAATAGCCACTTGAAAACATGCTCAACATCACTAATCATCAGGGATATGCAAATTCAAACAATGAGGTATCACCTCACACCTGTCAGAAAGCCTATTACCAAAAAGACACGGAATAACAGGTATTGGCAAGGATGTGAAGAAAAGGGAACCCTTCAGTAGGGTTCCCTACCAAAGTGCAGCCACTATAGTGCAGCCACTATAGAAAAGAGTATGAAGGTTCCTCAAAAAATTAAAAATAACAGTATTATATGATCCAGCAAGTCACTTCTGGGTATTTATCCAAAGGAAATGAAAACACTAACTCAAAAAGATATATGCACCCCCATGTTCACTGCAGCATTATTTACAATAGCTAAAATAGGAAAGTAACCTAAGAATCCATCAATGGATGAATGGTTAAAGAAAATGGGAAATATATACACAATGGAATATTATTTAGCCACAGAAAAGGAAGAAAGTCTTGCCATTTATAACAACACAGATGGAACTAGAAGGTATTATGCTAAGTGAAATAAGTCAAATGTAAATACTGTATGATCTCACTTACAGGTGGAATTTAAAAAAATCAAAACACCAAACTCACAGACAAAGAGGACAGATTGTTGGCTGCCAGAGTTAAGTATAGGAAGGTGGGTAAAATGGGTGAAGGAGGTAGAAAGGTATAAACTTCTAGTTATAAAATAAGTAAGTCATGGGATCTAATAAGGTATTATATAATTGAAAGTTGTTAAGAGAACAGATGTTAGATGTTTTATCACAAGAAATAAAATTTGTAACAGTGTGTGGTGATGGATGTTAACTAGAATTACTGGGGTACTCATTCTGCAATATATACAATATTAATTATTATATAAATATAATATATAATACAAATTGTTGTATATCTGAAATTAATAAAATATTGTATGTCAATTACATCTGAATAAAAAATAAAAACAGACAACAAAAGCCCTGCCTGGTCTGTCTTTCACAGCATAAACCTACAGAGATTTTGTAAACCGAATGAAGATGACTATCTTTTCTTCTCGAGTAATAAAATTTTTTTTCTTTTCCAAGAAAGAAAAGAGATATTATCTAAAAGCTCTTTATGATTCTATTTTTTTCTTCCTTAAGATTTTGGTGCTGGGTACAAAGCAGTCATTCAAAATACTGGTTTTAAAAGACTAGCTACAGAAAGAGGCCAATTTTCTGAAACAAAACTGATTGGCTGGCAAAGAGTACTTTTGAGAATGTCTAGTACTTTTGAGAATATCCAGGTGTCAAGGCAGTAGCATCCTAATCAGGGAGATAAGAAGTGGAAAGAGGACATGTCTTCTTAATGTTTTGGTGTTGGTTTGGGACTCCACAACTCTTCTACCATTAAACTTCTCACTCAATGTGTACATTGGTCCTACTTTTCTCTTTCCCTGCTTCAGTTTGCCTCTATTCTTTTTTTAGTCTATTTGTCTGTAATAGCAGTTCACAAAATGTTGGCCAATGGACCAGCAGTGCAGGTATGATCTTACAACTTGCTAAATATGAAAATTTTCAGGCTCTATTCCAGATTTACTAAGTCAGAAGTCCAGGTGTGGGGACCAGCAACCTGTGTTTTGACAAGCTCTCCAGTTATTCTTTTTTTTTTTTTTAAAGATTTTATTTATTTGACAGAGAGAGAGAGAGAGAGAGAGAGATCACAAGTAAGCAGAGAGGCAGGCAGAGAGAGAGGGGGAAGCAGGCCCCCCACCGAGCAGAGAACCTGATACCGGGCTTGATCCCAGAACCCTGAGATCACAACCCACACTGAAGGCAGAGGCCTAACCCACTGAGCCACTCAGGCACCCCTACAAGCTTTGAGAATCACTGGTTTATAATAAACCAATATTGTCCTTTCTGATATGACCTTGAACCACTCCAGATAAATAGGGCTATATCTGACTTGATTCTTAGATTTATGTGAATGTGTGAAATATATTGTTATTCAAATTACTCTACATTTGCTTAAAGTAACCAGCACCAAATTACTTAGACTAAAATCCAAGTGTTTTAGGGGAGCCTGGGTTAAGTGGCCAACTCTTGATTTCAGGTCTGGTCATGATCTCAGGGTCCTGGGATGGAGCTCTACATCAGGATCACACTCAGCACAGAGTCTGCTTAAGATTCTCTCTCTCCTTTTCCCTCTGCCCTTCCCCCTGTCTCTAAAATAAATCAATTTAAAAAAATTAGAATCTAAGTGTTTTTTTAAAAAAGTTTATCTTCGTTTATACTTATGTCTTCATTTTTCAACCAATAAATATGGGCCTACAACTTAAATATGGTATCTATCATTAGAGTTAGTCTGTCTTCAAGGGGCTTACAAACTAATAAAACTAATACACAGGTAGGCCTAACATGAGCTAATGCAAATCAATGTGTTTAACACGCCAGAAGTAGAAAAAGGTGTTATGGGAGCAAAGTATAGGGAGTGATTCTGCCACAGCAATCAGAGAATGACTTATAAATGAAGGGCATTTAAGCTGAATGGGAAGATGAATAGGCTCTTTGGATTCATTTCTCTCCTTTCACATCTCTAATTGTTTCCTTCTATGTACCATTAGTTAATGGCTATTAGTTTGCATATAGTTTTAGTTGTAGTGTTTTAAATATAAAGCTGGATACAGATATGTATGTATGTATGTGTGTATATATGTGTGTGCGTGTGTGTGTGTGTATGAAATGAGGTCCACTGATTTTGATTTTATGAAAAGTATTATGCTTTGCCTCAAGAGAAATTTCCAACATTGAGCAAGTTTATGTTTATTTAAATGAATTTTTAAATTTCCTTAAATAAATTTGAAAAAATATTATGGTTATAGACCAAACACTACTTTATTGTTTAAAGACCATGTGTAGTATACTAGAAAAAGAACAGGGATGAACATTATTAAACCACATTCTTTTTTATTCCCCCCATAAGACCATTTATTATTTACACAGAGACATGATTAAAGATATTATTAGACCACCTTCTTATCCACAGTATGCCACTATCTTCGTTGTGGACTTATGGGGATCATGCTACCTCTCTGAACTTTAGTTTTCTTCACCTAGAAAAGAGTTTGATTTCTAATGACTTTTATTTATTTATTAGTTTTTTACCTAAGCCCTTCTAAGTGCCATTTATGATTTCAACTGGTTCAATTATTAAAATATTCATCAAGAAAGGGAATGCCTCTTTTTGCGGCTATCTAGGCAAATATCTTCCGCAAATACTTTGGCTACAAGGGTAGATTCCCGAAGCTAGTCTCATGAAGTTTACAGAACACAATGTTAGGCTCAAAATGTGCTCATGACAGACTACGTTAGGAAAGAGTATCCTTAAAATTACATTACTTCATCTCTGGGGGTGGGGGGGTTGGGTGAACCTCGTGGTGGGCAGGTATTTCATGGGACACTGGATGTTGTGCATAAACAATGAATCTTGGAACACTGAAAAAAATAAAACTAAATTTAAAAAAAAAGAGAATAAAAAAATTACATTACTTCATCTCTAACGAGAAGTGCCTCATGAGGCTAAAGCAGTGGTCAAAACCTTGGCTGAACAACTTTCTGATGCATTACTGATAGAAGAATCATTCCTCAAACTGAGAAACTTGCTTTAAAACATACCCTAACTGGGGTGCCAGGGTGGCTCAGTGGGTTAAAGCCTCTGCCTTCAGCTCAGGTCATGGTCCCAGGGTTCTGGGATCGAGCCCCACATCGGGCTCTCTGCTTGACGGGGAGCCTGCTTCCTCCTCTCTCTCTCTGCCTATCTCCTCTGCCTACTTGTAATCTGTCTGTCAAATAAATAAATAAAAATCTTTAAAAAAATAAAATAAAATAAAATAAAACATACCCTAACTGAAAACAACAACACAGATAAGGCCAGAGTTGCATCCACAATGGGGAGCCTGAGAAATTTAAATCAAGTGGAAGAAGGTTTGCAACTGTGAGACAGATGGAGATTAGACACTCTGAAAATATGGCTATGATATTTCAGTCCAAATACAATTTTTTTTTAAAGATTTTATTTATTTACCTGACAGACAGAGATCACAAGTAGGCAGAGAGGCAGGCAGAGAGAGAGAGAGAGAGAGAGAGAGAGAGAAGCAGGCTTCCCGCCACGCAGAGAGCCCGATGCGGGGCTCGATCCCAGGACCCTGAGATCATGACCCGAGCCGAAGGCAGCAGCCCAAACCACTGAGCCACCCAGGCGCCCCCAAATACAATTTTTTAAAAAGATTTTATTTGTCAGACAGAGAGAGAGAGTGAGTGCACAAGCAGGGGAAACTACAGGCAGATGGAGAAGCAGGCTCCGGGCTAAGCAAGGAGCTGAACACAGAACTTGATCTCAGGACCCTGGGATCATCACCTGAGCTGAATGCAGACAATGAACTGACTAAGCCATCCAGGTATCCCACCAAATATAATTCTTAATGCACAGGAATATAATAGCAACTGTATACTACGGTTGTGAAATTTTGAACCTGTCAAAGGTTCAGTAACCTTTAAGAATGAAAAGTTACTATAAAAACGGGCATATCTTCCTGACTATAAAATAGGTTGTAAATCCTTAGCATTTTTTATTCTGGCTCCTTCCACATGGAGGTCACGCTATGAACTGTAGGAAGAAGGGTGTAGAAGTGACCTTTTGGAATGTACCAACTTACTGGCCAAGTGTCTGTACTATTTGATTTTCCTCACCCTATTAAGAGTGTATCTCTAACTCCTGGTCCCAAATGCCTGCCTAAACTTCAGCTAAATATTGCAGTAAGATCCAAGCTACATGGATTTCACTAAAGTGTGAAGTGTGAGGCAACACAGAGTTACAGACCAGAAAGTTTAATAGTTTGGGATGAGTTCTGTGCTAATTCCATTATTAAAAAGCATCATTGAGAAATCTCCAGAAGACTTTTGTTCTTCTCAATTATTCTTTTTTAAAACCAGTCTTTAAAATGAATATAGGTAGAGTGAAGCAGGAATAATGTCTTAGGCTGAGGTCTGAGTATGGGATTCTATAGCTATGACTGACAGAAATATAATATGAACCATACAAATAATTTAAAATTGCCTAGTAGTCTAATTTTTAAAAAGTAAAAAATAGGTAAAATTAAATGTAGTAATATTTTATCTAACCCAATATACCTAAAGTACAATAGTTTCAACTTGTAATCAATATAAATACCATTAATGAGGCACTTTATGCTTTTTCAAATGAAGTTTTCAAATTCCAATGTGTATTTCACACTGACAGCCCATTTCAATTTTTAAAAAAGATTTTATTTATTTATTTGAGAGAGAGAGAGGCAGAGGGAGAGGGAGAAGTAGGTTCAATGTGGGACCCAATCCCAAGACCGCAGGATCATGACCTGAGCCAAAGTCAAATGCTTAACTGGCTGGGCCTCCTAGGTGTTCCAACCCATCTCCATTTTGACTAGCTACATTTCATGTACTTGGTACCTAGTTTTATATACCATCTGAAGTAATGTTGCATTAGACTGCAATACATTTACTATCTGGGAATTATAGATCCAAAGTTATGGAAACATTTTCCCCTCCTTTTTCTTCCCACAATAACTTCATCCCTGAGTTTTGATTGCAATTTTTGAAATATAATTAAGGAAAATTTATGGCATGGGATACTAAGCCAGTGCATTAAACTCCCTCTAAGACAACCAAAAGTATCAATCGCTGTTGCTAAAGAACAGGAGATTCTGAACTAGGTAATAAAGTATTTTTTTAAAAAATGAGTCATAGAGAAAAGACAAGAGATCAGTCTGAAACTCAAAGAGGGTTCCTTTTCTGCTACATCCTCACCAACACTTATTGTTTCTTGTGTATTAGATTTTAGCCATTCTGACAGGTGTAAGGTGATAATAGTCGTTTTTGATTTGCACTTTCCTGATGAGTGATATTGAGCACCTTTTCATATGTCTGTTAGTCATCTGTATGTCTTCTGTAGAGAAATGTGTGTTTATGTCTTCTGCCTCTTTTTTTAAATTTATTTTTTTCAGCATAACAGTATTCATTGTTTTTGCACCACACCCAGTGCTCCATGCAATCCGTGCCCTCTCTAATACCCACCACCCTGGTTTTCCCAACCTCCCACCCTCCGCCCCTTTAAAACCCTCAGATTGTTTTTCAGAGTCCATAGTCTCTCATGGTTCACCTCCCCTTCCAATTTCCCCCAACTCCCTTCTCCTCTCCATCTCCCCTTGTCCTCCATGTTATTTGTTATACTCCACAAATAAGTGAAACCATATGATAATTGACTCTCTCTGCTTCACTTATTTCACTCAGCATAATCTCTTCCAGTCCCGTCCATGTTGCTACAAAAGTTGGGTATTCATCCTTTCTGATGGAGGCATAATACTCCATAGTGTATATGGACCACATCTTCCTGATCCATTCGTCCATTGAAGGGCATCTTGGTTCTTTCCACAGTTTGGCGACCGTGGCCATTGCTGCTATAAACATTGGGGTGCAGAGAGCCCTTCTTTTCACTACATCTGTATCTCTGGGGTAAATACCCAGTATTGCAATTGCAGGGTCATAGGGAAGGCTCTATTTTTTTTTTTTTTTAAGATTTTATTGATTTGACAAAGAGAGAGAAATCACAAGTAGGCAGAGAGGCAGCCAGAGAGAGGGGGAAGCAGGCTCCCTGAGGAGCAGAGAGCCTGATGTGGGGCTCGATCCCAGGACCCTGGGATCATGACCTGAGCTGAAGGCAGAGGCTTTAACCCACTGAGCCACCCAGGTGCCCCGGGAAGCTCTATTTTTAATTTCTTGAGGAATCTCCACACTGTTCTCCAAAGTGGCTGCACCAACTTGCATTCCCACCAACAGTATAGGAGGGTTCCCCTTTCTCCACATCCTCTCCAACACATGTTGTTTCCTGTCTTGTTAATTTTGGCCATTCTAACTGGTGTAAGGTGGTATCTCAATGTGGTTTTAATTTGAATCTCCCTGATGGCTAATGATGATGAACATTTTTTCATGTGTCTGATAGCCATTTGTATGTCTTCGTTGGAGAAGTGTCTGTTCATATCTTTTGCCCATTTTTTTCTGCCTATTTTTTAATTGAATTATTTGGTTTTTGGTGTTGAGCTGTGTTCTTTATATATTTTAGGTACTAACACTTTATCAGATATGTCATTTGAAAATATCTTCTTCATTGAAAATATCTTCTCCTATCTTCAGTAGGCTGAATTTTAATTTTGTGGATTGTTTCATCTGCTGTGCAAAAGCTTTTTTTTTTTTGATACAGTCCCAATGGTTTACTTTTGTTTCCTTTGTCTCAGGAGACATATCTAGAAAAATGTTGTTACAGCCAATGACATAGAAATTAATGCCTCTATTCTCTCCTAGGATTTTTAGATTTTCAGGCCTCATATCACAATCCATTTTTTAAAAAAGATTTTATTTATTTATTTATTAGAGAGGGAGAGAGAGAGAGAGAGCGCACTAGTAGTGCAGAGGGCATGAGGGGGGAGAAGCAGGGCTGCATGGTTGGCTCAGTGGGTTAAAGCCTCTGCCTTCAGCTCAGGTCATGATCTCAGGGTCCTGGGATCGAGCCCCACATTGGGCTCTCTGCTCAGCAGGGAGCCTTCTTCCTCCTCTCTCTCTCTCTGCCTGCATCTCTGCCTACTTGTGATCTCTGTCTGTCAAATAAATAAATAAAATCTTAAAAAAAAAAAAAAAAGAGGTAGAAGCAGACTTTCTGCTGAGCAGGGAGCCTGATGCAGAGCTCGATCTCTGAACCCTAGGATCATGGCCTGGGCTGAAGGCAGACGCTTAACTGATTAAGCCACCCAGGTGCCCCTAGGTCCTTAATCCATTTTTAATTTTGTGTACGGTATAAGACACTGGTCCGGTTTCATTCTTTTGTATATAGCTGTCCAGTCTTCCCAACACCATTTGTTGGAGAGACTTTTTTCCCCCCATTGCATATTCTTGCCTCCTTTGATGTATTTGTTATAGATTAATTGACCATATAATTGCAGGTTTATTTCTGGGCTCTATATTCTTCTGTTCCATTGATCTATGTGCCTGCTTTTGTGCCAGTACCATACTGTTTTGATTACTACACCTCTGTAACATAACTTGAACTCTGGAATTATGATGCCTCCAGCTTTGTTTTTCTTTTTTAAGATGGCTTTGGCTATTCGAGGTTTTTTGTGGTTCCATACAAATTTTAAGATTGTTTTTTATAGTTGTGGAAAATGATGTTAGCATTTTGATAGGGATTGCTGTAAATGTATAGATTTCTTTGGGTAGTAAATACATTTTAACAATATTTGTTCTTCCAGTCTGTGAACATGAAATATCTTTCATTTCTTTGTGCCATCTTCAATTTTTTTCAGCAATGTATTATAGTTTTCAGAACACACGTTTTTCACCTCTTTGGTTAGATGTATTTCTAAGCATTTTATTATCTTTCGTATAATTGTAAATGGGATTCTCTTAATTTCTCTTTCTACTGCTTCATTATTAGAGTATAGAAATACAATTGATTTATATACATTGATTTTTATATGCTGTGACTTTACTAAATTCATTTATAAGTTTCTAATAGATTTTTGGTGGAATCTTGCAGGTTTTCTTTTTTTATAAAATTTTTTATTTTTTATAAACATTTATTTTTATCCCCAGGGGTACAGGTCTGTGAATCACCAGGTTTACACACTTCACAGCACTCACCAAAGCACATACCCTCTCCAATGTCCATAACCCCACCCCTTTTCCTCCAACCCCCCTCCCCCCAGCAACCCTCAGTTTGTTTTGTGAGATTAAGAGTCACTTATGGTTTGTCTCCCTCCCAATCCCATCTTCTTTCATTGATTCTTCTCCTACCCACTTAAGCCCCCATGTTGCATCACCACTTCCTCATATCAGGGAGATCATATGATAGTTGTCTTTCTCTGCTTGACTTGTTTCGCTAAGCATGATACGCTCTAGTTCCATCCATGTTGTCGCAAATGGCAAGATTTCATTTCTTTTGATGGCTGCATAGTATTCCATTGTGTATATATACCACATCTTCTTGATCCATTCATCTGTGGATGGACATCTAGGTTCTTTCCATAGTTTGGCTATTGTGGACATTGCTGCTATAAACATTCGGGTGCACGTGCCCCTTTGGATCACTATGTTTATATCTTTAGGGTAAATACCCAGTAGTGCAATTGCTGGGTCATAGGGCAGTTCTATTTTCAACATTTTGAGGAACTTCCATGCTGTTTTCCAGAGTGGTTGCACCAGCTTGCATTCCCACCAACAGTGTAGGAGGGTTCCCCTTTCTCCGCATCCTCTCCAGCATCTGTCATTTCCTGACTTGTTGATTTTAGCCATTCTGACTGGTGTGAGATGATATCTCATTGTGGTTTTGATTTGTATTTCCCTGATGCCGAGTCAATATGGAGCACTTTTTCATTTGTCTGTTGGTCATCTGGATGTCTTCTTTGCAGAAATGTCTGTTCATGTCCTCTGCCCATTTCTTGATTGGATTATTTGTTCTTTGGGTGTTGAGTTTGCTGAGTTTTTTATAGATTTTGGACACTAGCCCTTTATCTGATATGTCGTTTGCAAATATCTTTTCCCATTCTGTCAGTTGTCTTTTGATTTTGTTAACTGTTTCCTTTGCTGTGCAAAAGCTTTTGATCTTGATGAAATCCCAATAGTTCATTTTTGCCCTTGCTTCCCTTGCCTTTGGCGATGTTCCTAGGAAGATGTTGCTGCAGCTGAGGTCGAAGAGGTTGCTGCCTGTGTTCTCCTCAAGGATTTTGATGGATTCCTTTCACACATTGAGGTCCTTCATCCATTTTGAGTCTATTTTCGTGTGTGGTGTAAGGAAATGGTCCAACTTCATTTTTCTCTTGCAGGTTTTCTACACAGAGTATCATGTCATCTGCAAATACTGAAAGATTTACTTCTTCCTTACCAGTTTGAATGTCTTTTATTTTTTTTCCTTGTTTGATTGCTGTGGCTAAAACTTCCAGTACTATGTTGAATAAAAGTGATGAGAGAGGACATCCTTGTCTCGTTCCTAACCAGAGAGGAAAAGTTCTTTTTTTACCATTTACTATGATGCTACTTGTGGGTTTTTCATATATGGCTTTATTATGTTGAGATATGTTCCTTCTAAGCCTACTTTGCTGAAGGTTTTTATCATGAGTAGATGCTGTACTTTGTCAAATGCTTTTTCTCCATATACTGAAATGATCATATGGTTCTTATCCTTTCACTTATCAATCACCATTGACTGATTTGCAAATACTCAACTGCCCTCATAGCCGAAGAATAAATCTCACTTGGTTGTGGTGAGTGATTTTTTAAAATAGATGTTTTGACTGATTTGCTAATATTTTATTGAGGATTTTTGCATCTATGTGCATCAGAGATATTGGCTTGTAGTTTTCTTTTTTTGTGGTGTCTTTATCTGGTTTTAGTATCAGGGTAATGCTGGGCTCATAGAATGAATTTGGAAATTTTCCTTCCTTTTCCGTTTTTTGGAATAGTTTGAGAAGAACATGTACTAACTCTTCTTTAAAAGTTTGGTAGAATTTGCCTCTGAAGCCATCTGATCATAGCGTTGCTCTTTGGAGTTTTTGTGGGTTTTTTAAAAAATTACTATTATTATTACTGATTCAATTTCATTGCTGGTAATCAGTCTATTCAAATTTTCTATTCCTGATTCAGTTTTAGAAGGTTGTATGTTTCTAGGAATTTATCTATTTCTTTTAGGATGTCCAATTTGTTGGCATGTAGTTTTAAAAAATACTGTGTTAGAATCTTTTGTATTTCTGTGTTGTTGGTTATTATTTTTCCTCTGTCATTTCTGAGTTCTCTTTCTCTCTCACTTTTTTGTTTTTGTTTTGGTGAATCTGGTTAAAGGTTTATCAATTTTCTTGATCTTTTCAAAGAACCAGCTCGTGATCTGTTCTATTGTTTTTTTAATAGTCTTTTTTTCCATTAATTTCTCCTCTAATCTTTTATTATTTCCTTACTTCTACCAGCTTTCAGTTTGCTTGTTATCTTTTTCCAGCTTGTTTTGTGTAAGGTTAGGTTGTTTATTTAAGATTTTTCTTGCTTTATGAGATAGGCCTGTATTGCTATAAACTTCCCACTTAGAATAACTTTTGCTACATCCCAAAACTGATTCCTTGAGAAATTCAATAAAATAGACAAATCTCTGGCCAAACCAAACATGAAAGACAAAAAGGACAACATATTATTGCTAGGAGAAATAACATAACTATAGATTCTACAAATATTAGAAAGAAAATAAAATGTGATTAGCAACTTTGTGTTTAAAAATCCAACAACTTGGATGAAAAAGACAAATTCCTTGTAAGAAAAAAGATACCAAAGTTCTAAAAAAAATCAAACAAACTGGATAGTACTACATCTATGAAATAATCAAACTGGTAGTTTAAAAAACCTCCCCATAAAGAAAAATTCAGGGCTAGAAGGATTAATTAGTAAATTTGACTAGATATTTAAGGAAGAAACAATACCCATTCTGGACAACCTCTACCAGAAAATTGAATAGAAGGATACACTTGCCCACTCACTTTATAAGATAGGCAATGCTCTGTTTCCAAAATGAGGCAAAGACATAAAAAGAAAACTGGATTAATATCCCTCATAAACATAAATAGAAAACTTCTAAACACAATTTCAGCAAATCAAATTCACAATGTATTTTAAAGTTAATACATCATGACCAAGTAGAATGGATAATTGGGTTTCCACATTAGAAAACTAATACAAATCATCATGTTAAAAAACTTAACTTAAAAGAGGGGCACCTGGGTGGCTCAGTGGGTTAAAGCCTCTGCCTTCCACTCGGGTCGTGATCTCAGGGTCCTGGGATTGAGACCCGCATGGAGCTCTCTGCTCAGCGGGGAGCCTGCTTCCCATTCTCTCTCTGCCTGCCTGCCCCTCTGCCTACTTGTGATATCAAATAAATAAATAAAATCTTTAAAAAAGAAAAAAAAAACTTAAAAGAGAAAAAAATATGATCACCTTAAAAAATATTTTAAAAAACACATGACATAGTGCAACATCCATTCTTGATAAAAACCTACTATTGTAGCAATCAAAGAGTTTCATAAAACAGATAGAGTATCAATAAAAAGCCTTTATCTAACATGTACAATTACATCTACACTTGATGGCATAAGACTGAATGCCATCCTCCTAAGATCAGGAAAGACAAACGCATATCTGATTTTACCACTTTCATTCAATGTTTTAATGGAAGAGATAGTCTGTGCAATAAGGCAGGAAAAAGAAGTAAAAAGCATTTGGATTGGAAAGGAAGAAGCAGTATTGTTTTTATTCATAGACATGATTACCTATGTAGAAAATCCACTTAAACCTATAAAAAAAAAATCCTTATAGATCTTACAGATCTAAAGGAGTTTAGGAGGGTTGCAAGATAACAAGATCAATATACATACAGTAATTATAAAAAATCAACTCAGTCCACAATAGCCAAACTATGGAAAGAACCTAGATGTCCATCAACAGACGAATGGATAAAGAAAATGTGATATATATATATATATATATATATATATATATATATACATACACTATGCAGCCATCAAAAGAAATGAAATCTTGCCATTTGCGATGATGTGAATGGAACTAGAGGGTATTATGTTTAGTGAAGTAAGTCAATCGAAATAAGAAGCAAATAAGACAATTATCATATGATCTCCCTGATATGAGGAAGTGGAGATGCAACGTGGGGGGTTTGAGGGGTAGGAAAAGAATAAATGAAACAAGATGGGATCGGGAGGGAGACAAATCATAGAGACTCTTACTGTCACAAAACAAACTGAGGGTGACCTGGGGGAGGGGGGTTGGGAGAGGGTGGTGGGGTTATGGACATTGATTGGAGAGGGCATGTGATATCATGAGTGCTGCAAAGTGTGTAAACCTGGTGATTCACAGACCTGTACCCCTGGGGATAAAAATATATGTTTATAAAAAATAAAAAAATTAAAAAAAAATAACAGTAAGGGGTGCCTAGGTGGCTCAGTGGGTTAAAGCCTCTGCTTCTGGCTCAGGTCATGATCCCAGGGTCCTGGATTGAGTCCCACATTGGGCTCTCTGTTCATCGGGGAGCCTGCTTCCCCCTCTCTCTGCCTGCCTCTCTGCCTACTTGTGATCTCTCTCTGTCAAATAAATAAATAAAAATTTTTTAAAGATTATTTATTTATTTATTTATTTGACAGAGAGAGAGA
>NC_081557.1:40996014-41036093 GCF_022355385.1 Mustela nigripes | reverse complement strand
AGAGAGAGATCACAAGTAGGCAGAGAGGCAGGCAGAGAGAGGGGGAAGCAGGCTCCCTGCTGAGCAGAGAGCTCGATGCAGGGCTCTATCCCAGAACCCTGGGATCATGACCTGAGCTGAAGGCAGAGGCTTTAACCCACTGAGCCACCCAAGCGCCCCTACACAGCAGGCTTTCTTTGTCCAAATTGAAAAACTCATTTCAAAAGTCATAGGAAAATGCAAAAAACTTCTTAGTATAACCGAAACAACTCTGTAAACAACAAAGATGGAGAACTAACTATACCTTATTCCAAGATGCATTATAAAACTACAGGGATAAGTGGGTAGGAGAAGAATCAATGAAACAAGATGGGATTGGGAGGGAGACAAACCATAAGTGACTCTTAATCTCACAAAACAAACTGAGGGTTGCTGGGGGGAGGGGGTTTGGGAGAAGGGGGTGGGATTATGAACATTGGGGAGGGTATGTGCTTTGGTGAGTGCTGTGAAGAGTGTAAACCTTTTGATTTACAGACCTGTACCCCTGGGGATAAAAATATATGTTTATAAAAAATAAAAAATTAATTAAAAAAAATAATAATAAAAAGAAGGTATGCAGTATAACTATATACTTATAAGAATGGGAAGAAAAAAAAAAGCTGAAAAGCAGATGAATAAATGGTAGAAATGGAAACACTAAATCCTCAACTAAGAATGGGGAAAACCAAGAATAATCCAATTGATACATGAAAATCTTCAAAGGCTCATGAACTGGCATAACTAGCTACTTCTAAAAATGGGTGAAGAAAGACTTTAAAAGAGGGCTATTTATAGACATTTTAAATGAAGGTAGACCACCAGACTGTCTCATCTACCCAACACAGCTGGATACTGCCCCTCTCCTACCCCAGTGGACACCTGTGCAAAGTACAATAGATCATCACTGAACTGAAGCACACCAGACCCAGTTGAAGGTTGGTGTACTACACTGAAAATGAGCAAAATTAAGTAAAATAATACACACTGAGTGTTAAAGACACCCAGCCCTCTTACCTACTGGGCTTCTAGAATTCTGGCAGACTGGTCTTTACATTCCCAGTAAGACGCTAGAAGATTATTTTTTGGGAAATCTGAATAGCTCCCTAACACTATCTCCATGCCCCCCCAAAAAGAAAAAAGAATTAAAAATATTGATATTGAGGGTTCCCAAATAAGTAGACAACTAAAGATTACCAGACATCTGAACAAAGCTTCTAATATAAAAGACAAAGACCAAAAGAAAAAAAATGGCCAAAAGAATTATGGAAAGACAGAACCATGCAAGAATAAGAAAACTGTGATCTCCCCCCACAGACTCTCTCTCACTCACACACACACACACACACACACACACACACACACATGTGCATGTGCACACAATCAATATCTTCAGAGAGATATGCAAAATGATTATGTGAAATCATGAAACAAAATTAGAATATTAAAAAAGGGAATATTCAGAGACTAGAAAGTGCTCCTGCATAGAAAACATGATAGTTGGGATGAAAATTCAATAGAAGGGTTAGAAGATAATGTGAGATAATCTCCTAAAAGGTAAAGCAACAAAGCAGAGACTGAAAATAATAGTGAAAATAAAATAAAATTAGAGGATTATTCCAGGGAGGTCAACATCTGAATAGTAATCACAGAGGATTAAATTGAGAAAATGAAGGAAAAGAAATTCAAGAAAACAATTCACGAATCACCCACCATTTAAAGACAGACTGAAAGGACCTATCAAGTACCCAGCACAACGCATGCAAACAGCTCAATGACATCAGGGATTGTCAAATTTTAAAAGACAGGAGTCAAAGAGACAAATTTCCCTAAAAATTTCTACAGAGAAAAACACAAGTTTTGGTTGGAGAGTAAAACAGTGCAAGTGTGGTTGAATGAAGGAAATTTATCAATTTAATGCATCTTATCAACACATAAAGGAAGAGAAAAACATAGTATTATAATAGATGCTGAAAAGCCATCAAAATATCAACCAAAACACATAATAATTAATTAAAATGGGAATAGAAAAAAGCTCATTATATACAATAAAAGAATATTTAATAAAGCCAAATAAATATTATTTTAAATGACAAAATACTAACCATCTCAATTAGGAATGAGAGATGACTTCTATAAGATTTTTTATTTAACACTGTCTTAGAAGTTCTGGCAAATACAATCAGATGTGAGAATGAAATAAATGTTATAAACACAGGCAAAGAATGAATAAAATTTGGGGGGAGTGGTACTACTGTATGTCTGGAAAACCCAAGATTTAACAGAATACTAAAATTAGTAAGAGAAGTTGGTAAAGTGGATAAATTTACATCAATAGTTTTATTTTTTAAATTTTTATCTATTTATTCATTTATTTATTTTTGTGAAAGAGTGAGTGAAAAAGCGTGTGCAGGAGGGAGGGGTAAAGGGGAGACAGAGAGAGAATCTCAAGCAGGCTCCAAGCCCAGCAAAGAGCCTGACACTGGGCTCAATATCAGGACCTTGAGATCAAGACCTAAGCTAAAATTAAGAGTCAGATGCTTAGGTGAATTAACCATCCAGACACCCAAATATCTTTGAAAAGGCAACTAGAAGTGGAAATGGGAAAAACATTTCATTCATCACAGCAATATGAACTATAAATACTATGGAATACATTTAACAAAGCAAAGTATTTATAAGAAGAAAGCTTTCAAAATTTATGAAAAGGAAAAACAAAAATTGAAAAATGTACTAGTTGTTGGGGGCAGAAAGGGTTAATATATCAAAATATTAATTCTCCCTAAATTAACATACAAGTTACTTGCAATTTTAATTGATTTGCATTCTCAATTCTAATAGATTTTTATTGGAAACTGAAAATTATCATCTTAATATTTATACAAAAGAATCAATGGCCAGGACTGGCTAACAAAGAACAAAGAAGAATATCAGTGTAGGATAATTTGCCTTATTGGGTATCAGAACATGATAAAGTCCTTTACTTAAATCAATATTAGTTTAGGGGCACCTGGGTGGCTCAGTGGGTTAAGCCTCTGCCTTCAGCTCAGGTCATTATCTTGGGGTCCTGGGATAGAGCCGCACATCGGGGGGAGTGGGGAGCCTGCTTCCCCCTCTCTCTCTGCCTGCCTCTGCCTACTTGTGATCTCTCTTTGTCAAAAAACAAATAAAATCTTTTTTAAAAAATCAATATTAATTTAGATATACATAAATATCCATGCAGCAGAATAAGAAATCTAGAAGTAAAACATAGTATGTATAAAATTCCTTATATGATAAAGGTGGTAGTTCAATTCAGAGGGAAAGCTATAAATTATTTTATATGTGCTAGAAAGTAGAAAGAAATAAGAAAGAAGAAAATAGAATTGGACACTTATAATACACTATGCAATTATAAGTTTCCAGATGGAATAAAAATCTTAAAAGAACATTTAGACAACACATATATCTTGAGAATGAAGAAAGCAAAGTGAAAATAAATATACAGAAGTTATTAAAAAAACAGCTAAAATCTGAGCAAAAAATTATAGTTTTGCTATGGCAAAAGATAAAATACAGAGCCAATAAATAATGTGTTTGGGGTAAAAATTGAAAAGAACAATATCTATATTAAATAAAGTGCTTCTACAAAATGGCTAGAAAAAGCCAAACAACACAAAAGAAAAATGGGCAAGAGGTATGCATAAGCGAGCCCCAAAGAACAACTCTGGAAAGGTCAAATGAACATCTAAACTGATGATAAAATTCATTTACAGTCAAAGAAGTGCAAATTAAAGAAACAATGAGGCTAGTTTGACTGGTTGATTCATTCAGTCCTGATTCACATACTCCATAGATAGTCATCGAAGCTTTCTATGGTCCAAGCACTGTTTTAGGTGCTAGTTCAGAAGTAAACTAAACCAAGTCCTTTATATGTACTTTCTGCCATATCATCTTTACCATCTGGAAAACAGAAAATGTTGAAAAGAACTACTGAAACTTATACCTATTTTTGGCAGAGATGTGGGGAAGAAACATACGCTTCAATAACTGCTCGCAGAAACATGAATCAAAACAGCTTTTTTTTGATGGGGCGCCTGGGTGGCTCAGTGGGTTAAGCCTCTGCCTTCGGCTCAGGACATGATCTCGGGGTCCTGGGATTGAGCCCCACATCGGGCTCTCTGCTCAGCAGGGGGCCTGCCCCCCCTTTCTCTCTGCCTGCTTATGATCTCTGTCAAATAAATAAATAAAATTTTTAAGAAAAAAGAAAGAAAGAAAGAAACCGATGGGGTGGAGAAACTTTTATCATGCAAATGAATGTCAAATGGAGGCCAGAGGAGAAATACTTACATCAAATAAACTAGACTTTTGCTCTTATATTGTTTTTATCTTGCTGTGATATCAAGGCAGTACTGGCCTGATGGAATGACTTTGAGTGTATGTTCTTTAATCTATTATTTGTAAGATTTTGATAAAGATTGTCATTATTTTTTTGAACGTTTGGTAGAATTTACCAGTGAAACCATGTGGTCTTGGGCTTCTCTGTGCTATGAGATTTTTGATTCCTAATTCACCATTCATTCTAGTTATTGGTCTAAGAAGATTTCCTAGAAGATTCAAGATGTATGATTTAATCTTGGTAACTTATGCTTTTTTAGGAACTATCTAGGGTTTTTTCTAAGTTATCTGATTTGTTGGTATACAATTATTTATAGTACTCTTTTATCACACTATGTATTTCTGTGATTATCTGTTGTATTATTTACTCTTCCATTTCTCATTTTGGTTTTTGGGTCCTCTCCCTCTTTTTTCTTAGTTAATTTAGTTAAGGCATTACCAATTTTGTTTAGTTTTTAGGAAAAATTGTCACTACTTTCAATGTTATGTTGTTGCTTATTCTCATCTCTATTTTACTTCTGATTTTTAAAATTTTCTTCCTTTACTCAATTTTGGCTAAATTTCTTCTTTTTCTAGTTCTTTGTGGTATAATGTTAAGCTTTTTATTTTTACTTTTATTCTTAGTACAAGAATTTATAGCATGAATTTCACTCTAACATCTGCTTTCACTGCATCCCAGGTTTTAGAATATTGTATTTTCTTCTTCTTCTTCTTTTTTTAAAAAAGATTTTATTTATTCATTTGACAAAGAGAGAGAGTTCACAAATAGGCAGAGAGAGGGAGGGTAGTGGGCTCACAGCTGAGCAGAGAGTCCAAGGACTCAGGGCTTGATCCCTAAGATCATGACCTGAGCCGAAGGCAGAGGATCAACCCACTGAGCCACGCAGGAGTCCGTGTTTTCTTCTTTATTTGAGATTATTTTGATATGCTGTTTGATTTCTTATATGGCCCATTGCTTATGCGGTAGTTGTGTTCTTTAATATTTACATATCAAATATTTAGTATTTATGTTTAGATTTTCCAGCTTTGTTTTATTGTTGATCTTCAGTTTTATACCATTGTGGTTGCTAAATATACGTGGTATGATTTCAATCTTCTTAAATGTGTAATATTTGTCATGTCTCTTTTTATGTAATTTAATCAGGGGATTCTATGCATACTAAAAATGTGTATTCTATTTTTCTTGGATGGATTGTTTTATATGTATCTCTTATAACCATGTATTCTGAACATGCTTCCAGTAAAAAAATGTTCTTGTTGGAAAAGAACAGTAACTCTAACTGAGGGTACTTTTTAAAAATAAAGCATATCAGAGGGGACGTGAGTGGGGGAAAGGGTGAAATAGGTGATGGAGATTAAGAGTACATTTGTCATGGGGCACCTGAGTGGCTCAGTGGGTTAAAGCCTCTGCCTTTGGCTCAGGTCATGATCCCAGGGTCCTGGGATCGAGCCCCACATCCGGCTCTCTGCTCAGCGCGGGGCCTGCTTCCCTTCCTCTCTCTCTGCCTGCCTCTCTGACTACTTGCGATCTCTGTCTTTCAAATAAATAAATAAAATCTACAAAAAAAAAAAACAAAAACCCTTTATAAAGAGTACATTTGTCATGAAGTATACTGAGTAATGTGTAGAATTGCTGAATCATATTGTACACATCCAACTAATGTAACCATATGTTAACTATACTGGAATTAAAATTTTAAAAAAGCAAAAGGTTTGTAGAGTAATAAAACTGGCAAAACCAATTTTAAAAAAGAAGAAATCTACAACAGACAAATTCCCAGGAAAAAAATTACCAAATAAACTCAAGGAAAAATTACTAACCTGGATAGTCTATAACTGGAAATTTAAAATATGCCTACAAAGAGAACATGGGTTTAGATGGCTTTACTGCTGAGTTCTAACAAACTTTTAAGGAACATGCTATTTCAATTTAACCTTCACTCTTCCAGATAGGAGATACAGTGGGATAACCTCTACTACATTTTCTTTCTTTCTTTTTTAAAAGATTTATTTATTTGAGAGAGAGAGAGAGTACATGAGGGAGGGGAGGGGCAGAGGGAAAGAGAGAATCAGACTCCTTGCTCTGAGAAGGAGGTCAGTCCCAGGACCCTGGGATCATGACCTGAGCCAAAGTCAGATACTTAACAGACTGAGCCACCTAAGAGATCCTCTACTTCATTTTCTGACACTAAGTATAAGCTTGCTCCAATACCAGTCACAAACATTAAGAGAAATAACAGAATAATCTCAAATAATGGAAACAATCATGGGAAAATTCCTAACTTATCAAGTTCAATAATTCACGAAAACAACCAATATTTGGAGAGAGCATTTCATGAAACTCAACACATATTAATGATAAAAACTTTTTATCATTAAAAAGAGGACTTTTCCCCCATGCTGTATGATATTTAATTAGGTTTCTTTTGTTTTTGTTTTGGAAGAGGACTTTTTAACCTGATATAGGACATTTAACAAAACTTGATGAGCACCAGGTGTTGTATCTAAGTGTTGAATCACTATATTGCACACCTGAAACTAATATAACACTATGTTAAAAATAAGATTGAATATTAAATGCTGTTAAAAAAACACTTTTAGCAAATATAAAGCTCAATGATTAAACTTTAAAAGAAAGGTGCCATCATTTCTATTTAATGTTACACTACAAATTCTTGCTACACAGTAAGAAAAAGAAATAAAATGAATACAGTTTGGAAAACAAGGTAAAAAGCACTATTAGAAGACATGGATGATACTGGATGATATGAACGCCAATATAAGAACTAAAAAGATTATGTAGGCAAATTATTAGATACAATGAAGTCTGCAACATTAATAAACTTACTATATTTCTATACATCAGACAAAAGCAATTAGGATGACTGGAATTTCACAGACTCAAAGGATCTCATGTTAAATTAGGGTACTGACTGGGAAGAACAAAGTAGTGACTTGTACTGTATCAATTTAATTAACTGGAACTGTGTTTTCTAGAATTCCTTTCTCTAGATGGTTCTGAGTTAGAGTTGCCAGAAACTTGAAGGTAGAAGTGGAACAGCACTCATGTTTATGTTTAGGGGTCAGTGTAATGTCACCAATTTTCTAGCTTGTCTTGTCAGGTCTTGCAGCTCTGCTGAGCTCTTGCTGCATTTCTTTTCAGCTTCTTTGCATTCTGAGCTAGAGAATGTGCAGCTCTATAGTAAATGGAATTAACTTTTTCTGCAAGTCAATCGCATCATCAAAGTAGAAGGCTTAAATTTAGGCAGTAACAGATTAGCAGTGGCTCCAATTTGTCCTTACTTTCCCTCTCTTCAAAAACAGGCACCTGGGTGGCTCAGTGGGTTAAGCCTCTGCCTTCCGCTTGGGTCATGATCCCAGGGTCCTAGGATGGAGCCCTGCATTGGGCTCTCTACTTGGCGGGCAGCCTGCTTCTCCCCTCCCTCTCTGCCTGCCTCTCTGCCTACTTGTGATCTCTGTCTGTTAAATAAATAAACAAAATCTTAAAAAAAAAAAAAAACAGATAAATATATGGGCTAAATAGTCTACAAGCATCAATCAATTACAGATGTATAATAAACCCTATATTTTAATTCACGTATTAAGCAAGGACAAATCTAAACACTGTACTTTATCACAAAGGATTCTCACAAACCTTAGCGGGAGTGTAGTTCCCTCAAGCGAGGGACTGGCTGGCTGAGGATAGAGAGGAACCCAGGCCAGAGGACCAGGCCTGAGCCCTACTTGGTCTGGGCTGTGGCTAGTGTGCCAGTAGGGGGAGTGGAGTAGACTTCTAAACCCCACAGGGCTGCAGCCCCGCTGGGGTGCAGTTCTTTGGCTGCGGTTCTCTGCACTTTGGCTGTGCAGTTGGTGGTACTAGGAAGAGCGGGGCGGGGGAAAAATAGGCTTCATCTGTTCTGGTGCACTCTGGCTGACACAAACAGGCGATGAGCACTCTACCGAAACCAGTTTCTTTCTAAGTTTCTGTCTAGAGAACCAGCAGGACCCCATGGCCTCTCCATTGGGAGCACAGGTTTTCTTGACCTGAATCTTCAGGAAAGCTACCCTGACATACCGAAGGCAGAGGGAAGCAGTAGGGCCCAGAGACACGTGTTCTTCACCCCAACTCACCAACAGCCCACTACTTGGTCCTAGTCTACTTGCCTGCTGTGCCCTATATCCTTCCCCTCACTCCTTTAATGCCTTTAATATCCCTCTCCCCTCCTCTCTCTATTAATCATCTATCCAGGACTATTGCTGTGTTAGAGGGTATATACATAGTCTCCTTTTAACTAAGCACCACCTGATTGCTCTCCAAAATAACTATACCTATCTCTGTTCTTCACCAGCAATGCATGAGGAATGAGGATTGCTATAATGCCACATCCTTACCAACACTTTGCATTATTCTACTTTCTAAATTTTGCCAGTCTTAAGAATAAAAGTTATTTTATTACAGCTGAAAAAAAGTTATTTTAATTTACATATCCTTATAGCTTTTCCAGTTCTCTCTTTTATAAAGAGCCTACTAATATCTTTTTTTCAGTTTTCTTGTCTTTTCTTTTTTAAAGATTTCATTTATTTGAGTGAGAGAGACAAAAAGTACGCAGGAGAGAAGCACGAGGGGCCGGGAAGGGCAGAGGGAGAGGGAGAAGCTCAGTGGGATGTCCAGTGCAGGGCCTGATTCCAGGACCCTGGGATCATGACCTGAGCTGAAGGCAGACATCCAACCAACTAAATCCCCCAGGTGCCCCACTCTTTTTCAATTTTCATTGGGGTTGTTGTTTAACGTTTGGTGGTTTAGAGGATTTTTTTTGTGTGTATTCCAGATATTATTTCCTGGTTGATTTTAGATAGTAAAATAAGATTTATGAACATTTGTATATTAATTTAATTCATGCTGTCCTTCATTGATTAAAAAGTTTTATGGGCACCTGGTAGCTCAGTTGGTTAAGCGTCTAACATGTGATTTTTGCTCAGGTTGTGATCTCATGGGTTGTAGACTGAACTCCAAGCTCAGCCTGGAGTCTTCTTGAGAGTCTCTCCCTCTGTCTCTCCCCCAACTCATGCACGCATGCTCTCTCACAAATATATAAATCTTTAAAAAAGGTTTTAATGACTTAAGAAATCCATCTGGTTTTCTATTCCTTGTATTTATATTTACTTTGCATTATTGCATTTGTGTTTTAAATTTTAAGAATTTCCTCCTTGCTTAGGTCACCAAGATACTCATCTTCATTTCTATTAAATTTGGAGTTCCATCATTACATATAGATGTTTAACCTATCTGAAAACAACTTTATAAGTGTCACTATCTAGAAATGCTTTATTTCTCTTCACATAGTGATCCGTTTCTCCCAAAACCATTTATTAAATAAGTTCTCCTTTCTCCACTAATTTGTGATATCTATTAAGTTCCCATAAATACCATATATAATAAATGAGTAAATGAATAAGTGAATGATATAACATAAATATATGATAAATACCCGTATGTCTCTACGTACTCAATCTTATTGGTTTATTAGTCTACTTGTGTTCTAATACAACACTAGTTTTATTATGATGATTTTAAACTATGTACTGATATCTGACAGAAAGTTCCCTCTTTGCCCTTAAAGTTTTTTCAAATAAATTTTAGAGTATTACTAAGTTCCTCAAAAATTCCTGCTAAACTAATTTAAAAATGGCCAAAGGACTTAAAGAGACATTTCTTTAAAGAACATATACAAATGGTCAATAAGCATATGAAAAGATGCTCAATACCACCACCATCATTAGAGGAACACATACAAAGTTTCTTTATTAACTGTAAGGCTTAATGTAGGTCTTTGTTGTGTAGGTTTTACCAAATGAAAGCTTTTCTCTAATATCGTTTCCTAAGAACGTTTCTTTTTCTTTTTTTAAAGATTTTATTTATTTATTTGACACAGAGAGAAAGATCACAAGTAGGCAGAGAGGCAGGTAGGGGGCGGGGAGAAAGCAGGCTCCCCAGTGAGCAGAGAGCCTGATGTGGGGTTCAATCCCAGGACCCTGAGATCATGACCTGAGCCAAAGGCCCAGGCTTAACTCACTGAGCCACCCAGGTGCCCCTCCTAAGAACTTTTAAATAAACACACACTGGATTTATCAAAAGCCTGTTCAGTACTGATTAAAATAATCCTAATTTGGGGTGGCAGGGTGGCTCAGAGGGTTGAGCCTCTGCCTTCAGCTTGGGTCATGATCACAGGGTCCTGGGATTGGGCTCTCTGCTTCGTGGGGAGCCTGCTTCCCCCTCTCTCTCTATGCCTGCCTCTCTACCTACTTTCTCTCTGTCAAATATATAAATTAAATCTTTAAAAAATAAAATAAAATAAAACCATCCTAATTTTTCTCCTTTAATCTACTATTGGGGTAAATTACACTAAAAGAATCCTGTAATCAATTCCAATATATCATGTTTTATTTTCTAGTGCACTACTAGAATCAATTAGCCAATTTTTTTCTGCATTTACACTGATATGAAAAAAATGGAACTAATTTTACCTTTACTTTTATTGTATTTTTTTGTTTTTGGTAGTTTTACACTAGGCTAATAAAATGGTATTAAAAACATAATGTTGACTGACAAAAGAAACAGAATGAAATATATAACATACCACTTATATACATTAAAAACACATGTGCACTAATATACATTTTTTAAAGAACATCTGCATAAATAATATGTTAAACACATTAAAATGGGGGAGATTGGGAGCATAATGGTTATAAAAATAAGCAAACAAGTAAATAAAACAAGATAGGAATCTTGCACAGACCAAAGATGTTTAATGTGTTATGAATTGAGGACGGCTAGGATTGTTCTTAGTAATAGAACTATTACTTACTAAGAAAATATTAAGTAATAAAAAAAAGAAAAAGGATCCTGAGATCACGGAATTCAGAGCAGAGGTAAGAGGAATCTTGGGAGCATCTAGTCCAACCCCCCTGACAGTGTAGGAATCCTTTGTCAGCTTTCCTGAAAATGACTAAAAAGTATTTTGAGGCAATGCTCTATCAATGGGGAATACAGATCTATAAAACAATCCATATCACCATTAAGTTTTAAATGTTAGCTCTAATCTACCCCCTCCCAAACTTACCAGATCAGAATCTCTGATAATGGGGCCCAGAAACGCACATTTTAAAATTTTAAGAAAAGTTTTAGAAATGACTACACTAAATAATAGGACATTAATTATTCAACTCTAGCTACCTATCAAATTTACCTGTGGAACTCTAAAAAAAATACAGATCTTAAGCTTCATCCCTGATGATTCTAAACTTAACAAACCAGGTATGAACACTTGAGATTTAAATATATTAATGACAGTACTGTCTACCTGCATGTGAACTTCAAGTTTTACTTTTAAACAGAGGTATGAAATAGTAAACTATCCATCTACATTCTCTAACCAAGATATTCCTGTGCATAAGGCATAAAAGGTGAACAGAGCCTGGCTTTGGTTGGAGATTAGATTACTAGTAGTCACCCCCCCTTATCGACAGGGGATGTGTTCCAAGGCCCCCAATGAACGCCTGGAACTGAATAGTACCAAACTCTACATATATTGTTTTTTCCCATACATACATACCTATGATAAAGTTTAATTTATAAGTTAGGCACAGCAAGAGAAGAACAATAATATAATAGAACTATAACAATATACTATAATAACAATTATGTTAACATTGTCTTTCTCAAAATATTATACTGTACTCACTCTTTTTCTGGTGATGATGTGAGATGATAAAATGCCTACATGAGATGAATTGAGGTGAATGACATAGGTATTAAGACACAGAGTTAGGCTGCTGTTGACCTACTGACCTATTGATGAATAACCAGGAGGAGGACCATGGGCTTCCGACCTATAACTGAAACTGGGGAAAATGAAACTGTGGGTAAGGGCAACCCTGGGTAACCAAGAAGGGGTAAAAGCTACAAACCTGGGTAGGGATAGAAACTGTATAAAACTGAAACTAAAATTAGCTGAGGTAAGTCGCTATTCATATTACATTCACTTATTCATTTACCCATTCATTAAATTTTTATTGAGAAACTACCTCATGCCAGACATAATGGAAGAGAAGTCAAAGCAGGCAGTTTCATTATTTGTAATAAGCACAGTTGCAGGGTCATGATGGATAGGATGGGGGCAGTATAAGATATAGTGTAAGCACACAGAAGTGGCTACCAATCCATAATTAATGGACTGAGGAAGGCTTTCAGGAGGAAGTGACTTAAATCAGGATATCGGAATTTGGGCTACCTGGGTGGCTCAGTGGGTTAAGCCTCTGCCTTCAGCTCAGGTTATGATCTCAAGGTCCTGGGATTGAGTCCTGCATCGGACTCTCTGCTAGGCAGGGAGCCTGCTTCCTCCTCCCACTCAATCTCTCTCTCTCTGCTTGCCTCTCTGCCTACTTGTGATCTCTGTCAAATAAATAAAATCATAAAAAAAAAAGGATATCGGAATTTAAGGAGAGAGAAAGTAGGTGGAATTGAGAGATACTTAGAAAGTAGAATATACAGGACTCAGTGGCTGACCACATAGGAGGATAAAGCTAAGAGAAAGCCTAATTCCATGTTTTAGACTTATTGGTGCCATTTGTTGAAGTAGGAAACTCAACAGGAAGAGTTTGAGGGTAGTAGCTGGAAGTGGGGTAAAAGATGTTATTTCAGTTTGGAACATAACATAACATCTAAATAGCTTTGGAACATTCAAGCACAGATGGATAATAACTGGCAAGATATTCAGCTCTGAAACTTAAGAGGCAGATTTGAGCTTGAGACCCAAATTTGGAGGGCATAAGTAAAAGATAGTAATGGGGATGATTAAGATTGCCCGGGGGGAATCTTAGACTGGCAGATAATCTAAAAGTGGATCTAAAGATGCAAATGAACATCACTATTTGCAAGGCTGAGGGAAGAGAGGCCATATCAAAATGACTGAAAAAGAAATTCTATAGAAGAAGAAAACCAGGAGAAATATTATGATCAAAGATAATGGAAGAAGGTTTTGTAAAAAGCATCATGAAATGCTACCAAGTGTCAAATAAGACAAGAATTGAAGTTTCCACTTTATTTATCATAAGTTCTCTTCAATGATCTTGGTTGATTAGTGCTAGCTGAAGATTTGTTCTAAACCTTACAGCTGTTAGAATAATTAACTTCTTAATGAATTCTCTCCTAAATCTGAAACTCAAAATTGTAAACAACCAAGTTAGTTCCTTAATAAGTAACTTAGAAAAGTGGAATCTTATTTCAATAATTACTGCTTCCAAGTCCAAGGACAGTTGTGCTGAAAAAATAGATACCAAAGGTGCTAACTCAGAAGAGCTCAGCAACCCTTGAATCTTAAGCCTTGAACCCTCGCCAACCTCAGGAACCATAATATTGGGAAGAAAAATTTTTTTCTTTTTGAAGACTTCTGGCTTCATTTTATACTACTTTGCAATGGGTTGTATTTATTTTCAAAATGGTTTTTTTTGTTTTTATTTTCTTGGCAGGTTTTATTGTGAGCTTTCTAATTATGAAGCAAAATTTCTTTTTCTCACCGGGCTTTATATGATAGTATTTAAAACTGATGTGAATTATTACATCAAAAAACTCATTAAAGAAGTATTTGGCCTTCCTGAGCAATTTTTCCATCTTTTGTAGTTATCTTTATTAAAAAATTATACTTGGAGTAGCGCTTGGGTGGCTCAGTGGGTTAAGCCGCTGCCTTCGGCTCAGGTCATGATCTCAGGGTCCTGGGATAGAGTCCCGTATCGGGCTCTCTGCTCAGCAGGGAGCCTGCTTCCCTCTCTCTCTCTCTCTCTCTCTGCCTGCCTCTCCAACTACTTGTGATTTCTCCCTGTCAAATAAATAAAATCTTAAAAAAATTATACTTGGAAAAATTAATTATATAATCATTTATATATTCAAATATATCTGAATACTTTCTGTGTACCAGGTACCATTCTGGATGTTGGGGGTACAATAATGAACAATACAAAGTCTATTTCAATTCGATTAGGGTTGAGTTTTTCAATAGCAACTGTTATTTTTAAAAATGGAAAAAAAAAAATCCCCAAGTTTCCAGAATACAGGCTTCAGATCTAAATTTAAATTTAGCTAAAGAGCACCTAATTGCCACCTATTGTGTTTTGAAGAACACAGCACTGGTGAGTAAAGACACAGAGTGGATAAAAACAAAAAACAAAAACTAGATTTTGAACTCACTTCTTTGATTTATGAGCTCTGTGATTTGGGAAAACTATCTGGGCCTATTTCCAGAGGGTAGTAGTGATTGTGGCTAACCCAGTTTCAGAGCCAAAAGAAAGCTGAGGTTGTCTGAGGCCATCAGAGTGATATACGTACCCAAAAAGGGCAGGACAATTATGGGTGATGACTAGAAGGTTCTCTCATGAGGGCGAGTGGGGAGTGAAATCAGAGTTGGGGAAACAATGGTAACAACTTTGTTTTGGGGACCCTTCTGCTTAGGTCATATCCCACATGAGTAAAGCAAAGAATGACAAAATAAAAACAATGTGTACATGGTGAAGCTTGTTGACTGCAAGCTCCATTTTAGCATGATCTCGTTGACCTATTTAGTTGAGAAACTCCTAATCTCAGTATATTTAATAAAATCTTTTTCTCTCTGGCTGTTGACATTTCTCAAAGAACTGTTTTCCAAAGTCCTGACCTGAGAACAAGTTGCCAGAGTCCTAGGAGCTGAAGGCGGAAAGTCTACTAGTATTCTCAATATTTGGCATTCACTTAACTCCCTTGTTTGCAGGAAACCAGAATTTCCCTCAGCCAGACCTAGTGTCTCCCAGGGTAGTGATGGCCTCTCTTAAAAATAAATACACAAACAAACAAACAAACCTCTCATCTTCTACCAGAGTAAAGGAGGGGCAGCTGGCTGTTTACACAGAACTGAAAAATGATCTAGGAGGGCAATCCAACTGCATCTTCAGGGGACTTTCAACCAATCCTCGTTTATTGTTTTACACTCTCCCCTCAAAATCTCCTGTTTTCAGAGATTACTTGATGTCCCCAATCCCTGAGTCTTTTGCAGTTCCGCAAATTGGGCTGCTTCAAGGCTTTTACAACATCAGTTAGGAAAAGGCAGTCTTGAGTCTGCTAAATAAAGTCATTCACCATCAGCTTTCCCGTATCCAAAATGTCGTTGCCCTTGTCTCCTCTCCTGTTTTGCCTATGGGTTTCTACATTAAAAAAAAAAAAAAAAAAAATCCTTTACTTTTGTTTTACTGGGGTTTTGTGTAGTGGCTGAGGTTCAATGTCCATATACAATCTGTTCACTTTAACCAGAAGTCACTCTACCTACTTCTCTCATCTCCCACCATCTTTCTACCCTACATCTGGCAACACAGAAATATTTTTTAATTTTCAAAAACACAGGCCCTTTCTGTACTTTTTTTCTGCTAACAAATTCCTCTATCTGGAATACTCTCCCTTTCATTTCTTGTCCAATAAATGCCTTCTGTGACCATGTCCTTCCCACTCAAAAATCCGGTAATCCCGTAATAGCATTCAGAGTTTTACACAAATCTCTATCAGTGCATATCTCACTATATTATATTTACTTGTGAGATTTTCCTTCTGGATTGTGAACTCCTTAAGAACCAGGATATCTTAATTACTTCAGTATGAAGTGTACCTCCATATCTAGTGTAGAGACTATTATATAGTAGAAATCAGTAAATGGAGGAAGAAAAGAGAGGAAAGAAGTAAAAAACTTACCCTGATTAAGTAAGATGTATTCTACTCATTAATGTATTCTTAATGTATTAGTCTGTTTGGGGCTGCTGTAACAAAATACCACAGACTGAGTGGTTTATACAGTGGAAATTTAGGAGGTTGGAAGTTCAAGATCAGGATGCCAGCATGGTCAGCTGAGGGCCCTCTTCTAGGTTATAGACTTTTTATATCCTTACATGGTAGAGGAGACAAAGGGAGCTCTGTTGACTCTCTTTTATATAGGGATTAATCTCATTCATGAGGGCTCTATCTTCATGATCTTATTACCTCCCCCAAAGCCCCCCTCCTAATACCATCACCTTAGGTGTTTGGTTTCCAACATATGAATCTGGGAGAACATATTCAAACAACAGCACTTAACAAAATCCCCAAATCTGCTACCTCATACATATGAACAGTACATGAATGTCCTTAAAAATTTCTAGATTGCTTTTCCACCTTAAGCCATGCTAGTGAGTGGAGCTGCCACCATGTCTGCCCACCTACAAGGTATGGTCATAGGAAACTGCTCCAGCTTCCAGATCAAGAGAAACAAACAGATTTACAGTACTGTGCCCAGTAATCTGAAGGCTGGCAACTCCTTCTGCTACACAGGCTGATTCACTATAAGACTGTGGGCCCATGGCCAAGGGCAAAGGTGTAGTGGTAGTCATGAAGTAGAAATCTCAGTGAAAACCTGCCACCTCCTACGTGCAGGCCACCATGAACAAGAATGCCTGGGCCACACTCAGCAGCATCATGCACGTAATCTGCAAGAACAAGTACTGCCCAGTTCTGCACACGGATGCCGCTCACAGAGCCAGCACCATTCTGCACAGCCAGAAGCCTACAATGGTGAAGAAGGAGAATCGTACCACCAAGAGCTCCTGGGCACCTGCCCTCTACCTCCAAAGCAATAAAAATGTTAACCACCTCAAAAAAAAAAAAAAAATTCTAGATTTAGTCAATCTGATGGAGAAGTTTGGGTTTCTCATACTTCTCAACTCCTATGTGGTTTCCTATATTATTCTGAGTCAACCTAAGAAGCCCAATATAAGAATCTACCCAGCAACAAATGAAATATTATGAAAACATTTTTTTGGTGTCTGGAATTCTCAGCCTTGACAAAATCTGGAGATTAGATGTTTGAAGGCTCTCTTTAGTAAGGCAAGATCCTTGGTTACTTTCTGAGATACTACCATGAGCTGAAGTCACACTTAGCCCAATGTTTAGTAGCTTGCTTTTTGCTTTTTTTTATAGTAAGACTCTCTCAATGCAAACAAAGTCACTGATCTGTACTTGACCACAAGTTCCTTACCATGTCACAGACTAGCACTTTGAACAGTACTGTATTAGACCACTTCACTATCTCCTCCTTGTATCTTCTCTTCCACATTTTCCATCTTCCTGTTTCTCTTTGCTCCACTGTGTAACTGCTTCACGTGTATATTCCAGTTCACTAGAATTCTCTCTTTCACTGTATCTAGACTGATGTTTAACTTATCCTTTGAGTTGTTTGTAATTATGTATTTCTTTACTTATTTAATACCAATACATTTCAAACATATGTCAAAGTTGAAAGAATTTTATACTGAACACCTGTGTATTTCCCCCTGGATTGTACCATGAACAGTTTACTAGGCTTGCTTTATTATTTATCTATCCATTAATCCATATTATTTTTAGTGGATTTCAAAGTAAATAGCAGACATCAATTATTGTGAAATTATTGGATCATAGGATAGATACATGCTTAGTTTTATAAGAATCTTTCAGACTTTTTTCTGATGTGACTATACCGGTTTAAATTATCAACAATAAAGTATATTTCCAATTACTTTACAACATTGCCAACCTTTTGCATTGTCAGTCTAATTTCAGCATATGGATGGGTTATACAGTAGTATCTCACAGTGATTTTCATTTGTATTTCTCTGACGACTAATGATCCTGAGACTGTCTTCATGTGGTTACTGAGCATTCACGTATTATTTCATGAAGTATCTGTTGAAGTTTTCCATTTTTAAAAACTGGTTTGTTCAGCTTAAGTTGTAGAGTTCTTTACAGAAACACAATACCAGTTCTTTGCCAAAATATATATATTTTGGGAAAAATTTTTTCCCAGTTTTGCCTATTCATTTTCATAATGGGGTCTTTTGAAGATCGTAAGTTTTAATTTTGATGTAGTATAATGATCATTTTTTTCCTTTTGGTTATCACTTTCTGTGATCTAAGAAACTGTTGCCCATTCTTAAGTCATGAAACTATTTCATATTTTCCCCTAAAAGCTTTATGGTTTCATATTTTATGTTTAGATTTATACTCTATACCTCAAAGTTATCCTTGGGTTTTATGTGACATAGAGGTTCAAATTCATTTTTCTCCATATGGATATTCAGTTATTTCAATACTATTTTTAGAAAAATTCCCCCTTCCCTATTGGATTTTTCTGGCGCTTTTGTCAAAAATCCTGTAAATGTGGGTCTATTTCTGGGTGCTCTTTCCACTAATTTATTTCCTGATGCTTATGTCAGTACCACACTGTCTTGATTATTGTGGGTTGATAATAAATCTTGAAATCAGGTAGTATAAGTCATCCAATTTTATTCTTTTTCAAGATTTTTGACCATTCTAAATCCTCTGCATTTCCATATAAATCCTAGAATCCACCTGTCAATCTCTATAGAAAAGTCTATTGCAATTTGGATTGGGATTGCATTCAACCTACAGATCAATTTGCTGAGACCAGACATCTTAACAATACTGTCTTCCACATCCTCTGAATTTTTATTTTAAGTGATTATACAAACTCAGCTGGCCATTTTTGTTAGTTTCTGGTTATTGGCTTATTTTGTACTCCATCTTTTATTTATTTAAATATTTTAATTATATTCAAGTTGGATAATTCCAAAATATTTTTGAGAGTGCAAATCTGTTGTTGCTTGTTTCTGTTGACATTAATTCATACTGGCTCACTTCCTTGGTATTTGGTCATTTTTAAATAGTGAGTGCTTATTTTATTAAATTTAATCTGTGGGAACCCTGACTACCTAACCTGGAGCTGCATTCTTCCAGAAAGGATTTACAATTGATTCTTTTAGAGGAAAGGGTGAGGGGCATGTCACTATTGCATAGGGATTATTTCAGCCTAACGCAAAACTCTCAGGTTCAAACAGCTCTCTTTATAGAGGACAATGCTTAATTGTGCTCACAATTTTAGTTTTCCCTATTTGTCCTTTTCCTGAGAGTAGACGAAGGGCCTATTAGACATTTCCTTTTCTTCTTAGAAAAAACAATGTGCCCAAATCACTATTTTTCTTAGATTTATTTCTACTACATTAGTGAGAAGGTTCTTCTAGCATGCAGTTGTTTATGATGCTGAAAATGGAGGACTTCACTAGTTTTGGGGGTTTTTTTTTTAAAGATTTTATTGATTTGAGAGAGAGAGAGACTGAGAGAGAGACAGAGAGCATGAAATGGGGAAGGTCAGAGGGAAAAGCAGACTCCCCATGGAGCAGGAAGCCCAATGCGGGACTCGATCCCAGAACTCCAGGATCATGACCTGAGCCGAAGGCAGTCGCTTAACCCACTGAGCCACCCAGGCGCCCCTTCATTAGTTTTTACAATTATAATTTATTGTTAAAGAAATTTTTAGCTGTGGGATGCCTGGGTGGCTCTGTGGGTTAAGCATCTGCTTTTGGCTCCTATCATGATCTCAGGGTGCTGGAATTGAGCCCTGCAATGGGCTCCTTGCTCACTGGGGAGCCTGCTTCTCCCTCTGCCTGCTGTTGCCTTGCTTGTGTGCTCTCTCTCTCTTTCTGACTGATAAAAAATAAAAATCTTTACAAAATTTTAGTTACAATCCTGACATCATATATCTGATAAAGTTTTAATCATATCTCTGCTAAAAATGAAAAGAGTTAAGGCCATGATATTTTTGGAGAGATTTATAATAATCTGTTATAAAAACACCCAAAATATGATTAATTATTTGAAATGAGATGATATATAGGAATACTCTATAACCTCTACAAACCAGTCCTTTAAAAAATAACCCTGGCATTGAAAGAACCTAATAAATAAAATAGTCCTCTACAGTACTCATGTTCCACTTAATTTTCCCTTGAGGACAGGGAAGGACAGAATAACTTTAAGATCACGAAAAGCAAAAATTGCTAAAGTTTTTGAATCGCTAGCAAAAAATTAGTTCATTTAGTTAAGGTTTCTTTCTTAAAATACCAACACAGATGTTTGGCCTGCCTTGAAACTCTACGCTTTTGTAAAAAATGTTCAGAATGTCACGTTAAATCCCCACAAGTAACATTGTTGCAACAAGAATGTAAATACTAACAAATCCCAAGTTAGTAATAAATAACCCATTAAAATAAAAATATCACATGTGAGCCCATTTATAACTGAGAAGAGCCTCTCTATAATGTTAAACAACAGTGTGTGCTGGAATAAAGACAGGATCCATTTTTATGTACTTATGAAATACTGAATGAAAAATTATTAAGTGCCCTGGCCAAGGTGTATTTGAAAGCAGAAACAAATCCATGCCTTTTGCTCTCCAGAAATATGATTATTCAAATGAAAAAGGAAAATATTTGTAGCCTGAGGGTACCTGGCACTTCTATAAATGACTAATTGGTATACACTAAAGCTAAGTTTAAAGAAACCTTAAAACTTAATTCCTAAATTAATAAATAGCACAAAAATTATTAGTGGGAAAAAAAAACTTCCTAGAATAATTTTTGTAGTTTTATCAGCAATCATAGGGTTTCAAGAAATTACCAAACTTTAGGGCTTCTAGAAACCTTCATCTGTTAATCAAATTCCTTTATTCTCCATAATTATAGTATCAAAGTAATGGCAGCAAAGTAACAAAAGACAAGGCTTTATTCAGGACAAATTCATTGTTTTACTCTTCTTATAGAGGTGCTCAATGATTTCCTTCCTACAAAAAGAAGATCTTTTTTTTAATGTATAAAATGTACACTTGTGTTTTATACAATTTAACTATGTGTATGTGTGTGCCTAATCCATCTACCAGAAGTAACTACTGTTGAGGATTTACTGTAAATATCCTTCTAAATTTTTAGGACATTAAAATATACACGTGTAATTTTAGGTAAACAACAGAATCATATCATATCTACTTTATGTAACTTCCTTTTTCCCTACTTAGTAATATGTAAGTTTTTCCATATGGGCACATATTACAGATCTATGACTTTTTATGTTGTAGCTGAGCAGTATTCCAAATAGTTGTACATAATTAAATTAATCAATATCTAAATGGTGAACATTTAGGTTGCTTTTAATTGCTGCTATTATTATAAACTATTATAGCTAGTAAATTATACTTTAAAGTAAAAATGTCTTCCAATAAAGGTGAATCATCCTCTATCTTGTCAGTATGCTTTAACAAACTACAAAGTGCTTGTTACAAGACTGCATTTTTGATGCTAGATTTTAAGTCAGAATTTCGGAGAAAGATATCCTTCAAAATACATTTGAAAAGAAAAATATACCCTGCAAAACACCCTAATAGCAATACCCTAAGACCTGAAGGTTTCTAAGTTGCAAGGTTATAAAGAACAAAAACACAATGAATACTCATACACCTAGTTTAAGAAATAGAGTAATAGCATTACCACTGAAGATCTCTATGTTCCTCGACCCTTCCCCTCTGTTCCACTGAGGGTAATTTTTTTCAATATTTTCTTTATTATTCCCTTAATTTCCTTTTTTCTAGTTTTATTGAGGTACAATTGAGAAATAAAATTGTAGTGTATAATGTGATGATTTTATATATGTATGTAGCCTTGCTTTTCTTTTCCTTTTTCAAGATTTTATTTATTTATTTGACAGAGCGAGAGAGGGAACGTAAGCAGAGGGAGTGGGAGAGGGAGAAGCAGGCTTCCTACCAAGCAGGGAACCCAACGTGGGGCTCCATTCTAGGACCCTGGGATCATGACTCAGGTCAAAGGCACATGCCCAACAACTGAGCCACCCATGCACCCTTGCTTACTTTTCTTTATGGTAAAACCATATATATTATATTCCTAAATTACATATTTCTAAATAATATATTACATGCTTTAAATTTTATACCAATGGAGCCATATTGTAATTGGATTGTTCTTTTATTTTTGTTCAAAAATATCTTCTTTAAGATTCATTGTTCCTTATAGCTACAATTCATTTTCTCTACTAAAAAATATTCCAATATAAAAAGATACCACAAGGGCGGGGCACCTGGGTGGCTCAGTGGGTTAAAGCCTCTGCCTTTAGCTCGTGTCGTGATCCCAGGGTCTTGGAATTGAGCCCCACATCGGGCTCTCTGCTCAGCAGGGAGCCTGCTTCCTCCTCTCTCTCTGCCTGCCTCTCTGCCTACTTGTCACCTCTGTCTATCAAATAAATAAATAAATAGATAGATAGGTAGATAGATAGATAAATAAAACCTTAAAAAAAAAAAAAAAAGATACCACAAGGGCGGGGCACCTGGGTGGCTCAGTGGGTTAAGGCCTCTGCCTTTGGCTCGGGTCATGATCCCAGGCTCCTGGGATCGAGTCCCGCATCAGGCTCTCTGCTCAGCGGGGAGCCTGTTTCCCTCTCTCTCTCTGCCTGCCTCTCTGCCTACTTGTGATCTCTGTCAAATAAATAAATAAAATCTTAAAAAATAAATAAATAAAGATACCGCGATTTATTCATTCTATTGCTGGTTGACATATTAGTTGTTTTGTTTTCTGCTATTTTTTTTTTAAGATTTTATTTATTATTTATTTGACAGAGAGAAATCACAAGTAGATGGAGAGGCAGGCAGAGAGAGAGAGAGGGAAGCAGGCTCCCTGCTGAGCAAAGAGCCTGATGCGGGCCTCGATCCCAGGACCCTGAGATCATGACCTGAGCCGAAGACAGCGGCTTAACCCACTGAGCCACCCAGGTGCCCTGTTTTCTGCTATTTTAAACAATGCTCCTATGAACATTTTTGTGCATGTCCCTGGTATATGGGTAAGAGCTCATCTAAGAGTGGAATCACTGGGTCATTGAATATATTCTTAATTTAAATGCAGTCAAATTTATCACTCTTTTCTTTTAAAATAAGCACTATTTGTGATTTGTTTAACAAATCTATCCCTACCCCAAAGTCAAGGATATCTCCTTTAAAGATTGTTTGAAAAACTGTAGAGGTTGGCTTTTCATATTTAAGTCTGTAGACCACATGAAACTGTGTTTTAGTGTATAGTGTGGTATACATACACCCATGAGGTATCCGTACGTTTTCTGAGTACATAGTCACCTCATTGTCCCAGCACTAATTATTGAATTTTTTATCCTCTTGTCATTGATCTGAAATGACAATTCTGTCATAAGTCACATTCTCATATATGTGTACCTCTGTGTATTATTTATAATCATCTGTTTATAAACTGTCACATATTCTGTTATTTTGGTCAATCTCTTTATGATTGTGCCAAAACCACACTGTCTTAATTACCAAAGTCTTAAACTAATTAAAAATTGTTTTAAGTTTTACTGAGGTATAATTGATAAATAAAATGATAAAATATTTCAAGTAGACATGGTGGTGATTTCATATACACATACCCCGTGAAAGGATTCCCATATATATCTGTTTTGTTGTTGTTATTGGTTGCTGCAAATATTTAAGTTCTACTCTCTTAGCAAATTTCAAGTACATAATACAGCTTTATCAACTACAGTCACACATTTTAAATTAGATCCTCAGGCCTTAGCCACCAAATAGCTAAAAGTGAGCTCCTTTTACCAACTTTTACTTATTTCCCCCAACCCTCAAGCCATGGCAACCATTTCTTTACTCTCTGTTTCTAAGAGTTTGACTTTTTTTTTTTTTTTTTTAAGATTCTACTTATCTGTTATATCACGCAGTATTTATTTAGTTTTCTCTGTCTGGCTTATTTCACTTATCATGATGCCTTCAGCATCTTTCCATGTTATTGCAAATGGCAACACTTTCTTCTTTCTCAAGGTTGAATACTTTCACTGCTTATATATAACACATCTTCTTTTCCTATTCATCTGCTGGTAAACACTTAGGTTGTTTGTATATGTTGGCTATTGTTAAAAATGCTGTGGTGAACACAGGGTGTAGATACCTTTTCTATATCCTGTTTTCCTTTGTATAAGCTCATAAGTGGGATTGTTGGATCAGATGCTTGTTCTGGATTTAATTCTGTTTTTTTCATAGTGGTTGTATCAATTTACATTCCTACCAACAATGCAGAAGGGTTCCCTTTCTTCCACATCCTTCCCAACACTTATCTTAAATCTTTTTGATAACAGTCATTCTAACAAATGTGAGGTGGTATCTCATGGTGATTTTGATTCATACTTCCCTGATGATTAGTGATGCTGAATATATTTTCAGGTACCTTTTGGCCATTTGTATCTTATTTATTTATTTGTCTTCTTTTAAACTAATTTTTTTATATCTAACAGGACCAATTCCCAACTGTGTTGTTGTTGTTTTAGGAGGGTGTTGGTAATTCTTAGGCTTTTGCTCTTCTAGCTGGGATTTTGATAGAAATTGCATTGCCTCTATTGATTATTTTGGGGAGAACTTCACAATATTGAGTTTTCCAACCTGTGGACATGGTATATCTTTCATGGTATATCTTTCCATTTAATTAGGTCTTTTTTCACCCATAAACTTTATTATTAATTATACCTAGTAATTCTCATTTTCTAATCTAACAGAATTTAACATGTATTTTGCTTACTTTCTCTAGCGTCCCACAGATAGGCTTTGATTTTTTTTTTTTTTAATTTAGTTGACAGACAGAGATCACAAGTAGGCAGACAGGCAGGCAGAGAGAGGGAAGGGGGAAGCAGGCTCCCTGCCAAGCAGAGAGACTGAAGCAGGGCTCGATCCCAGGACCCTGCGATCATGATCTGAGTTGAAGGCAGAGGCTTTAACCCACTGAGCCACCCAGGCACCCCTAGGCTTTGAATTCTTAACGTTTAATTACATTCTTCTCCTTGTGTAAAAAGTTTGAGAAATAATATTTGTATCACCTATAAAGAACATGATGCCAATGTCATAAAATAACTAACATGTGAGACAGGATGGGGAAATCAGATTATTTGCTTCTCCTAAACTGACTTCACTATTTTGTTGGAAGTTTATTTCTGTAAGACTGTGTGTGTGTGTGTGTGTGTGTGTGTGTGTATGTATCCCAAGTAGAAGTATTTTTTGACCTTTTATGCATGGTGCTTACCAAATACTTAATCAAGTAATTCATTTATAACTTGAATTATCCATCACTCATTATCCTCTATCTTAATAGTACAAATAAAAACTAACTGAAATGAATAATTATTAAATAATTTAACATTAAGTAACATAAAACTGAATGTTTTGAAGATGACCTTTCACTTTTCATTTTCAGAAAGTTTGCTTAGAGAACAAAATAACCCAGCTTTTTTTTTTTTTTTTTTTTTTTTTTTAAGATTTTACTTATTGTATTTGAGAGAGAGAGAGAGCACAAAGGGAGAGAGAGAGGGAAAAGCAGACACCCGGTTAAGTAGAGAGCCTGACTCAGGGCTCAAGCCCAGGACCCTGAGATCATGACCTGAGCCAAAATAGACGCTTAACTGACTGAGTCACCCAGGCTTCCCTACCCTAGTATTTTTCAAGAGAAAACAATGGTAGTATAAAAAACTCAATACTTATATCAACTAATAAATAAGTATTTCTGACAGAAATGGTATGGCTATTAGTTCTTCATCCTATTCACTGTGGAAGACTCAAGGACGTGACATATCAGTAACTACAGAATCTCCTGAAAAAATAAAAAGTATTCTCAAATATTAGGAATAATCTGAAAGAACTGAAAATTACCTGTAGAGTACAGTTCATCATCCTTATTATATAGTCAAACTGTTGATGGTCTAATATAGCCCGGTTTTGCTGGACATGTAAACCCAACTCATCGGTGAGACACTGTCTTGCTGCCTTTCCTTTAAGGGCTCTCAGTGCAGCTGGAAGGGTCTAAGAGAAGAGAAGCAGAAGTGAACAAAAGGTATCAATGGAAAGAAACAACATTTAATCACACTAAAAATTCAAGTGCACCCTATAAACCATGTAACAAAGATATTAGAATTAAACTTCCAGAAAAGAGTTGATTTGCTATTAAGAACAATTATAAAATAATAGATGGGTGTATAGTTATTTTTATTTGTAAGTCAGTATGAAAAATAAGTAGAACTGATTTATGTAATAAGTTAAAAAACATTAACTTCACTTAATAAAAAAACTCAACAAAACTTCGGCTACCAAAACACTCATGACATTTAGATACTTTCTTTCAATAACTGGCCACATCTCTGTGGCAAAACTAGAAGGAAAAATTAAAATGACAAGAAACACAGGTGATTTTATACTTTTAAACTGGTAAGTTATTTAATCACTAGTCAGTTTTAATTTACGATTAGAAAATTCTCCATCTCCTCTCCTCATTTCAATATCATAGTGAAGAAGGGAAAAGGCTCAGATCAACAAATAGAAATATCTAGATTTATGCATTAAAATTCTTTCACTTGATCACCCAGAAGAATGTCTCTCCCAGTTCACCATTTAGCGCTTAGTTAATGTACTTTATTTAAAATAATAATAGGCTTATTTAACTTTGAAAACCTAAAAAAATACAGAATAAAAAGTAAGAAGGAAGGGAAGAAGTCTGAGAGCAGGAGGGCATAATATTGTTAAAGGCAGGTATAAGAAACAAGATGTAAAACCTGAAAGCAAGAAAAGCAGAAAGAAATCTATTATAACACTTCAAGCACAAGAGAAAATGGAAACCAAAAAAAAAAATGTCAAAACCTAAAAAGGCTTGGGTCATTTACTATATTTTACTATAAGGGTAAAAAATGTTACTCTTTTCATGCTTTAGCCTCTTGTTCAGAGCTATAATGAGTCACTAAGATTACATTATGTTTAATACATTTCTTTCTTTTTAAAAAAATGTTATTAACATATAATGTATTATTTGCTTCAGGGATACAGGTCTGTGCATCATCAGTCTTACACAATTCCCAGCACTCACCACAGCACATACCTTCCCCAGTGTCCATCACCCAGCCATCCCATCCCTCCTCGCCACCAGCAACCCTCAGTTTGTTTCCTGAGATTAAGAGTTGCTTATGGTTTGTCTCCCTCTCCAGTCCCATCTTGTTTCATTTTTTCCCTCTGTACTCCCCTCGACCCCCGACCCTGCCTCTCAAATTCCTCCTATCAGAGAGATCATACGATAATTGTCAATTTCTGGTTGACTTATTTCGCTTAGCATAATACGCTCTAGTTTTTTCCTGACTTGTTAATTTTAGCCATTCTGACTGGTGTGAGGCTGTATATCACTGTGGTTTTGATTTGTATTTCCCTGATTGTTTCACACAGTTTCTTAAAGAAGGCAAGAAAATGTGCTTTAATAAGGCATATTTAAGTTGAATATCTATCACTGTTTTTATAATTCATTTCTTATTCTGACTAAATTCTTAGCAATAAATAAAATTATATTCAAAATGTTAAATTTCTAAGAAATATGTCTAAATAGATTTAAAGAACAATGTTTAAAAGTTTAAGGAAAAAAATCACTAACAATATTTCTCTGGTAGCCATATAACTAGGCATGGCAAAGATTTTAAATCTCAGACACGATTCATTTAAAATGATCAAAACAATGAAAAGACACTTGATAAGGAAAAGAGATGGAATTAGAGGAGAGGTTATTTGGTAAGCTAAACATGTAAATCTGAAAGGGAAATGATGAATGCTTACTTGGGAAAGAAAGCATTTTATTACCTTTTCAGTCTCCAGTGTTTTATTTTCAAATATGAATGAGATGCAGTTTCTAACAACTTCCAATCTCTGTGCACTGTTGAAAACTGTTGTCACCTTATCCATTATCGAAACTAGCAGAGGAATATAAAGACAACACAAACGAGTTAAACTTCTTTGGCAATTACAAAAGCAAAAGGAATATTATTGTTTACAGTTTATATAGTTGTAACTATCTGCATAACCAACATTTAAAATTTATTCTTTTCCCTGGTTACATGGCACTGAAGGTATTCCATTTCATTACTTTTGATTACAGATTGAGGTTTTGAAATGTCAGGCTAGTCAATGGCTCATTGAGGATAATTCAATGGCTCATTGAGGATAATTGCACGGATAGATTCCAAAGATTAACTGAACTCTTCAGCAAATTCATTCGTATCACACAGTAAAATTGTATTAAGCAAGAGTAAACATCCACTTTTAACTTTAATTGTGAACAAACTGATAAATGTTTGGGGTATAGTATCATGACAAAAGTTGCTAATACTTATATATGAGAAGACTACTAACAAAAAAAGAAACTGGTATTTCTAAAACATTACCAAAGAAAAACCACATATCACAAAAAATCACATACTACAAATTAGAGTACAGGTACTCAATAGTGTTTGAGAAAGCACTATACAAAAAGAGAAATGATTATGGCTCAAGAATTACTATATAAACTTGGGAATTTTTTTTAGTCCTATGAACTATGTACCAGTCACATTTACTATAAAATCGAATAATTCTAGTCTAATACACAGGCTAAAATTACTTAAAATAAATTCAACTTACTAAAATAATATGAGAAGGATATAAATAAAAGTAATATTAGTTAAACAAAAGTATAATTTCACCAAAACCTTTATTGTATCATTGGTACAAAAGATGTAGTATCAATAATTTTTAAGCCAAAAAGAAAGACCCTTTATATATATATTTTTCTTTCTACTTGAGTGTAGTTGATGTACAATACTACATTAGTTTCAGGTGTACAACTTGGTGATTTGACAAGTTATACATTATGCTTTGTTCACCACAAGTGTAGCTACCATCTGTCCTGTTACATAGTAATTACAGTATTATTGACTGTATTCCTTATGCTGTCTTTTCTTTAAGATTTTATTTATTTATTCGAAAGAATGAGAGAGAGCAAGAGAGAAAGAGAGCACAAACAGGGAGAAGAGTATGGGAGAGGGAGAAGCAGGCTCCCTGCTCAGGAGCCTGACATGGGGCTTGACTGCAGGACATGGCTGATGATCTGAGCCAAAGGCAGATGCTTACCCAACTGAGCCACCCAGGCACCCCCATGCTGTGTCTTTTATTTCTGAAACTTATTCATTCCATAACTAGAAGCCTGTATCTCCCACTCCCCATGCCCATTTTGCCCAAACCCTTCCCTCTCCTGGCAACCATCAGTTTGTTCTCTATATTTATAGGTCTGATTCTGCTTTTTAAGACCCCTTATAATTTTATGGCTACTCTTGGAATCTAAAGGCATAATCCCTTCACTCCCCCTCATACCTAAGAAGAGAGAGTATTATATCTTACTTACTAACATCCTTTTCACTTCATCAATACAAAATCTTATATCCTTCAAATCATTTTTAAAACTTTCTAATTTTGAACAATTTTAAGCTCACAAAAAGTTACAAAATAGTAAAGATTCATGTACTCATCACTTTAGCTTCCCCCAATGGTGACATCTTACCTAACTATAGTGCTTTATCAGAATCAGGAAATCAATTGGCACCATATAATTAACTAGACAACAGAATACCAATTTTATCAGTTTTCTATTAATCATTTTTAATCATGCAACACAGATATTCTGCATGACCATGATAGTTAATAGATTATTTCACATGACCCTTCTATATGAAATGCTCATTCTTAATTGTGTGCTCTGGGGCTTCTCACAGGTAGGTCAGTGGAATAGACTGAAATAGAAATCGATCTATATTTAGAATAGGAAACTTCTTAGAGTCTCCAAATAATACCACATACTTTATTGAGCAACATCTTTAACCCGTGTTTATAAACTTTTTAAAAAAAGATTTTATTCATTTGATAGAGTGAGAATGAGAAAGAGAACACAAGCAGGCAGAATGTGAGAGGGAGAAGCAGGATTCCCACAGAGCCCAATATGGGGCTCGATCCCAGGACCCTGGGATCATGACCTGAGCCGAAGGCAGATGCCTAATGACTGAGCCACCCAGGTGCCCTAATCTGTGTTTATAAACTTTTAATTCTAAAATCTCTTCAGCAGCATTTTAAATTTTCTTTAGGGCAAGCTATTAAAAAAAATAAACAAACACCTTTTCTGGTAATAAGTCTGTTTACTCTTTAGAGAGTTATTTGAGAGTATAACTTAGTTCACTCCCAGAAGAAAGTTCTTCACTTGGAGTTACTGATATTTCAGATTGGCCAAATCCCCAGCTGTGGCATTCTAATACTCACTTTCTAACATCTGAAGACAACTCTGTTTTATGAGTACTTGACTTCCCAGGGCTTCCCTTCTAAGGTATTAGCCTTCCAGTGCTAGTTCCACCCAATCATCATTACTCTGGCTCCTCTGAGGAACGGGTGAAAATTAAGTAACCTCTCAAAATGTGAATGCCTCATAAGGTGACAGAGCAATTTTACACTCATATTAAATGAATAAAATGTAAAATGGAACATTTATACCTTTTAATTTTAGTACAAAGAAAATCCTGATTCTGATCAACCAAAATGAGCCAGAAAGTTGGACAGAGGTTCCTGTATTCTTCATTCATTCATTCATTCATTCACTCAAGTTTTACATGCAGGGCTAAATACTTTGTCATGTGTACCTCTCTCACTGATTACAGTGAGATACTCTATCTACATGTGCCTAAAGAAAGAATTCAGAAAAAAAAAAATAAAGAAAATTCGATGTGGATTGAAAATGAGGAAAGTAAAGAGATGATATAAAAATAATATTAAGAATTAAGGTGACAACTCAAGCAAATTGAATTTTAAACAAACTTTTCATCTGTTCATGTGGGTATTTAAAGAAAGTACTCAAGATCAAAAGCTTTTGCACAGCAAAGGAAACAGTTAAAAAAATCAAAAGACAACTGACAGAATGGGAGAAGATATTTGCAAACGACATATCAGATAAAGGACTAGTGTCCAGAATCTATAAAGAACTTAGCAAACTCAACACCCAAAGAACAAATAATCCAATCAAGAAATGGGCAGAGGACATGAACAGACATTTCTGCAAAGAAGACATCCAGATGGCCAACAGACACATGAAAAAGTACTCCATATCACTCGGCATCAGGGAAATACAAATCAAAACCACAATGCGATATCACCTCACACCAGTCAGAATGGCTAAAATCAACAAGTCAGGAAATGACAGATGCTGGCGAGGATGCGGAGAAAGGGGAACCCTCCTACACTGTTGGTGGGAATGCAAGCTGGTGCAACCTCTCTGGAAAACAGCATGGAGGTTCCTCAAAATGTTGAAAATAGAACTGCCCTATGACCCAGCAATTGCACTATTGGGTATTTACCCTAAAGATACAAACGTAGTGATCCAAAGGGGCACGTGCACCCGAATGTTTATAGCAGCAATGTCCACAATAGCCAAACTATGGAAAGAACCTAGATGTCCATCAACAGATGAATGGATCAAGAAGATGTGGTATATATACACAATGGAATACTATGCAGCCATCAAAAGAAATGAAATCTTGCCATTTGCGACAACATGGATGGAACTAGAGCGTATCATGCTTAGCGAAACAAGTCAAGCAGAGAAAGACAACTATCATATGATCTCCCTGATATGAGGAAGTGGTGATGCAACATGGGGGCTTAAGTGGGTACGAGAAGAATAAATGAAAGAAGATGGGATTGGGAGTGAGACAAACCATAAGTGACTCTTAATCTCACAAAACAAATTGAGGGTTGCTGGGGGGAGGGGGTTTGGGAGAAGGGGGTGGGATTATGGACATTGGGGAGGGTATGTGCTTTGGTGAGTGCTGTGAAGTGTGTAAACCTGGTGATTCACAGACCTGTACCCCTGGGGATAAAAATATATGTTTATAAAAACAAAAATAAATAAATAAAAAAAAATAAAAAAAATAAAGTACTCAACTAGCTTATGAGTTTTAAAATTACCTAACTCCTTCAAAAGATAGCTATTTACCCTAACATGTCTACCTTATCCATCCTTTTTTCTATGTCAAAGTCCAATCATCACTTAAGTAAAAGCTATTAATTCTTAGAAAAATAATGGCAAATTAACATTACTATGTAAATACATAATGACTATACTATTATCCATTGATAATAAAATTACACTCACTTCTAGGTATGATGGGGCAGTTTGTAGCAAACTAAAATTCCTACCAAAAATAATTACAGAAGTCAGATAAAATGCAAAAGGATCTACTTAAATATATTAGATTGCTACAGAAGCACAAAGACTGGAGGACCTAAAATTTCAGAGAAGGAAAAAGAAGCTAGAGACATGAGTTAACACACACACATCTACTTTTTCCCTAGGAGATTTGCTAATTTTGGGTACAGACAGAAGGCTGAAAATCCAGTCTTGATTCTAGCAGATGGCTAGGCTGACCTGCAAAGTCTGGTGAAAGCTGAACTGGCAAAAGTAGATGTGTGTGAATGGCCCCTAGGTAAACCACTAAAAGAATAAACAAATGTATAAACAAGTTAACAGAGATAAATTATGGAATAAGAAAAATAGTTTATTAATCCAATAGAAAGCAAGAAAGCAGGGGGAAACATAAAACAGGAAGATTAAATAGAAAAAAAAACCCCACCCAGTAAATAACATTAAAGCCATTAATATACCAGTAATTATATTTATGTAAATATTCATAATGCTATTAAGTAATATAAGAAGTATAGTAAGATAGACTGGTTAAAAAAATACTATATTCTGTTTATAAGAGGTATTCATAAAATATAAGGCCCTAGAAAGTTTGAAAATAAAAGGATAAAAAATATAAACCATACAAACACTAAGCAAAGGAAATATGGTATAGCTATATAAATATCAAAGTATACTTTAAGGCAAGAAGCATTATTAGAGACAAAGAGGAATATTTCATAATGACAAAAAGATCAATCACTGGGATGCTATAATATTTACAAATATATTTGCATCCAATATATCATCCTCAAAATATATGAAGAAAAATACGGATTGAATGAAAATGAGAAATAGGCAATTCTACTATTATCATAGGAGACTTGAACACATCTCCCTCAATAGCTGAAGAAGGAAGAAAAGATAAAAATCAGTAAAGAAAACCCATAAAATGGGAAAAAATAACTGCAAATTATATTCTCTGATAAGAGACTTGTATACAAAATATATACAGAACTCATGAATCAATAATAAAAAGACAAGTAGCCCAATTAAAAATGAACAAAGGATCTAAATACACATTTCTCCAAGGAGATATAAAAATTATAAATAAGTACATGAAAAGTTGTTCTAGAACATTTGATGCATATGGAGAAATCAGAATGCCCAAACATTGCTGGTGGGAATGTAAACTGGTGTACATATTTTGGAAAACTGTCTGGCAGTTCCTCTAAACATTAAACATAGTCTTAAACCATATGACCCAGCAATTTCCACCTAGGTATATACCTGAGAAAATTAAAAACATGTATCCATACAAAAACTTACACATGAATGCTCACAGCAGCATTCTTAATAGTAGCCAAAAAGGAGAAACAACCCAACGATCCACCAAATGGTGAATGAGTAACAAAACGTAAATACACACACACACACACACACACACACACACACACATCCATACAATAGGATATTATTCAGCCATTAAAAGCAACGGAGGACTAATTCATGCCACACAGATGAACCTTGAAAATATTATCCTAGAGATAGTCCAAGATGGCAGAGGAGTAGGAGACCTTAATTTCCTCTGGTCCCAGGAATTCAGCTAGATAGCTATCATATCATTCTGAACCCTGTGAACACTCAACCAGAGATCTAAGAAAAGAATAGGTGCAAGTCTACAAAAAGAAAAGCAACCACTTTCTGCAAGGTAGGAGGAGGAAAGAAGTGAATCCGAGGGGATACATCAGAAGATAAGCTGTGGGGGGAAGAAGCCTCTATAAACCGGCACCAGAAAGTGATACAGCATCAGAACCAGAAGTGGGATGTAATCCTTGCTGGGATAGTGTGGTCTCGGGATCCCTGGGATCACAGGCAGACTGGGAATGCCTGAATGCAATGGAGTTCCTAGGCATTGGAGCAAGTAAACTGGCAGCAATCAGAGAGCCCAGGAGTGGGCTCCCAGGTTGGAGTTGCCATATATCATGAATCATGGCATGGCTGGGTAACAGCTCTCTGAGAAGGGGCCCAGAGAATGGCAGAATGGCACGAAGACCCCATTTCTTTCCCTGGGAGGAGTGGCATGGGTGCACGCTGCAGGAGTCTACAGGGTTTTGAGGCGCAAAATGGGGTCACATGCCTGAGCTAGAAACACATGGTTACAGGCTGGGTAAGCATGGAGTACAGAGGAAAGCCGGGGAGACAGAAGTGACTGACTGCTTTTCACTGAGGGCACTGAGGAGTGGGGCTGCCAAGCTTTTGGCTCCAGGGTTGCTGATTAGGAGGTCGCCATTTTCATTCTCATCCTCTAAAGTGGCACAGAAAGCCTTCATGGAACAAAAGCCACACAGAACAACAAGAGCCCCTTACTTAGACTGGCCACCTGGCCACAGCAGTGCAATTCCACTGGGGACAAAGACACTTGAGAATCAACACAACATGGCTCTCCCCAGGAAGATCCACAAGAACATACAGCTAAGACTAAGTTTACCAATCACAGAGAACTGCAAAACTCTAGCATAGTGGAAAACAGTATAAGAATTCATGGGATTTTTTCCCCCCATGATTCTTTAGTCTTTCAATTTTAATTTTTATTCTTTCCTTTTTCAACCAATTTCTTGTTTTATCAAAATTTTTTTTAAATTTAAATTTTTATTTTTATAATTACATTCTATCCTTCTACTGTATTTAATTTCATATATATGTTATATATAATATATCATACATATATATATACAAATGTATCATATACATTAATTTCATATATACGTGTGTATGTGTGTGTACACACACACACACACAAACACACACACACATTTTTTTCCGTTCTTTATAATTTTGGGATGCAGACCAAAATACACCCAGAATCTGTCTGATCATCTATGGATCACATATTCTTTTTTTTCTTCTTTTTTGGGGGGGGGGGGGAAGTCTTCTTTTAATTTTTGTCTTTACAATTACATTTTATCTTTTCAATGTATTTAATTTTATTTCTGCATATATATGTTTTCCTTTCTTTACAATTTTGAGATGCAGTTTCTTCTAACAAACCAACCAAATACAATCAGGATATCATGTATTGCTCTGTTTTGTTCACCTGTTCATATTCCTTCTTTTTGTTTTTTGTCTTTTAATTTTCATTTTTACAGTTACACTCTATCCTTTCAATGGTATTTAATTATATTTTTATACATCTATAAGTTTTTCTTTCTTTATGATTTTGGGATCTAGTTTTCTAACAAACACACCAAAATACACATAGGATCCAGGGTATTGCTCTGTTCTGTTCACCTGTCTGATTGTATTTCTTTTATTTTTTTTAAACTCTTTTTTCCAGTTTAATTATTTTCCAGTTTCAGGTCTCTTCTGATTTGTTTAATGTATTTCGTTGCCATTTTAGTATTTCATTCTCTCATCCATCTATTCACCTCTGGACAGAATGACAAGACAGAAAAACTCACCTCAAAAAAGAACTAAAGTACAATACATACAGATTGCCAGGGACCTAATTAGTATGGATATAAATAAGATGTCAGAACTATAGTTCAAAATAACAATTAAAAAGATACAGCTGGGCTTGAAATAGCATAGAAGACACAAGAGAATTCCTTTCTGGAGAAATAAAAGAACTAAAATCTAATGAAGTCAAAATTTAAAAAGCTATTAATGAGGTACAATAAAAAATGGAGGCTCTAACTGTAGGAAAAATGAGGCAGAGGAGAGAATTAGGGATATAGAAGACAAAATGATGGAGAATAAAGAAGCTGAGAAAAAGAGGGGTAAACAACTACTGGATCATGAAGGGAGGATTCAAAAAGATAAGTGATACCATGAAGTAAAACAACATTAGAATAACTGGGATCCCAGAAGAAGAGGAAAAAGAAAGGGGTGGGAGCAGGCAGAAGATATACTGAAGCAAATTATAGCAGAGAACTTCCGTAATTTGGGGAAGGAAACAGGCATTCAAGTCCAAGAGGTACACTCTTGGACCCCCTCAAAATCACTAAAAATAGGACAACACCCTCACATATAATAGTGGAAGTTGTAAATCTCAGAGACAAAGATAAAATCCTGAAAGACGCTCGGGACCAGAGGTCCATAACCTACAGGAGTAGAAACATTAGACTGGCAGCAGACCTAGCCACAGAGACCTGGTAGATCAGAAATGACTGGCATGATATATTCAGAGTGCTAAATGAGAAAAATATGTAGCCATGAATACTTTATCCAGCTAGGATGTCATTCAGAATAGTGGAGATAAAAAGATTCCAGAACAAACAGAAACTAAAAGAATTTCTGATTATTAAACCAACCCTGAAAGAAATATTAAAAGGGATCCTTTAAGTGAAGAGAGAGCCCCAAAATAACAAAAGACCAGAAAGGAATACATACAATATACAAAAACAGTGACTTTACAGGTAATATAATGGCACTAAATTCATTATCTTTCAAGAGTTACTATGAATGTAAATGGGCTGAAGGCCCTAATCAAGACACATGGTATCAGATTAGATAAAAAAGCAAGACACATTGAGATGCTGTCTGCAAGGGACTCATTTTAGGTCCAAAAACACCTCCAGGTCAAAAGTACAGAGGTGGAAAATAATTTTTCATGCTAATGGACATCAAAAGAAAGTTGAGGTGGCAATATTAGATTTTAAACAAAAGACTGTAATAAGAGATGAGGAAGGACACTATATTATAATTAAAGTGTCTATCCAACAAGATCTAAAAATTCTAAGTATTTATGTCCCTAATGCAGGAACAGCCAGTTATATAAGCTTTGTTACTAATTGAATAACAAAATCAAAGAAGTACACTGATAATAATACAGCAAAAGCAGGGGAGTTTAACACCCCACTCACTGCAATCAACAAATCATCTAAGTAGAAGATCAATAGGGAAACAAGGGCTTTGAATGACACATTGGACTAGATGGATTTCACAGATATATTCAGAGCATTCCATCCTAAAGCAACAGAATACACATTCTTCTCAAGTGCACATGGAACATTCTTCAGAACAGATCATATACTGGGTCACAACTCAGATCTCAACTGGCACCAAGAGACTGGGATTATTCTCTGTGTATTTTTGGACCACAATGCTTTGAAACTGGAATTGAATCAAAAGAGGAAATTTGGAAAGAACTCACATACATGGAGACTAAAAGGCCTACTAAAGAACAAATGGGTCAACCAGGAAATTAAAGAGGAATATAAAAATTCACGGAAACAAATGAAAATGAAAACAACCATTCAAAATCTTTGGGATGCAACAAAGGCAGTCCTAAAAGGCAATTATATAGCAATACAAGCCTTTCTGAAAAAACAAGGAAGGTCTCAAATATACAACCTAACCTTACACCTAAAGGAGCTTAAGAACAGCAAATAAAACCTATACCCAGCAGGAGAACAGAAATAATAAAGATCAGAGCAGGTATCAATGAAATAGAAACCAAAAGAATAGGAGAACAGATACATGAAACCAGGAATTGGTTCCTTGAATTAGTAACATTGATAAATCCCTGGCCAGACTTTCAAAAAGAATACAGAAAGGACCCAAATAAATAAAATCATGACTGAAAGAGGAGAGATCATAACCAATACTGAAAAAATGCAAACAAGTATAAGAACATATTATGAGCAACGATATGCCAACAAATTAGGGAGTCTGGAAGAAATGGATGCATTCCTAGAGACATATAAACGACCAAACTGAAACAAGAAGAAATAGAAAACCTGAACAGACCCATAAGCAGCAAGGAATTTGAAACAGCAGTCAAAAATCTCCCAACAAACAAAATCCCAGGGCCAGATGGCTTCCCAGGGGAATTCTACCAAACCTTTAAATAAGAATTAATACATATTCTTCTGAAGCTATTTTGAAAAATAAAAATGGAAGGAAAACTTCCTCACTCTATGAGGCCAGCATTACCTTGATCCCAGACCCAGAGAAAGACCCCATCAAAAAGGAGAATTACAGACCTATATCCATGATGAACATGGATGCAGAAATTCTCACCAAGATACTAGACAATAGGATCCAACAGTACATTAAAAGGATTATTCACCACAATCAAATGGGATTTATTCCTGGGTTGCAAGGGTGGTTCACCATCTGCAAATCAATGTAATACGCTACATTAATAAAAGGACAGGAACCATATGATACTCTCAACAGATGCAGAGAAAGCACTTGACAAAGTACAGCATCTTTTCTTGATTAAAATTCTTCAAGGTACAGGGATAGAGGGAACATACCTCAATATCATAAAAGCCATCCGTGAAAAACCCACAGTGAATATCATTCACAATGGGAAAAAACTGAGAGCTTTTCCCCTAAAATTAGGAGGATGTCAGAGATGTCCACTGTTACCACTGCTAGAAGTCCTAGCTTCAATTTTTTTTTTTCAAGATTTTACTTATTTATTTGACGGAGACAGTGAGAGAGGGAACACAGCAGGGGGAGTGGGAGAGGGAGAAGCAGGCCTCCCACTGAGCAGGGAGTCCAATACAGGGCTCGATCCCAGGACTTCGGGACCATGACCTGAGCTGAAGGCAGACACTCAACGACTGAGTCACCCAGGCACCCAAAGATTCCTTTCAACAAAAAGAAATAAAAGGAATCCGAATGGCAGAAAAAAAGTTAAACTCTCACTCTCTGCAGATGACATGATACTCTATGTGGAAAACCCAAAAGATTCCACCCCAAAACTGCCAGAACTCACAAAGGAATTCAGCAAAGTTGTAGGATATAAAATCAATGCCCAGAAGTCAGCTGCATTTCTATACACTAACAATAAGACAGAAGAAAGAGAAATGAGGAGCTGATCCTGTTTACAATTGTACCCAAAACTATGCATAAGATACCTAGGAATAAACCTAACCAAAGAGGTAAAGGATCTGTACTCAGAAAACTATAGAACACTCATGAAAGAAATTGAGAAAGACAAATAGAAATGGGAAAACGCTCCATGCTCATGGAATGGAAGAACAAATATTGTGAAAATGTCTATGCTACTAAGAGCTATCTATATATTCAATGCAATCCTTATCAAAATACAAACAATTTTTTTTTTTACAGAACTGGAAAAAATAATCCTAAAATTCGTATGGAACCAGAGAAGACCCAAGAAATAAAACCAAAGCTGGAGGCATCACAAGTCCAGACTTCACACTCTATTATTACAAAGCTGTAACCATCAAGACAGTATGGTACTGGAACAACCAGACACACAGATCAAGGGAACAGAAAAGAGAACCCAGAATCCAGAATCCAGAATCTCAACTTTATGGTCAAGTAATCTTTGACAAAGCGAGAAAGAATATCCAGTGGAAAAAAGACAGTCCTTTCAACAAACGGCGTAGGGAAAAGGCAGCCACATGCAAAAGAATGAAACTGGACAGTTTCCTTACATCATATACAAAAATAGACTCAAAATGGATGAAAGACCTCAATGTGAGACAGGAAACCATCAAAATCCTAGGGGATGGGGCACCTGGGTGGCTCAGTGGGTTAAGCCTCTGCCTTCAGCTCAGGTCATGATCCCAGGGTCCTGGGATCGAGCCCCACATCGGGCTTTCTGCTCTGCAGGGAGCCTGCTTCCTCCTCTCTCTCTGCCTGCCTCTCTGCCTACTTGTGATCTCTGTCAGATAAATAAAGAAAAAATCTTTAAAAAA
>NC_081557.1:40799320-40995914 GCF_022355385.1 Mustela nigripes | reverse complement strand
TCGATCCCAGGACCCTGGGATCGAGCCCCACATCGGGCTTTCTGCTCTGCAGGGAGCCTGCTTCCTCCTCTCTCTCTGCCTGCCTCTCTGCCTACTTGTGATCTCTGTCAGATAAATAAAGAAAAAATCTTTAAAAAAAAAAAAAATCCTAGGGGAGAACATAAGCAGCAACCTCTTGGACCTCATCCGCAGCAACTTCTTTCTAGAAAAGTCTCCAAAGGCAAAAATGAACTATTGGGATCCCATCAAGATAAAAAGCTTTTGCACAGCCAAGGAAACAGTCAACAAAATCAAAAGACAACTGACAGAATGGTAGAAGATATTTGCAAATGTCTTATCAGATAAAGGGCTAGTATCAAAACCTATTAAGAACTTCTCAAACTCAACACCCAAAGAATAAATAATCCAATCAAGAAATGGACAGAAGACATGAACAAACATTTCTTCAAAGAAGACATCTAAATACCCAAAAGACACGTGAAAAAAATGCTCAGCATCAGTCGGCATCAAGGAAATACAAATCAAAACAACGAGATACCACCTCACACCAGTCAGAATGGTTAAAATTAACCAGTCAGGAAGTGACAGATGTTAATGAGGATGTGGACAAAAGGGAACCATCTTACACTGTTGGTGGGAATACAAGCTGGTGCAGCCACTACGGAAAGCAGTATGGAAGTCTCTCAAAAAGTCGAAAATAGAGTTACCCTATGACTTAGCAATTGCACTACTGGGTTTTTACCCCAAAGATACAAATGTAGTGATCCAAAGGGGCACATGCACCTGAATGTTTATAGCAGCAAGGTCCACAACAGCCAAACCATGGAAAGAGTTCAGATATCCATTGACACACAAATGGGAAAAGAATATGTGGTATATATACACAATGGAATACTACTTAGCCATCAAAAAAATGAAATCTTGCCATTTACATTGATGTGGATGGAACTACAGGGTATAATGCCAAGGAAATAACTCAGTAGGATAAAGACAATTATTATATGATTTCACTCATATGTGGAATTTTTTTTTTAAGATTTTATTTATTTATTTGAGAGAGAGAGAAATTGAGAGCAAGCAAGAGAGGGGAGAACATCAGAGGAAGAAGCAGACTCTCCGTAGAGCTGAGAGCCTGATTCGGGACTCAATCCTAGGACTCCGGGATCATGACCTGAGCTGAAGGCAGTTGCTTAACCAACTGAGCCACCCAGGTGCCCTCATATGTGCAACTTAAGAAAACAGAGGAACATAAGGGAAGAGAGGGTAAAAAATAAGACAAAATCAGAGAGGGAGATAAACCATCGGAGACTCTGAATCATAAACAAACTGAGGGTTGCTATAGAGGAGGTGGGTGGAACGATGGGGTAATTGGATGACAAACATTAAGGAAGGCAGGTGATGTACTGAGTAATGGGTTTAATCACTGACCTCTACCTCTGAAACTAATAACACTTCTATATGTTAACTGAATTTAAAGAATGATAAGTAATAAAAAAGAAAAGAAAGAAAATACACTAAATGAAAGAGGCCAGTTACAAAGTATACAAAGTTATAAATTAAAACTTTATGTATAAAAAATGTTAGAGGACAAGCAAATCTATGAGGATAGAAAATAGATTATTGTCTAATGCTAGGGAAGGAGTGGTTTGGGGGGAAAATAGGGAGTCCTGCTACTGAGTATGAGTATTTCTATTTGGCATAAAGAAAACATCCTGAAATTAGATAGTGAAAATGGGTGCACAGCTCTGGGATATGTTAAAAATCACTGAACTGTGCACTTTAAAGAGTGATCCTTATTGTGTGTAACTTGTATCTCAATATAGCTGTTTTTTTAAAAAGAAAAGATTCTGTAGTGGTAGCAGATAGGTTAATGGTTACCATTAGGGAGAGACAGTGAATGGAACGGTGTTTTGAGTGCTGATGATGCTCCAATTCTGGTTGGGCAAGTTTGTTAACTGGTACACTTTCATTTTTGTGTCTTCTATCTTTTTTATTGTTTAAAGATTTCATTTATCTGACAGAGAGAGAGAGATCACAAGCAGACAGAGAGGCAGGCAGAGAGAGGGGAGAAAGCAGCCCCCCTGCTGAGCAGGGAGAAAATGTGGGGCCCGATCCCAGGACCCTGGGATCATGACCTGAGCAGAAGGCTGAGGCTTAACCCACTGAAAAACCCAGGCACCCCTGTGTCTTATATCTTGATGAAATGTTTACTTTAAAACAAAAGAACAAATACATACCAACAGGTGGACCTGCTGGCACAACACATTTCTTTTCCATTCGTGAAGCAGGAGGTGCATTCTGGTTCTTAGCAAGATTTTCTTGTATTAATTCCTGTACCCGAGTTTCATTAATCTTTGGGAAAGGAAGAATATGAACTCGCAAGTGGGATCCTTCTGTCGGGCGTGGAACTTTCTGGAATGCCATATGAGGGTTGGGATTCTCCTGCAACATCAAACGGTAAAATTAGTCAAAAGTTAAAAACAATGGCAGATTGCCAGGCAGAGTGGGAACTCAGAGAGCCCACAGACTGAAATTAGATGAATGATTACACAGAACTCAGATAAATGCTATAAAGGAGAGTACCACAATCTTACTTCGTATGTGACCTATCAGCAGCATCTGATACAGCTGATCACTCTTACTCCTTTTCCATGAAGGCTCTCTTTATTAGGTTTCTAGGTCTTCTTGCTACATCTTTGTCTACTTTTCATCTTCCTAATCTCACAATTATATGAAAACCCCAGGGCTCAGAGTTTGGGTCTCCTTTTTATTTATACTTATTTCCTTGGTGACAGCTTTCATTCTCAATATTTAAGCCATAAAAACACCAATGATTCATAAATTATTATCCCCCACTGAGCTTTCTTCTAAATACCATACCTATACATTCAACTGCCCACACACAGGATTTCCATTTGGATTTAAAGTAACATCTTAAATATACGTCCAAAATGGAACACTTACTCTTCATCTCTTCCAAATCTGCTTTCTACAGTGCTCCCCACTTTAGTAAATGCCGTATTTATTTTTCTACTCAGGTGAAAAGCATGGAGTCATCTTTAATGCCTTTCTCTAACATCCTATTATCCATTCTTCTACAAACCTTTTGGACTTTGCCTTTCAAACATGTCCATAATCTGACCACTTTTCATCAACACTGTGGTTGAAGCCAACATCTCTATATTACCACAGAAGAACAGTCTCCTGACTGTCTCTCTGCTTACGCCCTCACTCCCTCCCTTACTTTATTCTTAACACTGCACAGAGTATGTCAAACCATCACCCAACAGCTAATCTGCTCATTCAAATGGCTCTTCATCTCACTGAGTAAAATCCAAAATTCCTAAAATAATTTACAAGATCTGGCTTTCCTATAGGACTGTGTCCTGTTACTGTTTCCTTCATTCTGCTCTAGCCACAGAGGCCTTCTTGTTCTCACCTCAAGGCCTTTGCACTTAACTGTTCCTTCTGCCTATCCCCCTACAATTTGAACAGCATCCTCTATCCCTTCCTGCATTCCTTTGTTCAAGTGCCACCTTTCTTGGCCACCCTGTCTAACATTATACTCCCTAACACACTCCCTATTACTCTTATACTTTTCTCCTTAACACTTACCACCTTTTCACATACAATAAATTTTATTTAACTTGTTTATTGTCTACCTTTCTCTTACTAAAATGAAACTACATGAAGGCCAACATTTCAGCCAATCAAAAAAATATTTTTGTCCTCTGCTGTATTCCTGTTGCATCCAGAAACTGCCTGGCACATAGCAGTTAGTCTAAACTACTTCCTACTCTTTCCTAATGAGTGGGACACAATGTTGAACACATGTTAGGCTTGCAATAATTGAATGAAATGTGTCAGTTAGTATTTTCACAGACCCTTAAGGCTGTGAAGGCTTTGAAGGCTGTGCTAAATTTTTATCTAGTCACCTAGTTAAGCAGGATTATATTTCAAATACTACAGGCAGAATGGAATCCATTTTTCAATGATGTTCTACAGAGAAGGCTTTTTTACCACCATTACCTTTTGCAACCAGAAAATGCCCTTTTGCCTCTGAACCTGTTATTCATGTTGTAGACTAAGCTCAATACTACTGCATATACTCTTCAGACAGTTAAAATGGACATCATCATCCTCTACTAGAGCTGGTCCCCACAATTCTTTATGGTTATTTGGCCCAGACCCTGATAAAGAAACAGTTGGGTCATGGCAGATGATATAGGTAGCATATCTCAACAACACAATGGAACTAATACTCTTTTAAATGTAAAAAAAAGCCTGGTTTCAAGTTTTTGTTCTACTCATTATGAGATACTGGGTAAAAAACTTTGCCTAAAGGATATACTTATGCTTCTCTTACAAGGTTCCTGAGAGGGTGAAGTCAGATATAAAACTTGTTCTTGCCAAAGTATCCTTCATTACTTTGTATGTTCCCTTTTCATCTTTAGCAAAGGCAGGGGAAAATAAATAAATAAATTTCTCTCCAAGTCTTCATGATCACCACTTTCTAAACTATATGCTGAAAAGTGTTCTAAAATTATGCCTGGATTAACATTAACACACTTGTCTGTAGTTTCTGAAACTGTCCTTTCAAAAGTAGTATGTTTGTTTTTCCCTGTTCTTTAGGCACAATGTCTAAGATACTGTCTCAAAGTCACAAATATCAATTTTCTAAAACTCACAGGTGATTTTTTTTCAGGCTGGAAAGGTAATTCATGTGGATTTTGAGGTCTGAATCAGGATCATTTAAAGTACATTCTTATTACTTCTGCTTCTATTCACATTTATTTTGTTTATAATAAAAACGAAAACCTCAAACTTATTTTCTATGATGTAAATAATATTCACTGTAACAAATTTTAAAACTTGGGAAAAAAATAGAAAATGAATCATAGTGATGCTAGTATCTTTTCTAACTCTATTTTAGCTATCTCTCTTACTGTATATTCTTCTATCTTGTTCCAAGAATGACTTAAGGTCATCTAGAAAAATAAGGATATACATATTATTTCTAGTTAAAATCCTGCAGTGTGGTTAAGTCCATCCTAAGCTTTATAAGGAAGACTAAAGATACCAAAATTGTCAAGATAATTCCAAAGAAGAGTAAGTGGAAAAGTCAAACTTCCCAGATATCAAAACTTCTATAAACCTGTAATAATTAATTTAGTATGGCATTTGATATTGTTAAAGGATTAAAAAGGCTAATGGAGTAAAGAGCCCCAAAACAGGACTCTGTAAAAATGTAAGACAGGTGGCACTACAATTCAGAGGGAAGGATTAGACAAGTCAATGAGACAGTAGTACAATGAAGTATTTTTAGTACCTGGTCTCTGATGTCAGACCTCTGTGTCAAATTCCAGCTTTGCCACTTCCTGGTCATGTGACCTGGTGCTATGTCAATTCACTCACCACTTGTGTTTTAGTTTCCTCATCTGTAATCTAGATAATACTATAGTACCTACTTCGTAAGGTTCTTGTGAGGACAAAATGAGTTGTTATAGGAAGGCTTTCAGAACACTCATATACACAAACTCCCCCAGAATAAATATGAAAGCTATTTTCTAAAAATTCAAAGTACATTCATTTGAAAAAATATTTATTCACTGCACATACTATGGTATCACCCATGCCTCTAAAACTTAAACTATATTGCACTCTGAGAATTCCATTATATCACCAGCTACTTACTTTTCAAAAACAATAATAACTATAGTAAGGCTTAAAACAGAAATCACTTATTAAAGAAAATATATTGCTATTAGTCATTAATAGTGTTTTTCTTCTCATAAGCAATTTGAAATATTACAAACCAAATCTATACACAATTAAGACTAAAAAGTATTTTTTAATCATTTTAAAACAAAGTTCAAAGATGAAGCTATCCTAGAGCTGTATAGATAGATATTCCTCATAAAAATTCAGATTATGGGATAAAGTTACTGAATTATATTCAATTGTGTTTAGAAGATGCAAAAAGGGCTCATGCCCTTGAAATACAAGTATTGAGTTTTCTGGCCACTGTGTCTGTATACTACTGCCCTCTAACGGGCAGTGTGGTAAATATAAAGAAATATATTTGCTACCTTACACCAAACTTGGTCCACATAAGGACTTTTGAAAAGACAAGAAATGAGAAGAAGTTTAAGGCTCAGTGAACTCTGCGTATTCTTAGAAACATCTGCTCTTACTTGGAATTTCAACTGCATTTGGGCAAGTCCATTGAATATCACTGAGCTCATTAAAAACCACAGCCCAATTTTGTTGTTGAACATCCTTGTGGAAACAAGGAAATTCATTATTTTCAATAGAATAAAGACGCTGCCAAATTTTCATCTTTGACTGCAGAGAAATGCAATTATAAATTACTAACCAAGAATTTAGGCAGCTAAACACTTAGGTGAGCATGGTAACAATTTTGTCCAAGGCAACCAAGATAAACTGCCCTAAAAAAGCCAGCAAAACACACTATTGTTTGGAGGGAATTTTAAAATTAGATAATGATTTTCAAGAAATGGGCTCTGTCATCTGCTTTGAGAATATATGACAGTACTGGGAAGTACAGTGAATTTCTCAGACTTGAAAAAATGACACACGTACTATCTGGTCTGGAAACATGGAATTTTCTTTTCTTTTTTTTTTTTTTTGGCAAGCCAAATGAGAATATGCCTAGGGCTTATGGAAAACAAGGCTGAGAATGCACTTGAAATAAAAGCAAAGCAAACAAAATAAAACAAAAGCCCCAAACCCTTCTGGAAATCCAAAGTGGGCAACACTGGGGAAAAAAATTTCTTACTGTATGTTGGTCTCAGCAGTCAATGACAAATCAATGAGACCTTGTTTGCAGCTACAAAATTTGCCAAAATAATTTAGGTTATTTAGTAATTATTTAATGTGTATAAATTACTCATAGAGCTGTATGGGATAGCAAGTTATACAAATCTTTACAAATACTGCTGAAACCAATACTATCACTAGACTAAGTCATTAAACATTGACAAAATGTAACTGTAATTTTTAAGGTTGCCTAGCTGTGAATACAATATTGATGGAAGGAAACATTCTGAATTTTCATCCTCAGGACTTTCAGTGATCACCCAACTGCATTAAAGTTGCATCCTTAATGCAAATAAATTTGGTGTATAACTTTAATATCGAATGGGCTGGTTGTCCTAAACCAGGGTTTCTGTACCATGGCACTATTAACATTTTGACTTAGATAATTCTAGTTTGGGTAGGTGGGTGGGTGGGGGGTAGTGGGTGTCTTGTATATCGTAAAAAGTTTAGAAGCAACCCTGGCTTCCACATACTAGATGCCAATAGCACACCCTCTCCAGCTGACAAACAGAAATGTCTCCAGACATTGCCAAATTTCTAGAGAGGAGGGTTTGCCCCTGTTGAGAATCATTGCTCTAATTTATGATTCAAGATAGAGGCTTTATATTCTAAGACAGGTACTCCTTTCACAAGTTCCAAGGGAGCATGTAGTGACTAGGTAGGAGACCTATACTTTCACTCACCTGCTGACATGCAAATTAAAACCATAAGATACCACCACACACCTATGAGAATAGCTTAAAACAAAACAAAACAAAAAAACAACCGAGGATACCAAACGTTGTTAAAGATGTAGGACAGGGGCGCCTGGGTGGCTCCGTGGGTTAAAGCCTCTCTGCCTTCGGCTCAGGTCATGATCCCAGGGTCCTGGGATCGAGCCCCACATCGGGCTTTCTGCTCAGCGAGGAGCCTGCCTCCCCCCCTCTCTCTTCCTGACTCTCTGCCTGCTTGTGATCTCTGTCTGTCAAATAAATAAATAAAATCTTAAAAAAAAAAAAAAAAAGATGTAGGACAAATGGAACTCATATATGTGGCTGGTAGGAATGCAAAATGGTATAGATATTTGGGAAAACAGTCCAGCCGTTTCTTATAAAGTTAGTATTTTGTTACCATATATCCCAGAATCTTAACTTCTGAGTATTTATCCAAAAGAAATGAAAATTTATGTTCACACAAAAACCAGTGCAAAACCAGTGGTTTTGTTCATAATGGCCAAAATTGCCCTTCAGTTAGTTAAAAGATAAATACAAGCTTGATACATCCATATAATGGAAAACAACTTAACAACGAAAAGGAATAAACAACTGATACATGCAGCAACACAGGAGAATCTGGAATGCATTATACTAAGTGAAAGAAACCAAACTCAAAAGCTAAATACTGACATTACAGAAAAGGCAAAAACTTCAGAGACAGAAAACAGATCCGTTACTAAGAGTTTGAGGGGGCAGCAGGAAGTGATTATAACAAATTAAGGAACTGTGGGGGAGGGTGACAAAAATGTTCTATGTCCTTATTGCAGTGGTGATGGTTGTATAGCTTCATTCATCAAAATCTAGAGTACATTTTAAAAAGGTTAATCTTACTATACGTAAATTGTATCACAGTAAACCTGACCTAAAACTGAACAAATAAATCAGGTAAGATAGGGGAAGATGGTGTGACTTTTATGCTTCGGTTAGGGGCTTCATTTCATCACAATAATCTAAGTAAGTTGTTTATGGTTTAAGACTAAAGATGATCACAATATTTTACTTTCTTCCTATAACAACAATGAAATCCTTTAATTCACAGTTGGCAAAGAGTACAGATATCAGTGTAGATTAAATTTGCCTGGTAGTGAAATTAACTTTATGCAGAAATGTAAAGGGTATAGACTGTATATGATTTACAAAGGCTCTTCCTGTATGTGGGCTTTAAATCCCATTAGGATTTTAAGATCTACTCACTGTAATCCTGGGCAATGAAATATTCTTAGGCATAAATAGAAATTTTACATTAATTTATAAGAAAGGCCAAGTCTTCTCATTTTTCCTTCGAGTTTTAAGAAAGCTGTCAAATTACACAGTCTAACAAATATTTACATACTATTGCATATACAAAACAAATTAGAAAAACTGTACCACGTAAAATAGCAAAACACATGTCCAACTGATTTCTTGATGCCTTGGAATGAAGGTTGTATAAAGCTCTTATCTTGGCCTATCTTAACATATCATTTTGTGTGTAGTTAGTGGTTCTTTATAAATGTGTATGAGAATCATAGAAACAAAACCACTAAGTAAATAAACGTGCTGTCACAAAGACATAAAGATTCTGAAAGCCAAAGTGAGCGGACTCAGACCCAGTATTATTAACTGAGAATGAAAAGAAAAGCTGTATAATGAATGACTGGTAATCTTCATGGTATAAACCTTACCAACACTGAACACAATTTGTCTCAAATGGAGTTATTCCCTTCCTTCTCCTTCATATCCCCTTACCATTCCCCTCCTCTACTTACGTCACCAAGTTCTTTCCTTAGTTATTTAGGAAGCTCCAGAAAGTTAAAAGAGCACCTAAACCCAGTTATAATTCATCCTACTCATGTTTCCTCACATTCTGACTCTGAGAAGAAACTGAGAAATTAAGGTTCATTTTTGAGTACTTCAAAGATAAGTGAAGCAGAGAGACTAGGTACCATACCCGACTTCACTGTAACAGTATTTACAAACATCTAAGTGGAATCACCAGGTCTCAATTCTAACCCAATAATAAGGAAACAGTCAAATTACATGGTTGGTTCTTGCCTACCATTAGGGAATTTTAGAATGTGATAAAAAAAAAAACTTACTAGTTAAAAATAGAATCATTTGGGGGCGCCTGGGTGGCTCAGTGGGCTAAAGCCACTGCCTTCGGCTCAGGTCATGATCCCAGGAGCCTGGGATCGAGTCCCGCATCAGGCTCTCTGCTCAGCAGGGAGCCTGCTTCTTCCTCCTCTCTCTCTCTCTCTCTGCCTGCCTGTGATCTCTGTCTGTTAAATAAATAAATAAAATCTTAAAAAAAAAAAAAAGAATCATTTGGATCATTTTTCTTGCATTGAGACATCCTCCCTCCCTCCCCTAGACTTCCCGCATGCCCCAAGAAAGTAACTTTACCATGATGCTCTGCTTCTTAACTTTGTAATGTATTTACTTCAGAAATGTCGGGACCATGTGGAGTTTATAATCTTACAACTAGAAGGAATCTCAAAAAGTCTGATGACAATCCATGGGGATATTCTGAAATTCTCACTCATCATGTACATGTATCCTCTTTTGGAGGATATTAGGGGAATCATGTACCTAGAAATTGTTTCGCACTAGTAGACACCTAATAAATACATACTGAAAGAATGGAATTGATCAAATTAAATGGAATAGAATTAGACTGAGGGATAAAAGCCCAATAAGGGTTAAAAAATGTAGAGTACATTTGAAGAGAGATTTAGGTCTCCTACCTAGTAATACAGTCTCTCACGGTGATCACTTTAAAAGCATTGTTTTTAGGGGCACCTGGGTGGCTCTGTGTTAAGCCTCTGCCTTCAGCTCAGGTCATGATCCCAGAGTCCTGGGATCGAGCCCCGCATCGGGTTCTCTGCTCAGTGGGGTCTGCTTCCTCCTTTCTCTCTGCCTACTTGGGACACTTCTCTGTCAAAAGATAGATAGATGATAGATAGATAGATAGATAGATAGATAGAACTTTGTTTTTAAAGGATAGGTGTGGTTAATGTTTTACATTTACTTTTAAGAAAGTATCATTTTTAGCTGCTTGTGCCTTTCCCGTGCCAGCCTCCTGCCCACCAGGACTGCTAGTGCCCAGGACCCTCCAACACTTCCCTCCAAATCCAGGCAGGCTGCTAGGGCCTGCAGGGAGATGACTTGGCCAGAGGCACCCTCCACCTGTGCCACAGCCAAGTGGCTGCCCTTGCTTCCTCCGGAAAAGAACTAAGCCTTTCTGATGGGAGCCTGCAGCTGGAGCACAAAAGGAGAGATTTCACCTCTTGTGGAGAAAACAAGAAGCTCTACTTTAAGACCCATACCCTAGTACATTTACTCGAAGAAAATGGGTTCACAACCCAGTAAACAGAAATCACCATCTGTGTGTTGGTCAAGATCAGGGACATCAGCATGGATATTGTCTACAAGGATATGGTAACCAAGATGCAGCAGGAGATGGCTGTTCAGCAAAGAAGGCCTTAGACTGCTAATGTGAAAAATGATATTATTTTGGAGAAGAGTGAATTTTCAGCCCTCAGAGCAGAAAAAGAGAAAATAAATCTTGAACTACAACAGTTAAAACAAGAAATGAATGAAGTAATCAAAGTCCAAACAGATAGCAAATTAGACTTCAATCTACACAGGGGAAGAATTGTATTTGTTGAATGAAAGGAAGCTTCTGGATATGAGGACAGAAATGGTGTCATTGCATGCGCAGCAAGACGGGGCTGTCACCCAAGCAAACAGGAAGATAGACACTAAGGTCACTGGCCTCAAACCATATAGGGATCGCACAAGCTTAATAACATTAAATATTTAGCAGGGTCTGTATTTATGTGCCTAACAGTAGCTCTGGGATTTTATCACCAGTGGATATAATTAAGTGTCTATTTAATGAGAAAAAATGTATAATTATTACTTATTTTATTGCAGTTTTCAGTTTTGTGTCAGCTTAGTGTAAGCTATATAATGTAGTATAGTGTGGAGTATGTAGTGTAAACTATCATAAAACTTAAGTTCTAGGGGTGCCTGGGTGTCTCAGTGGATTAAGCCACTGCCTTCGGCTCAGGTCATGGTCCCAGTGTCCTGGGATCCAGACCCGCATCAGGCTCTCTGCTCCGCGGGGAGCCTGCTTCCCCTTCTCTCTCTGCCTGACTCTCCGCCTACTGTGATCTCTCTCTCTCTGTCAAATAAATAAATAAAATCTTAAAAAAAAAAAAAAAACAACTTAAGTTCTAGGATGGCAAGAAAGGAAATTATTTTTGCATCAAAGTGGCTTGGCATACTTCCTTACACACACTATGTACCCTGTGATGTAACAGAGAGAAACCTGTGTGAGAACCACAGCTCTGGTCACTTATGGCTATAAAATTTTACGGTTTTGGAATAGTCCTATAAAGATTTAAGAATAAACATTCAGTTATTCAAGGGCTCAGTCCCAAAATCTCAAACACTAATTCCTATTTGATGTTTTGCTACTTTAAAAAAAAAAAAAATCCATCAGTAAATCACTCCCAGTGGGCAAGAAAAAAAAATTCTACCTTCAGTTTCCTCACGTATCAACATCTGCCCTGTTTATCTCACAGGGTCATTTAGAAGATCAAATGAGAAAGTACGTTAAAGTGCTTTAAAAAGAACAAAGTATAAAAGTCAGTCATTGGAAATATCACTATTTTTCCAGTTGGAGATGAGCCAGCCTAATGGAGGGAAAGAAAATAGGCTTAGGAATTGGATAGATGAAAGTTTCTGAATTTAAAATCTGGATTTAGTCACTTCATAGGCATATGATCCTGAGCCAACTATCCTCAGTAAAATAGGGATAACGACACCTATCTTAACACTGGGGTTGTGAAGATTACAGATGATGCCTGTAAAGTGCTTAATCCTCTGCCTGGTACATTGTGCTGAACACTCAATATTTATTATTACTATTACAATATGTCAACAGAAATTTCTCATGTGGTCATGCTCTCCATTAGTTCTACACAGTCATCATAAACCACCACAGAACACACATTTTACTTCTGACAGAACTCTTTTTGTTTTAGTGTTAGCATGCTAATCAAGAAATAGATTATACTGGACACAGTTATACGTGAAGTGCAGGGTATTAGTCAAGGGATAAATTTTTTTAAAACTTCAGAAATAAAATTCATAAATAATTGAATAACATGAAACAAACACAATGTAGCATTCCTGTTTTTATCTTACTGGGTCTCAGATTTCAAATGGATGTGACAAAGCACTGACTTATGACCCAATGTCCAAAAAGGTCTATCTTTGAATAGATAATTTTAATTATTTGAATATAATTAAGATAAACCATCACAGTGATACTGACCCTGAATCTTTCTTAAATATATTTCCTGAAAAATGCACCTTCCCTCAACTTTCCTCTGGAAGATCATACTTTCTATTTACTTTCCTTTTCTCAGTAGGAGTTTCAACTCTGAAAAGCTTCCAGGTAGAAGTATGACGAGTAATCATTCGCCAAAATCCATTTTTCTACATGCACGTAATCTCCCCATCACCTTAGGTTCTCTTCTATCTTGGCATCTAAAAGATTACTTCACACTTTATCACATCCCAATCTTTATAACTTATTGCATTTCTTCTATATACGGAATATTTCCACCCTTGAATCTCTGTGGTCACTTCACAATCTGCTCTCTTTCTTTCAGCTTTTTACCCCATCTGCTCAAAACAATACAAACTCAAACAATTTTCCTGATTCAGCTGACAGTCACTGCACCATACTGAAGTGGACACATTGGTCAGTTCTAGTTCTGGTCTCCAGTGAGTCTAATCTTTATGTCTTAAAAATGAACAGTATGCACTTAGGAACACAGGATCCTAAATGAAAATCACAATGAGGGCACAAAACAAACTGGAAAACTGTGACTAAGATGTTTTCGTAACATAGGTGATTGACAGGAAAATCACTCTGAAAAATGAGTTCTGTTTTGATGCACAGTACCAACTGTAATATCTTGTAATTTATAATCCGAAAGGTTTTAAGTCAGAATAAAAAGATCCTTACTAGAATGATGAAACTTCTTAGTTTTTCAAACATAATAATTACATACTTTTAAAATTAATGACTGTCTGTGGTGCTTGGGTACCTCAGCTGGTTAAGGATTTGGCTCCTGATTTCAGCTCAGTTCATGATCCCATGGGTCCTGGGACTGGGCGCCCAGTAGGGGAATCTGCTTATCGGGGTATCTGCTTGAAAGATTCTCTCCCTCTGTCTCTCCCCTAACTTGCGCACACACTGCTTTCTTTCTCTTTCAAATAAATAAATCTTTTCAAAAAGTAAAATAAAACAAAATTAATGACTATCTAAAATATACTTACTTACATTTTTGAATAGTTGCTCGGCAAGTTCTCTGACATGCTTTATTATCTTCAATGGGTTATTTTCTTCAACTTTAATTCGCTCTACTTCAAAAGCTACCAACTTGGAAAAAGAATGAAATGGCAAAACATCAACTCCAAAATATGCTAAATGAGAAAACTATGTGATAATTTCTTACAATTTGCAACTCAAAAAGCATCTAAAATATATGCTATTATTAAAACAAAGTATTTTACATTTTTACTGGGTTTCATCTCTATTCTAGAGTTACAGAATCAGTTGAATCCTTGGATGGTCTGGTGGTCTATCCTTGATGATTTGGGGCCCTATTTCTTCTTAGAAAAAGTCATTTCTAAAGCTGAGAGAGAACCTCTCATTTGAAAGGCCTCATTCGGAGGCCTTTCAGAATTCTCTCACTCGGAGAATTTCAGATGATGAGAAAGTCTCCAAACATTTCCCTAACTCACAAAACATGAACTAAATGTTCAGGTGACTAAATCAGGTGACTCAGACTTTAGTCCTAGCTCTGTTGACACTGTGATTTGGAACAAATCACTAAAACTACTGAGCTTCAGTCTCTTCATCTCTACAATCAGATGGAAAAACAAAATGACCCTTGGCCTCCTTCCAGTTCTCAAATTATATAACTCTAATTCATTTCCCTACTAAACTAATTTACTGGAAGAACTGTGTGAGTGTATCCATTTCAAGCAGAGATAAGAATAATGACCAGAAAAAAATGAGTATGGGAAAGAAGAGTAAAAGATGGATTTTTTTTTTATAAAGGGTATAATATAGGACTTTTCCTTCTAGAAACAGATTCACTGAAGCAGACAAACATATAAAACTCTGACTTCACCTATTCTAGGCTAGGAATCAGAGACTGTCAAACAAAGGCAAATATATCTTTCCTTCTAACAGGCCTACGTGATGGGAGTGTGGGGACAAGACAACACACAATGCAGGCTGCCTCTTAAAGGCTCTTAAATCTTCAGTGTGGTAGGCCGCCCTAAATTAGATGAAAACATGGATCCCTTCCCCAAGAGCAAATGCTATTTTTCTTTAAAAATGTATTTCAGGCAAATTAAATGACCCGTGAGAAATTATTTAGGTCTGGCATCTCATTGCTTTTAGGCCTTTTGACTCAAATAGACATATAACCACTGGCTTTTAAGTAACATCAAATAGACACCAAAAATCATAACTGTAGGCAGAAAACAGAACTGGATGAATGCTAAGGGGAGACTTAGTAGAACTTAGCTCTTGCCTTATCGTCATTTCCAATCAAGAGGTTATATGTGTATCTTATATACATAAATGTAGATAATAAATGATAAGTTGCCACCTAAAGCTAGAGACCTAACATAAAGCTTTATACAGACCGAGTGGCTTTCAGAGTCATTTACTCTGGGAAAGTTTGGAGGAAATGGTGAGGTAAGAGCAGAGCATGAAAAATAGGAAGCCATGGTTAGCCTGAAAGGTAGAGGGACAACACTCCAAGCAAGGGAAGGATTTACAAAAACAGTCAGAGATTATGGCAAACAAGTTTACTGTAAGCAATCACTCTGACTTAATAGTTGTGATGAAGCTGCCAGAAGGAGTTACTAAGAGAATTCAGATAGGAAAAATGGGGGATATATAAACCAATTTTACTTTTCAGAATGCTTCAGAGACTAATAAAATGTGAGAGCTAGAAAGGTCCTTGGAGAGCATCTCATATAACTCCATAAAACATTATGTATCAATTACTTAGTTCAGGATATAAAAGCTGACGTATACTAACATCAGATAGTGATCAATCATATTAAATGTTGGTACTAGGGAATCAGTGATTAGTAATTGAACAGAAAGAACTGCTTACCATGGGGCAATCTCTCCTACATTTTCATATGCTTGGTGTTATTAACTAAAGTTTTTGGTGCAGGTCTCCATACTCAGAACTACAGCATGTGCCCATTCTTTCATTCTTATCTGTAATTACTTAACAATCTTTGTAGAAAAAAGATCCTTCTAAGGATCTTTAAGACCTTGATTCCTGTCTTCTCTATACAAAATAAAAACCACCTAGAAGTGCCTGGGTCACTCAGTTGGTTAAGCATCTGCCTTTTTAGGTCAGCTCATGATTCTTGGGATCCTGGGATCTAGCCCCACATTGGATTCCCTGTTCAAAAGGAAGCCTGCGTCTCCCACTCCCACTCTCCCTGTTTGTGTTTCCTCTCCTGCTGTCTCTCTCTCTCTCTGTCAAATAAATAAATAAATAAATAAATAAATAAATACAAAAACCAAAATAAAACCACCTGCAGGAAAACATAATCACTATTACTATTCTTTACTATCTTGGGTGCTAAGAGTGTTTTCTTTTTACACACTTTACAGAACTTTCACATTTATTGGTTCCAATACAGTACCCTTTTAGAAATTGCAATGGGAATAATATTCATTGTTCTACCCACCAGAATGAGCTGCTATAAATGCAGTTAAATGATAAATGGAAAGATGTGTTAAAATAAATCACAACTAACACAAAATAGTATCCTTATTTGGAGTGACATTTGTCCTAAATTTTCCCTTTATATGGCCAATTCCTTGAAGACAGAAACAAAATCTGCCTCCCATACATTTAAGATCTCCTAAGGGATACAGGCAAATGTTGATTATTGATTAGCATGAATGCCACTGAGCGAGGTTCATAGGATGTAGAGGAGAAAAGGAAATAAGATGAAATCAGGGAGGGAGACAAACCATGAAAGACTCTTAACTACAGGAAACATACAGGATTACTGGAGGAGAGGTGGGTGATAGAAAGGGATAACTGGGTGATAAGACATTAAGGAGGGCACGTGATGTACTGAGCACTGGTTGGTACATGCAACTGATGAATAACTGAACTCTACCTCTGAAATTAATAATACATTATGTGTTAATTAATTGAATTTAATAAAATACAATTTTAAAAAAAGAATGCCACTAAGCCAAACTATGGCTCTATAACACTAACAGACTAAATGTAACTGCAGTTTGAAATAACATACCTATATATTAAACCTAGACCTTTCTCTCTGTGAAACTGATAAAGGAATCCCTGTATTACTGCCTTCAAAAATAAGAGTTTTATTTATATAATCACTGTCACTTTTTCAAAAAGATTTTAATAAACTATTTAAATTCATTTGTTCAAGATGTTTATGTACTTCTGTGACATCCTATAGTTTCCTAATTTTTCAAATCCACATTATAAATACCAAGATCTAATAAGCATAATAATAAATAACACTTAGATTATTTGATATTCAATTTATAATATATTTAGGATTTTGAGCACTGGGTGTTAAATGTAACTAATGGTCTTGAACACTACTTCTGAAATTAATGATATACTATAAGTTGCCTAATTAAATTTAATTTAAAAAAACTACTTCTTTACTTTTAACCCCTAGTCCAATTTTGACTGTAAATATACACTCCTTTGATAAAAACTATACCTCATCAAAGAGATCACAGGATCTAAACGGAGGACCTCTTTCTGAAACAAAACCTGCAAATGCCATTCCATTGAGAACTTTAGTGAGGAAATCATTCTCAACCAAACCACGCTGCCCCAAAAAAGCTGTCTGTAAAGAAAGAAAAAGAGAAATGAATAATTTATCACTTAGTAATAGATGAATGGTCAAAACAAAAATAGAAAGATCAAAGCCTGAATAAATATCTTCATGCATAAATGTGTTGTTATAAAATACATTCTCTCTCTTTTGATATCTGAAATAGTACATGTATTAGAAAGAATAAGAATAAGTTTGTCCATAAATGAGGGGAGAAGAAATAAAAAATTAACACACAATTAAAAAAAAAAAAAACCAATTTAGGCATGCATGAGAGGCCCAGGTGGCTAAGCAGCTGACTTGCTTTCAGCTCAGGTCATTTTCTCAGGGTGGTAAGATCATAGTTGGGCTCCGCACCCGGTGGGAAGTCTGCTTGAGATTCTCTCTCTCTCCCTCTGGCCCCACATGCACTTTTCTTTCTCTCAAAAATAACTAAATAAATCTTTAAAAAAAGAAAAGAAAAGAAAAACCAATTTAGAGTTGAATTTTAATTTTTGTACTTTTAATAACTTTCTCCAAAATAACTAAATAAATCATAAAAAAGGAAGAGAAAAAACAACTTAAAATTAAATTAACAAACTCTAAAGAAAAACATGTTGGTTCCATAGTGTCATTAAAAATCATCACCTACTGTGAAGTATGTGTAAACCTGGCGATTCACAGACCTGTACCTCTGGGGATAAAAATACATGTTTATAAAAAAATAAAAAATTTAAAAAAATTTTAAAAAAAGAAGATAAAACATGAAAAAAAAAATCATCACCTAATCTAAAAGCAGAGACTTAAAAAAGAACCACATTTGATAAACTAAGGTCATGGCTAAGAAAAAAGACAACCAAGTTGTTTTATAAATTAGAGGCCATGTTTTGGACACATACAAGATGGTAATGTATCATCTTACCTTGTGAAAATGTATTACTGGTTCTGCATGAATTCTTATAAGCTGTAGGCATGATCTATACCCTTGGAAAAGTTGTGCAAATAACCTAAGAAAAACTGCACGTACTTCTTTATCCTGAAAATATAAGAAGAAACAAGTTAGGTAACTGAATTTCTTTAAAAAAATGAAATATCACAAAGACAAAACGTTGAAAAGAACTTGAGAGATTCTTCAATCCATCTGTCTGCACTTCCTACACATAAGTCTTACTTATGACAGCCCTGAGTGGTGGGCATCTAGCCCATCCCACTGTTGAACAGGGTAAGCTGTTAAATAGTTCTTTTTTCAAGTGAACCAAAGAAAACTTGTCTCTAGTATATCCAATTTCCTCTCAGAAAAAGTCAGAGTCTCCCCTTCACCAAGTTAGAGAAGAACACCTTTCCCAAGCCATTTGATTTTTATATCCATCAAATATAAAAAATTTATATATACACATATACATATATGTATAATATATAAAAGTCACAAATAGAAAAAATCTCAGAAAACTGTATCTTAAAGCTTATGAAATTCTTCTAAAGTTTATCCAACTTATAAAAATCTATTTCTATATTAATAAGGTATGACTGATTATTGATAATTCAGGTTTTAATAAAATCATAGTTTTAGAAATTAAAGGAAACTTACAGATTTATCTGGTCAACCCTTAGATGAGGAAATGCTCAAGGAAGCTTAAATAACTTATCAAAGGTATCCAGTTCTGTAAGGCTCCTGATTGGGCACAAAACTCAACTCTGAGAAATGCATTGGGCAAAACTTTAAATGGGTCTTTATTATATACTAATTCTTACTTACGGCTTCTAATTGGAACTATTTTCATCTACCCCTCAAACTCGACTCTCTCATTGTCAACAATATCTGTTTCCATTTTTTGTAAGCTTCCCCCTTATCCTTGCTTGGCCCTTTCAATTTGATACTTGGCATAGTTTTCCAGGCTATGACCCACACTTACTCTTGCCTCCTTAGGGGAAGTCTTAGCTGTACCCCATTCCAGTCAATGTGCTGCTCTTTGGCCCCTCTGAGAGCAGGTCACAAGATCAGTGAGTGAGAGTTCTAATTTCTAATCTGGTACATTTATTACTAGGCTGTACATCTGACTCTCGCTACACTCAGCCTCTTTAACAACCCTACAGATGACAGTACAGTTCTATTTTAAAATACCACATTTAAATATTAAACTTCTTACCAGCATTTTTGAGTGGGATAAAGCTGTTCGTGGAGGGGGAAAAGCATGATCTGCTACTTCCAAATCTGGATGTAGAATCTAAAGCAAAGAAGTTTGGTTACATTCAAAATCTTGGTATCAATAAAATCTATTATTTAACCTACTTGGAGTACTAAGATGAAAAAGTGTCAGTAAATAAACAACAATACATTTCTTTCAGGAAACAATGCAGTTAGCTGAGGCAACTCTGTACTATTGTAGAAAGATCTCCAAGATAAAATATTTAATGAACATGTTCTAGAAAAACACACAAAAGAATGGTTTCATTTGTTTAAAAGTAAAACAAACCTTAAATTGCTCTCTTAGTCTATTGATGTATATGTATATATCTCTCCACACACACTAAATATATAAATGAAAATATAGTGTTCTGAAGAATATACACTAAACTATAAAATATTAGTTACCTCTGGGAAGGGAACAGGAACAGTCTAGGGCAGTGTTATTTGTCTATATTGCTGGAATGTTAAGCAACCATTTGTTTGTTTTTTAAGATTTTATTTATTTATTTCTTATTTATTTGTCAGAGAGAGAGAGAGCACACAAGCAGGCAGAGTGGCAGGCAGAGGCAAAGAGAGAAGCAGGCTCCCTGCCAAGGAAGAAGCCCGATGTGGGATTCGATCCCAGGACTCCGGGGATCAAGAGCCAAAGGCAAGGGCTTAACCGAATGAGCCACCCAGGCATCCCCAAGCATTCGTTTTTATGTTTATTAGTGTAATTTAAAATTTATTAATTAATTAACTGAAATGTGACAACCAAGTGAATAAGCTTATGAGCCTCAGGGTCTAGAGGGGTAAAAGTACAAAACAATGTGCAAGTACTATAAATATATAAGGATTAATATATGAAACATCAAGTAAGTCAATGTAGGGAAAGCTGGGAAAAAAAACGGTAACAGTTGAGTTAGGCTTTGAAGAAGAGCAGGCTGGGGAACACGTAGGTAAAGAAGATCTATGCAAGACTTAACACAGAGAAAAAGATGAAATTTCATCAGTAAGTAGCAAATTTTTATCTTTGCAGAATCATTTTCAAATACTCAGGTTTAGGTAGTATACTTAAAATAGATGAAAATACTTTGGTCAACCCCAGATGAGGGAGTGCTCAAGAATGCTTAAATAACTTATCAAAGGTATCCAGTTCTGTTAAGGCTCCTGAATGGCCACAAAGCTCAACTGTAGGAAATGTACTGGGCAAAATTTTAAAGGGGACTTTATTATACATTAATCCTTACTTACATGGCTTTGTAACAATACTTAAAATCGACACTAAAAATACTGACAGTATTTATAACCCAATTACCCAATCATTACTACAATATAATAATACAGTATAATTCATATCTAAAAAATTATCAGTTATTATACAGTTCAAGTACTGTGTTGCCATTTGATCACAATTATTTAGTAAACAAATGAAGCTCCTATAATTGTGTGTCAAAGCTCCCACTCAGTTCATCGAATATTTCTTTTTGGTTCTAGTTTGGTAATATACTATGCTTTCATGTCTTATTTACAAAACTACACTGTACCACAGAATCAACCATTGTGCTTGACAACTACAAAAAACATGAATACTCATACCAAACTCATTGACCAAATTTAGTGGCACAGGTGCTTCAGGTCAAGATATACCAATGTGCAGCAGAATCCTTACCAGGAGACACTGAATTAAGAACTAAAATCTTGGGGCACCTGGGTGGCTCAGTGGGTTAAGCCACTGCCTTCAGCTTGGGTCATGATCTCGGGGTCCTGGGATCAAGTCCTGCATCGGGCTCTCTGCTCAGCAGGGAGCCTGCTTCCCTTTCTCTCTCTCTGCCTGCCTCTTTGTCTACTTGTGATTTCTGTCAAATAAATAAATAAAATCTTTAAAAAAAAAAAAAAAAAAAGAACTAAAATCTTAGGGGCACCTGGGTGGCTCAGCTCAGGTCCTGATCTCAGGGTCCTGGGATAGAGCCCCATGTGGGGCTCCCTGCTCAGTGGGAAGCCTACTTCTCCCTCTCCTCCCTGTTCCCTCTCTCTCTCGCTATCTCTGTCTCCCTCTGTCAAATTAAAAAAAAAAATCTTAAAAAAAAAAGAACTAAAATCTTAATATTTTTTTCATTTTGGTACTTAATCCCTGCATAGCTATAAACATCATTATTAAGTAATCATATATAAGATTAAGAAATTTATAATTTCTAGAAATATTAAACATTTTCTCAATCATTCAAATACTACCTTCTCAACTTCTACTATATCTATATACTACCAATGTAGTTATTGAGTAGTATTTTTCTTTAAATTGTCTTTAAATCAACACACCTATTTTTTTTTTAAAGCTTTTATTTATTTATTTGACAGACAGAGATCACAAGTAGGCAGAGAGGCAGGCAGAGAGAGAGAGAGAGAGAGGGAAGCAGGCTTCCTGCAGAGCAGGGAGCCCGATGCGGGGCTCGATCCCAGGACCCTGCGATCATGACCCGAGCCAAAGGCAGCAGCCCAAACCACTGAGCCACCCAGGCGCCCCAACACACCTATTTAAATCTAGTATTTTCTTAGATGATATCATAGGTTTTTATGTTATTTTTATTATAATAAATACATAATTACTACAATAAAAGATTTCTACATGTGACCCCAAATCATCTCTTCACTTTGGTAAACAGTTCTTTCATCATCCTATGCTTTCAACATTTATCCTATAGATAAAGTCCAGGAAACAGAGGCCTAGAGATAGAATGTGATTTGCTCAATAGTATCAAGTGGAAAGAAGCAGACTAGAATTTAGGTCTCCTGGGTACTGCATTAGTATTTCCACTCCATCACATCTTGTATTCTAGATTATGTTAGGAAAAGTCAGTCTTCTCTAAATATTCACATCCCATAGATGCCGCTATTAACAATATAAAGACTAATACAAATTTGAAAATGTTCTAAGAATAAAATCCTTCCTGGTAATCCTAGACTTCTGAGTTCCTATTTAAGAAGAAAATTTTTTAGGTTTATTTATTAGTTTCTACATCCAATGTAAGGCTTAAACATGACCCTGAAATCAAGATCAAGGATCATGCTCTTCCAACTGAGCCAGCCAGGCACCCCACAAGAAGAATATTCTTTTAAACAGTTCCCAGATTGTACTATTATTCAAGAATATGAAGGCTGGGGTGTCTGGGTGGCTCAGTTGGTTAAGCATCCAACTCTTAAGTTTGGCTCACGTCATGACCTCTAGGGTTTTAAGATTGAACACCATGTCAGGTTCCATGTTGAAGGCTGTATAAGATTCTCTCTCTCCCTTTCCTTTTGCCCCTTCCCTCAAAACAAAACAAAACAAAAACAAAAACAAAAACAAAACCCACCAAAACTTAAAGAATATGAAGCTTTAGTTCTAGCTTGAAAGAAGAAACTTGAAAAAGAATTCAGAATTTCTAAGTTTCCATTTTCTTTTCTTTTTTTTTTAGGATTTTATTTATTTATTTGACAGAGAGAGATCACAAGTAGGCAGAGAGGCAGGCAGAGAGAGCGAGAAGGGGAAGTAAGCTGCCCGCTGAGCAGAGAGCCCGACGCAGGGCTCGATCCCAGGACCCTGGGATCATGACCAGAGCCGAAGGCAGAGGCTTTAACCCACTGAGCCACCTAGGCGCCCCAAGTTTCAATTTTCTGATAATGAATAAATTGGCACCTAAAATTTTGTCAGTAAAATAAAACGCTCTGATTTTAAAAATCAACTAAGGTAAGAGGCGCCTGGCTGGCTCTGTTGGTAGGGCATGTGATGCCATGCTGGGTATTGAGCCTACCTTAAAAAAAAATTGTAAAAAAGAAAAAATCAACTAAGATAAAATAGCTATAAAAACAGTAAATGTGTCAGTGAGAAACAGCCAAGCTACAGGACTTATTAAAACTTTACTTTGAAGAATGCTGGATATTTAATTTATCAATAAGTTGCAGATTTCTGTAGTAATTTGAAAACATTGGCAAGACAATATCATACTGTTTGCAAGTAGCACATCTACCAAAAAGAAATGAGATGTCAACAAGAGGGCTGAAGGAAAAGGAGTAGGTACTATCTTCTAATAAGGGATGTTAGGGAAACCAGGGATTTTGAGGCAGTCTGGTCTATTTTCACAGCTGTGTTGGTACATTTTCAATACCTAACACAGTATTCAGTATATAGTAACTACTAAATAAATATTCTAAATGAAACGGTGAATGTAGAACAAATACATAGTCAAAATTTAAAGTATATTCTTCAGATAATATGTAAGGAATTACTCTAAATATTCCGTAAGAATATATTCATGTTTTAAGAACATATAACTCTTTTTAAAGTAATTTTACTGCCAATGATATCTAATTCCAATTGCCTGAGTTTATACTTAAATCAAAAGAAAATTATTATTAAAAATGTCATACCAAAGAAAGAGCTGCTTGAGTCTGATGTAGAAGTGGTTCCGGCAGGGAAGAGAGGTGAATACATTCAGGAATTTTTATAGTGCCTCCATCCAAATCTGCTATGATTACATCTAGCTAAAGGAGATAAAAATTAATCAATAATTAATAGAATGTATTTATTGCTAAGAAAATTAATCTGACCTTCATTAATTCAAAATGGGAAGAATCAGGTGTGGAAAATACTCTTGACTGTCCATAGCAATAGAATACTGGGTTCATGACTTCCCAGCTACCACGTATTTCTTAGCTTCCTTTGAAATTAGGTGTGACACATGACTAAGTTTCTGTCAATGGAATGTCAGAAGTGATGTGTACAATTTCAGGTATTCAAATTAGAGGGGATGGAAGGCTCTCCTATGCTTTTTCTTTCCTAAGGCTGAAACTATAACGTACCCAACAACCCAACCTTGAACATTCAGATGATGCCAATGCCTTAGGCAACTCTGGTGCAGAACCAAGAAAGAAAGAAGCTTGGACCATGAATGAGTTCATGGAGTAAGCCGGTCTGGTATAATGGAACAGCACTATGGACTGCTGCATGAGTGTTAAATAAAATTCCACACTGTATTTTGGAAGCTTTGGTATAGTAGTTTAGCTCTATTCTAAATAATATAGTACTTACTACAAGAGTTAACAACCAAAGCAACTGATATAAATCAAAATGGTACTGTTTGGGTGCTTGAGAAAGAAACTGATTTTTAGCATTTTATGAGTCTACTTAAAAATAACTTACATAAAAATATAACAGAGAAACTAGCCAAGACTGCTGAAGTTATTTTGTTGATAATAGGTTTGAAAATCATTCTAATTTATTTATCAAAAATTAAGAAACTTATTTTTTGAAACATTTGCTTGTCTTACCTCCAGATACTTTATATTAGAGGGACAAAATTACCTGTCAACCAGATGGGTATGCTTCTAATTAGTACAAACTGGGTTTTACTAAGTATGTTTATTGATTTGATACATATTTTTATATGGTGATATCAAAGTTAAATAGGAATTAGATATCAACATATAAAGGTAGGAAAATAATTAGTATATGAATGAGGGTCTTGTTTATAATTACAATGTTGAACTGTCAGTTTTAATGACACCTATGATTTGATTACAATTATAATTATGTATAAGTACCAACAGAGCTACCTCCATTGGCAACTAAAACTAAAAGTAGGATTTCAGAATCTGAAGACTCTCTGGATCGAAGATGTCATATAGCCCAACCTTTAAGTAAAGCACTTTTCTTAAACTCCCTGAAAGTGTCATGGAATTTGCTCCTTGCACTCCACTTACAGTACTTGAGGTTATATTCCTTACATAAGGCAAGCCATCCTTCACCATAGGGCAGTTCTAATAGTTGGAAGCTTTTCCACTGAGGAGAAATTTGTCTCTACAGCCACCACATCCACCAATTTTCTTTCAACTTTTCAGAATTACAAAAAATGAACCTTCCTACAACAGTCACTTCAGTATTTATCTTTAGCTATCAAACAGTATCAGGTTATTACCTGAGAAAATTTCCTTAAGGGTCTCACAGGATATAGTCCCTAAAGTCTTGACAATCCTGGATGTCCTTCTCTGAAGCACAATTTTTTTGTGACAGTCCCTCTTAAATAATTTCAGTACAGAGAAGTAAACACATTATTCTAGAACCGGCTTAAATATAGAACATTCCTTTCTTCTTTGGTATTTCTATTCATATGGCATTAAGAAAAGAATAATTTGATGGAGCTCATACCGAAGGGTTCATATTTAACTATAACCCTTCACTCTTTTGCAAATGCTTTTGGCTTTTTAGCTACCAGCCACTCAGGACTGACAGAGTCTCATTTCAAAATATGAATATATCATTGCACTTGTAACAAAAGTATAAATAGAATACAAGTTAACGGATTACTTCATCTTCCTTTCTCATATACAAGATGGAGAATACAGAAAGATAAAAATAATATGCCAAAGAGCATATAAAACTATTAATAAGTTCATTTTGTAGATCTTCCATATTTGCTATAAGAAGAAACTAATATATTTGTATTTTTCAATGATGTTTTTTCTTTCAGCCAATCTTTCCTATTGGGAATGCAACAGATCTGAAAATAGTAATTAGTAGAAATGTTATAGGATTCAAAAAATATGATAAGATTTTGGCCTCAATAACTGTACTTTAAAGATGAATACTTACAAGTTCATGGATATCAGTTTTAAAGATAGAATGTACTCCAATAATGAAAGGTGTTGGGGAACTTAGAACTTCCAGTAGCTGAGCCGGGAGAATGGGAATATAAGGATAACTAGAAATAATAAAAGCATATGTGAGATATATTAGTTTTCTCATAACACAATCATATTTTCTTTCATTTTTATGTGGTACGAATTTCAGAATACCTACATTTAGAAATTATCAATAATGTTCTCATGGCTGTTCATATTAAATTTTTAAAAAGAAAGGTTAAAAAAACCTTCATGTGAAAGAGATGATCAGATAGAAAAAGATAAAAAGGAAATGGAACCCAGGAAATGGAACCCTCCCTTATCCCTCTGAGATAAGAAGTCTCCTTAGGTTTGTCAATCTTGCTTGAAAATATTTTTTCCTTACATGAAAATCTGATATTAGGAGGTAACAATGACTCCCTGATGGGCCCTTTTCCTCAATACTGATAATGATTTGTCTAAATAAAACAATCATTCAAATTCCATTTTCTATACCTGATGTTCGAATTCACTCCAAAAGGCAGAGTACAAAAATTTAAGGCCTAGAATGTTCTCTTATCTAGGGGTTAAGAAAGGCACATAGTTTAAAACAAACAAACAAAAAAATTTTTTAAATAAAACCTGGAAACGGTCTAAATTTTTTTCTAGTTTGTATGAACTTAAGTTTCCAGAATGGTTTGACTATCAAATTCATAAAACAGATGTTAGAAAATATTTTATTCATAACACTATCAGGGCATCACTGTTTAGATGTTTTGTTTTTTACTTTTTACAATGGAAAATTTTAACATCCACCATCTCCCCCAGAAAAAAGAGGAAAAAGGAAAAGTAAGCCTCATGTATTCAAAGCAGATTTGACAATTATCAGTGGAAGGTCTCATATATGTTTCTACTCATTTTTGTTCTCTCCCCTACTATATTATTTGAAGCAAATCCCTGACATCATATCATTTATACTTAAATATTTTAGTAGGTATCTGAAAAAAGGTAAGGGATCTTTTTTAATATAGCCATAGTACCATTATAACTCCTAAAAATTAATAACTCTTTAATATCAAATAATCAGACAAAACTAACTTAAGACCTTTATCACTAACTATATTCAAAGAGAATTAAATGTTGCTGACAATACGATTCAAATTATTTTTTCACTAAATTAATCAACACTCAGTAATGAACAACTTGGGAAATTTCCAAATTCTAGGTTAGATTTCCATCAGAATCATGTGTATAGAATAACTTTGTAAAATATGCCCTTGTGGTTCAAAACTATTGTGCTATGACATTGCAACTAATCATCAATAAATAATGCAGAATTTGGGAACAAATTAAAGAATCAAGTTAAAAACCTCACCTATATTTAAGAGGAAACATTAAAGATTCCAGGGCTCTGCAAGCATCACTAAGTCTCTGGAAACTTGCAGAATGGAAGAGAACCTTATTTTCTGTGAGAACTGCACAAAAGAGGCTGAGGACATTTTGAATTCCTGAAAACACAAGAGCAAATGCTTACCAAATGCATTTCATTTTATATGTGTTGTCAACAGACAGACAAAGAATGACATGGAATGGAAAAGCCAGTATTTCTGAAATCTCTAAAGAAAACTATTTAAACTATAAATTCCATATAACCTATGAGTATTTGTTTTCCCAAACTTTCATTTTGTTTGTCTTTATTCTTCAAATCAATGTAACAATCATTGAACATATCAGCTGTTTGGAAATACACTTATTACTTTCCTTTCAACTTTATGTTCATGGACCGTACTTAAATTCCTGTTTTACATACTGGCAATGTTCAAATAAGTTTTTTCCCCCTTAAAGTCCATTTGTCTGATGTTAATATAACCATGCCAATTTTGTTGTTGAAATTTTCCTGGTATGTCTTTTTCCATCTTTTCACTTCAACCTTTCTCTACTTCTTGGAAATATAGTTGACATTTTTAAAAAATCCAGTCTGACAACCTTCATCTTTTAAGTAGATCATTTAATTGACTTACAGTGATTGTTTCAATATATATACATACATACAGTATCTTATTTAATACTTTTTATTTGTTCTACCTTTTTCCCCCTTTTCTAAATGATTAATAATTATCCTGGATCGTCTTTTATCCCCTCTCCTAGTACAGAATTTGTAAGTCCTGTTTCTATTTTTCTAGCAGAAACACTAGAAAATATAGCATTCATACTTAATGAATTAAAGTTAAATAGGGACGCCTGGGTGGCTCAGTTGGTTGGATGACTGCCTTTGGCTTGGGTCATGATCCTGGAGTTCCAGGATCGAGTCCCGCATTGGGCTCCCGGCTCCAAAGGAAGTCTGCTTCTCCCTCTGACCTTCTCCTTGTTCATGCTCTCTCTCACTGCCTCTCAAATAAATTAATAAAATCTTAAAAAATAAAATAAAATAAAGTTAAATAAATACAGTTTCTTATCTTCTCCTATTTACTACTGAATCGTTTTTCTTTTTAATATCAGTTGAACCTTAATGACATGGACCCACTACATCAAGAGTCACTATTAGGGGCACCTGGGTGGCTCAGTGGGTTAAAGCCTCTGCCTTCAGCTCAGGTTGTGATCCCAGGGTCCTGAGATAGAGCCCTGCATTGAGCTCTCCACTCAGTGGGGAACCTGCTTCCTCCTCTTTCTCTCTGCCTGCCTCTCTGCCTACTTGTGATCTGTCAAATAAATAAATAAAATCTTAAAAAAAAAAAAAAGAGTCACTATTAGTCTTCTAAGGTAAAATACTTCCTTTAACTCCCTTTACCATGGTTTGTCCCTTCACATGAGGCATGCAAATTTCTTCTTGGCCCATTATTAACTGCTTTCCTCTTTTATCATTCCCAACTTATCTCATATGATACATCTGAACTCACAATTCATGTTTTTAATTTTACCTCATATGGATTAATGTAAGAGTTTCATAACTGGTTTCTCTAATCCAGTCCTTATTCAGTCCTTATTCTGATTATGCCACTTTCATGATTCAAACCCTTCGGTATCTTCCCCATTTTTTGGGTATTTTCAAATGTATTCTGTTCCAAAGAAGCAATTTATGAAGAGAACCTTTGCTTCAACCTATTTTATATACGAATTGTTGTGAGCCTCAGTTGGTAAAATGAGAATAATTTTTTTTTAAGATTTTATTTATTCATTTGACAGAGATCACAAGTAGGCAGAGAGGCAGGTAGAGAGAGAGGAAGGGAAGCAGGCTCCCTGCTGAGCAGAAAGCCTGATGCGGGGCTTGATCCCAGCACCCTGAGACCATGACCAGAGCCGAAGGCAGAGGCTTCAACAAACTGAGCCACCCAGGCACCCCCAAATGAGGATAATTTTAAGACCTATCTAATATGGTTGTTATAAAGAAGAAATGAGATATTGCATGAAATTCTCAGCATGGTACCATGGTAAATAATCAAACTACATTAGCTGATATTATGATTATTATTATAATTATTATAGTTGCTACCATTAATTTCCTTTGAAGTCAGGGTTCTGATGCTAAAAATGTTTGAAGACACCAGACTACTAGATGAAGTCTGAGCACAATGCCAAAATATCTTTATGGTTTTACATTCATATTTCCAACCCAGTTGCCATCTCTCACACTTGCATGATCAATAGTAAACTACCTGAGCTCTTAGAACACTTCTTTCATTTTGATAACTCTGCTTCTTCTGTTCTTCATTGTCCCTGATATCCTCTTCATTAAAATGTGAGTCCCTCAATGATAACACTGGGCCTTATACACTGTTGTATACCCCCACCAAGCACTGACTATATAGTGGTCACTCAAAAACATTTCAGTAAAAAGCTCTCTGAAAGCTCTCTGAAAGCTGACATGAATCACTATAAAGAAATATTAAAACTTTCATTAAATGATGTCACAGAGTATCTCTAAAAATTCAGATAGGAAAAGTGTAAAATAGACAGATCATAAATCAAAAGATGAATAAATTCCATTATTTTAAATTGAAAATTTCTGTGAAAAAATAACATTAAAAAATAAGGACACGTCTCAGACTGAGAGAAACTACATACAAATAAATGTAAAAGGATAATCAGCCAAAATATGTTGCCCTTGGCTAAGGAAATGAATAAAAGAAAAAAAAAATACAGCTAAGACCAAAGTGAAAGAGCTTACTGCCTAATTTTTCTTCTAGGAGCTCTATGGTTTCAAGTTTTATATTTAAGTATTTAATAACATGAATTTATTTTTCTATGTGCTGTAAGAAAGTGGTCCAGTTTCATTCCTTTGCATGAAGTTGTCCACTTTTCCCAACATCATTTATTGAAAACACTATCTTTTCCCGATGTATATTCTTGCCTCCATTTTTGTGGATTAACTGACCAAACAAGGATGGATTTACTTTTGGACTCTAGACTATTCCACTGATGTATATGCTTCTGTGCCAGTATCATATTTTGATAACTCTGTAGCATAGTTTGAAATCAGAAAGCATGATGCCTCCAGCTTTCTTCTTTCTCAAGATTTCTTTGGCCACAATATTGTTCTTTAGAAATTTTTCCCTATGGTTAGCATTTGTTCTAGGATTAGATACTCCACGTAGTTGTTATGTTTCATTAATCTCATTCAATATGAAACATTATTACAACCTTAAAAATTTTTTTACTGAGATAAAACTTGCCTACCATCAATTAACCATGTTAAAGAGAACAACTTATGTTGAACTATCACTGCATCCCAGGAATAAATCTCACTTGACTATGGTGTATGAACCTTTTAGCATGTTGATGAGTTGGTTTTTGTTTTTTTTGTTTTTTTTTTTTAGATTTTACTTATTTAGTTATTTGAGAGAGAGAGAGCACACAAACATGCACATCCAAGAGCAGGGGGAGGGGCAGAACCGGAGAGGGACAAGCTGACTTGCGCAGAGCCTGACACTGGGCTCAATCCCATTACCCTGAGATCATGACCTGAGGTGAAGGCCCCGATAAAAAGGAGAATTACAGGCCAATATGCCTGAAGAACATGGCTGCAAAAATTTTCAACAAGATACTAACAAATCAAATCCAATAGTACATTAAAACAATTCTTCACCACAATCAAATGGGATTTATTCCTGGGCTGTGAGGGTGGTTCAGTATTTATAAATCAATCAGTGTGATACACTACATTAATAAAAGAAAGGGTAAGAACCATACAAGTCTCTCAATAAATACAGAAAAAGCATTTGACAAAATACAGCATCCATTTTTGATAAAAACAGTCAACAAAGTAGGGATAGAGGGAACATACCACAACATCATAAAGCCCATATACCAAAGACCCACAGCTAATATCATGCTCAATGGTGAAAAACTGAGAGCTTTTCCTCTATAGTCAGGAACAACACAGGGATGTCCACTTCCAACCACACTATTTAACACAGTACTAGAAGGCCTAGCCACATAAATCAGACAATAAAAAGAAATAATAGGCATATAAATTGGCAGAAAAGAAGTCAAATTTTCACTACTTGCAGATGACATGATACTCTGTGTAGAAAATGTTAGACTCTACCAAAAAAAATTTGCTAGAACTGATATATGAATTCAAAAAAGTCACAGGATACAAAAATCAATGTACAGAAGTCTGCTGCATTTCTATAAAACAATAATGAAGCAGCACAAAGAGAAATTAAGGAATCAATCCCATTTACAATTACACCAAAACAATAAAATACCTAGGAATAAACCTAACCAAAGAGGTAAACGATCTGAAAACTATAGAACACTGATTAGGTAAATCGAAGAGAAGACAAAGAAATGGAAAGACATTCCATGCTCATGGACTGGCAGAAAAAATATTGTTAAACTGCCTATGCGACTGAAAGCAGCTTACACATTTAATGCAATCCTTATCAAAATACCAACAACATTTTTTGCAGACCTAAAATAAACACTTCCAAAATATGTATGGATCCACAAATGACCCTAAATAGCCAAATCAAGCTTGTAGAAGAAAAGCAAATCTGGAGACATAATAATTTTGGACTTTGATTTATTAAAAAGCTATAATCATCAAGACAGAATGGTTCTGGCATGAAAACAGACACGTAAATCAATAGAACAAAACAGAAAACCCAGAAATGGACCCACAAGTATATGGTTAACTAATCTTTGACAGAATATTCTTTGAAAGAATATCAATGGAAAGAAGAAAGTCTCTTCAACAAATGGTGTTGGGAAAACAGGATAGCCTCATGTAGAAGATTGAAACTGGACCAGTTTCTTACAACATACACAAAAATAAATTCAAAATGGATGAAAGTTCTAATTGTGAGACAGGAAACCATCAAAATCCTAGAGGAGAACACAGGCAGTAACCTCTTTGACATTGGTCATAGCAACTTCTTACTAGATATGTCTCTGGAGGCAAGGGAAACAAAAGCAAAAATGAACTAGTGGGACTTCATCAAGATAAAAAGCTTCTGCACAGGTGAAGAAACAATCAAAAAACTAAACAGCAACCTACAGAACAGGAGAAGATATTTGCAAATGACATGTCTGATAAAGGGTTAGTATCCAAAATCTACAAAGAACTTATCAAACTCAACACCCAGAAAATGGATAACCCAGTTACAAAATGGGCAGAAGACAGCAATAGACATTTTTAAAAACAAGATGTCCAGATTGCTAACCGACACATGAAAAGACACTCAACATCATTCATCATCAGGGAAATACAAATCAAACCTACAATGAGATCACCTCACACCAGTCAGAATTGCTAAAATTAACACAGGAAATAACAGGTGTTGGTGAGGAGAAGGGGAAACATCTTGCACTGTTGGTGGGAATGCAAACTGGTAGAGTCACTCTGGAAAAAGAGCATGGAAGTTCCTCAAAAAGTTAAAAATAGAACTACCCTATGATCCAGCAATTTCACTATTAAGTATTTACACAAAGGATTAAAAAAATACTAATACTAATTTGAAGGGATACATGCACCCTGATGTTTATAGCAGCATTATCAACAATAGCTAAATTATGGAAAGAGCCCAGATGTGTTCACTGACTGATGAATGGATAAAGAAGAGGTGGTATATATATATATATATATATATATACACACACACCATGGAATATTACTCAGCCATCAAAAGACTGAAATCTTGCCATTTGCGATGACATAGATGAAGCTGGGTTCCTGCTAAGCAGGGAGCCCAATGTGGGGCTCAATCCTAGGACCCTGGGATCATGACCTGAGCCAAAGGCAGATGCTTAACGACTGATCCACCCCAGGCATTCCGCTAGAAAGTATTATGTTCAGCAAAATAAGTCATTCAGAGAAAGACAAATACTATATGGTTTCATTCATATGTGGAATGTAAGAACAAAACAAATGAACAAATGGGGGGGGGGTGGAAGAGAGAGAAAGGCAAACCAAAAAAAAAAAACACTCTTAACTACAGAGAACAAACTGATGGTTACCAGAGGGGAAGTGGGTGGGGGAGATGGGTGAAAAAGGTGATGGGGATTAAAATGGGCACTTGCTGTGATGGGTATTGTATGGAATGGTTGAGTCACTATACTGTACACCTGAAATTAGTATTACACTGTATGTTAACTGACTAGAATTAAAAAAAAAAAAACTTAAAAAAAAAAGGATCAAAATTCTGAGTATTAGGGTAATGTTAGATCATTTTTACTGGGAGTCTTTGTTCCTGGGTCACTTCTGTAGATAAACATAAGAAATATAGGCATGCACACACAACTACACGCACGCATACATATACAAATATATGAACATATATATATGCATATAAACAGACATGTTTAGATGTATACATACATACATATAAATCCTAAGTTCACACCATTACTTTCCCAATTTTTTTGTTTGTTTTAGAGAGAGAGAGAGTGTGTGCCAGAGGGGTGGGGAGGTGGTTTTAAGTGAGGGGAAGAGAAAGAGGGAAAGAAAGAGAGAGAGAGAGGATTTTAAGCAGGCTTCATGCTCAGCACAGAGCCTGACACAGGGCTCGATCTCATAACCCTGAGATCAGCTCATGACCTGATCTGAAATCAAGAGTCAAGCACTTAACCAACTGAGCCAACCAGGCACATCTCCACACAATTCCTATCTATTCCTACAGGATCTCCCCACTGACTCTAATACATATTTGTGTGTCCCTTCCAGTGAGAACCCTGGATACCAGTAACAAACATATTTATTCATCTGCTAAATCTTACATTACATGTAAAATCGTTAAAAAATTTCTTCAGCCATTCTAACTCAAAACACCATACTAACTAAAAGGAGCTCACAATTTGTTTGAAATTCTCTCCTAGGGATGCCTGGGTGGCTCAGTGGGTTAAGCCGCTGCCTTCAGCTCAGGTCATGATCCAAGGGTCCTGGGATCGAGTACCGCATCGGGCTCCTTGCTCAGCGGGGAGCGTGCTTCTCTCTCGGCCTCTGCCTGCCTCTCTGCCTGCTTGTGTGTACTTGCTTGCTCTCTCTTTCTCTGGTAAATAAATTAAAAATCTTTAAAAAAAAGAAAAAAATAAAAAAAGAAATTCTCTCCTCAAATCTGTCCAAAACTGAGGTTAGTCAAATACTATGTACATAGGTTATTGTGAGTAGTTTTTCCTCTTCAGTGTGGTTAGGTTTTTCATCTGAAAGACAGTAGAGTTTGCTTCTGTGTCCTTTCAGTTTTAATTTTATTTTTTTTGTTTCTAGTTTCTTCCCATCATGACTCATCTAGTATATTTCTGAGTATGTAAAACTTGACACATACTTTCAGAAGTCAAATCTATATAAAATGGTCTACTCAAAGAAGTGTTACTTCTTCCTTGAATTAATAGCACTGTGCCCTGGTTCAAGCAGGTTGAATCAATTTTCTGGTTGTTATAATGTACTATAATTACATTAAATATTATTGCTGTATACGTGATTTATAATACTGTTATTTACTTGAGGATTTTCTGCACCAATTTAGCTACTTCTTTTGAGCCAAAGTATTTAAAAACAGAAATTTATGTTAAAAAAAAAACTCCATTGTTGTATTAGTATCCAATGGTTGCTATAATAAATTACGACAAACTTGATGGCTTAAAACAACACAAATATATTATCTTTTATATTCTATTTTTTTAATATAGTAAGTCATTGTCATTAAGTGGTTGTCACTTTGACATGGAGGAAGTCCACATTACGTGCTGTTCTTTTCTAGTAACAAGATGTTCGTTCCTTCCTAGCTTTGTCTAGTTTATGGCACCTTAACTATAACTATTCAGAGTTTATCTGGAGAAAGGAAACATCCCCATTTTATCCAGGAGACACTTCTGAAATCTTACTTAAGCTATGTTGTAAGTTTTACTGCAAAGATGTTTCATATTTTAGCCAAATATTTTTACAGTAAGAATCACAGACCCATATACCTGAAACAAATATTATATATTAAAAAAAAGAATTCAGAATTATTTTACACATTAAAATGGTTGCTATGATATGGCATATGTCTCCTACTGAGCAGTAGATGTTTACTGTATAGCAAATAGAATTTCATGACATTTTATGAAGTTCTCATCAAAAACTTTAATAAAAGTGAGAAGGTTTTGATACGCTCTTTTCTTTGATACTATTGCATCTACCTATCTTTGTCTACAATTCATGAACAAATGAATGCTCTGCAAAAAAAATAATTAGTGCCTGTGTTATAATTATAATAGGTGGTGAGGATAGGGTAGCGAGAGGCTGCTTCTTAAAATAATTACTTTAGGTTAAGCCAGTGCTTAAGAGGGAGTATGTCAAGTACTTAGTCATTCCTATTATGATATTAGGCAATATAGGTTTTCTAGAAGTTTGGATCTGAATTTGTTATGAATAAAAATAGTAACAGATACTTTATGGGAAGAATTTCAACCTGTTCCTGATCACTTTTTAATAAAAACTCTTCAAAACATGTTAACCAGTAAAAAATATACAATACTTAGAAGCTCAATTGTTTTTGGTTTATGGAAATATCTATGTAACTGTGAAAATAAGTAACTTAGAATTTTGATTAAAGTGAGTATTTGCTTAAAGAACCAAAAACACACTGTCTTAAAGTTCAGCAGGACAGAAGTCCTATTTTGGGGTTTTCTAGCAACTACCGACATTCCTTAGCTCACGGCCCCCCTTCTATCTTGAAAGCGGACAAAAGCCAGTTGAGTGTTTCTCATTTATGTGAGGTCAGAAGGCATCATTCTGACACTGACTCTTCTGTCTCCCTCTCTCATTTTTTTTTTTTAAGATTTTTATTTATTTATTTGACAGAGAGAGATCACAAGTAGGCAGAGAGCCAGGCAGAAAGAGATGGAAACAGGCTCCATGCTGAGCAGAGAGCCCGATTCAGGGCTCGAACCCAGGACCCTGAGATCATGACCTAAGCTGAAGGCAGAGGCTTAACCCACTGAGCCACCCAGGCGCCACCCCCCCTCATCTTTTAAAGGCCCCTGTGATTACACTGGGCCCGCCAAAGAACTGACCTTTGAGTTAGATTTTGAAGAATAAGCACAAGTTAGTAAGGCAGACAAGAGAAGAAAGGCTTTCAGAGCTGACAGAAAACCGAGTGCAAAGAAACAGAGGACTAGGATGAAAAAGCACTGAAAAACCTGTAAATAGTTCTGTCAGGGAATGTTCAAAAAGAATCTGAATACCATGAAAAGGAATCCAGACTTTCTTTCCTAAGACTCTGGTGAAGAACTTTTTCCTTTCCATTAGTATCGGAACCCTATGTAATCTCCCACAAAAAAGAATCCATTATGATAATCCATCAGAAGATAAAATTCATAGTATAATTTAGTATTAGATAAATTGTGAAGAAGGCAGGCATTAAGTTTTAAGGGACTCTATCCACTTACAGTAGTAAAAACAATTAGTCCATGATACCAATGGGAAAATATTATATTATACTTACTTATATTATTATATTATACTTATAAGATAGGATTTAAGTTAGAATTTATATTAGAAATGAGTTAGGGACAATATTCTCATGCTTAACGGGGGACTTTTCCATTATCCAGAAAATAATATAGTATATACATACAAATAATTTACCCATGCCTAACTGAAGATTACTTAAATTTTATATTCTTAAATATCACATGCTTTCTTGATTTCCAGATAAACAATCTCAAGTATTTTAAGAAACTACTGTTTTTTATTTCTGTGTTTATAGCTATACAGTCATTGAGAAATTCAATTTCTTTGAACTACAAGTCATAATCAGTTTTCTACATAATCTTGAATTGTTTCCTAGTCTTCGGTAGTCAATGTCCATCTAAAGCTGCACAATAACAGTAGAGAAGACAAACATTCCAGTGATAATTACTACTGATTTCACCACAATGGTTCACACACATCCTGTTGATTATTCAAATAGTAAAACATTCTGAAAAATTACTTCCTGATCTTAACTTTTCTTTAGGGGTTAAAGTTCTAGAATTCATAGCATCACACATTAACAAATGTGTTTATTTCCTGTTTTGAAAAAACACCACCAAAACATTTTCTCCAGAATTTTCCCCTTCTCTGAATAATAACGATATGCTGCACAGATACAACACTATGGCCCAGTGTTCAAATGGGCAAATTGAGGAACTGAAGGCCATGTTTTCAAGATAGGATATATATGTTAGGAAGGTTTAAACAACTTATTATACCTCTTTTACATAAATCCACAACAGAGAAAACAATATAATAATGGTCTTGACTTAACACAAATCAAGGAAAAGGAAATTTCTCATTTATTTGATCAATATTTGTCAAATATCTATCGTGTTTCAGGCACTAGGAATAAAGAAATAAAGAAAAATAAGATCTCTACCTTCATAAATTAAAGCTTTCTATAGGTTTATATAGTTTAGTTTTATAACTGTTTCACTGAGAGGCAATGTTTAATATGTTACAAATTCAGTATGTCATTTCCATATATGTTAGAAATGGAAATCTTCCAAGTAAAAAAATAGTTTAAAATATAGTAACTGAATTGGGCAACCATGTATATTTTAGTGGTTATGAACATGGGCTTATTCCCTTGAGTGTGACATGAATTAATCATACTTTATGGACCTATAAATAGGTGATGTGTGGTAATCTTTAAATATATGAAGTCAATTAACAAATACATATAACCGGGGTGCCTGGGTGGCTCAGTGAGTTAAAACTTCTGCCTTCAGCTCAGGTCATGATCCCAGAGTCCTGGGATCGAGCCCTGCATCAGGCTTTCTGCTCAGCAGGGAGCCTGCTCCCCCCACCCGGCCTGCCTCTCCTCTCTGCCTACTTGTGATCTCTCTCTGTCAAATAAATAAAATAAAATCTTTTAAAAAAAAAATGACCACAAATAATTCAAATCTAAAATTGTGTATAACTCAAGTAACAATCCATTAACAGCCCAACTTAACCAAAACTGTGTAAAACAGATACAACATGGGGCGCCTGGGTGGCTCAGTGGGTTAAGCCTCTGCCTTTTATGCTCTACATCATTGCTTATGTTCTTCCTTCCTAATGTCTCTGCTTAGCAGGGAGCCTACTTCCTCCTCTCTCTCTGCCTGCCTCTCTGCCTATTTGTGATCTCTCTGTCAAATAAATAAATAAAATCTTTAAAAAAAAAAAGATACAACACATTTCTTTTCTTGTTTAACTCTACAATTGATTCTGAGTCTGGGGTAATTACATCAGATTATTCCAATCCCAAATGGCCCAGATTCCTAGTCTGTGCCTATTTTGACTGACCAGGTTTTTAAATCTCTTTTAACATCTATATTTAAGCAGGAAGCAAAAGGGGTCTTGGGAATAGAAGAGCAAATAAAGGAGGATAATATATTGAGTAACTGAAAAGTTAAAGGATTAAACAAGAGGGAAGTACCTTGGCAGAAATAACATTTAGTTAAAACTTCTTCACTTTCTTCTCCTCTTTCCTCCATTAATAGGCCTTTATCAAGCTGCTGAGATATACAAGAAATTGCTAAAACTAGGAATGGATATAAAGAAATGGGAGGCAGTCTCAGAGGAGTTCACAGTTCAGTGAAGATGGCAGGTTGATAAGTAAATAATTAAACACAACAGACTAGAGACACGTACAAACTGCTGCAGAGCACAGAAAAAGAGGGTAATTTATCCTGCCATCATTTGTAAGTTGCATACTTCAATAATGGAGTAGCCATATTTTGTAAGAATATTAATCGCTAAGAGCTGAAAGCAAAACGAAATTTTAGACAAGAGAATTTTGTAAGAACGAAGGACAATTCTTGGGGCTTTTTTTTTTTTTTTAAGATTTTATTTATTCATTTGAGAGAGGCAGAGACAGAGAGGAAAGCATAAGCAGTAGGGACCAGCAGAAGCAGATTCCCCATGGAACAGAGAAGCCAGCTAGATCCCAGGACCCTGAGATCATGACCTAAGCCAAAGGCAGACTCTTAACCCCAAATGAGCCAACCAGGCGCCCCATGGAGGACAACTCTTTATGGCTATCTTGCCTCAAAGCATTTGAATTCATTAAAAGATAACTCAATACAAAGAGAGAGAGAACTATTTAATAATAGCATTTAAGCACCAGGAAAGCAAAAGGGAGAAGATAGTTTTGAACCAAGATACTTCTGAACTGTTCTCAAATTATATCATGCAGCAACCATATGCTTTATTTATGTGTAATTCCAACTAGTACACTAGTCAATAAGCACTCAATTGGTCACCGTCAGTCAGTCTTTGGTATTTTAAAAATGGCTTCCTTTACAAAACTAGCATAAATACTTAATCTTTAATTTTTAAAAGAAAAGCAATGAATTTCTGATCACAGCCTACTAAGCTTCATCAAAACTCTTACTATTTTATGAAGACCTTTTATGCTCTACATCATTGCTTATTTTCTTCCTTCTCTCTGTGATGCCCTTTGTCCTCTTTTCTAGCTAGTAATGTATCTCCTGGTATCTCTCTTACCTCTTGGTATTTCTAGTATCGAATTTATTATATACTGTAATATAATTTTTAAAATATGTGTGCTTCTCTACCAGTTAAAAGTATATCTAGTTAAGGCCTGTGATTTTTCTCATCCTTATACCACTAGTGACTAGCACAGACCTGGCATATGGTATTAGCTTTGTAAACATCTGATTTTTTAAAAAAATGCTCCTATAGGTGGGCATTATAGGAACTGCATTCTTTGTGCTATTTATTACAAAAAAATTAAATTGGAACAGTTTCCCCAAGAGATCTTTAGGTCCCCAGAGTAGAACACACATGGTAAGCAGTTCCTTCAGAAAAGTGTCCTAGAACAGATTAGTGAAAAGTTTAATTTGTTTCAAATCCCCACAGAAAGTACTTGATATTCAAATTATCAAAAAATGATTAATCACATATACAGTTATAGTAAAACATTAAATTTCCCACTTCCTCTTTTTCCATCAATAGCGCAATATACCATTCATAGTAGTCATCTAAACTCCTGTATGCTCAAATTCTCCAACTATTTAACTACATATATAAAGAAGATGACTACTTAATTTTTCCCATTATAATTGAGAATAAGACTAAAACAAGTAAGAATGTTATATGAATAAGCTGAAAAAAATGAAAACAGAAACATGATCCAAGCCACCAGATTTCAATCACTTAATGTAAAAAGACAAAAACTATTCTATAATTGATGCATTAATCAAACGATTCATAAACTAACCAATCAATATATTCTTCATAAAGGTATTAAGGTAAAAATAATATTTTCTACCCTCTAAGCCTTCATTATTTCCTCTGGCATCTTTTTATCTTTCTATTTCAGGAACAAAATTATTTTTTATATTCTTGTAAAAGTTAATGTCACTTCAGGAATAATTATATAGTGTTACAGACAAAAACTTTTCCAGGGAAAGACTAAAGAGAATACCAATTTTTTTCCATTAAAATATTCAGGAATAAAAGTAACTTCCCAAATTGAAAGTTACAGCTATATTCAACATTTTAAGGATGTTCATGTAAAAAGTAAAAATAATGATAATAAGATAAACTAAAGAAAAAATTTTGGATGTTTTAGTAATTTTTTAAAACGCATCTATATTTACTATTAGAGACAATCAACAGAAATATTGATCTAATAATAGTTAATGAAAAACTGGCTAAAGTTAATTTAAGTAAGCAAAAAGGAAGTATACATATAAAAACGTTCATACCAAGACTGAATCATGAGGAAATAGAAATTTTGAGCAGACCAATAATACATAAGAAGATTGAAACAGTAATCAAAACTTCCCAACAAAGAAAAGTTGAGGACTGGATGGATTGGTAAATCCTACCAAACATTTAAAGATGAATTAATACTAAGGCTTCTCATATTTTCAAAAAAAAAGTGAAGAGGAGTGAACACTCCCAAACTAATTTTACAAGGCCAGCATTACCCTGATAACAAAGCCAGATAAGGACACTATAAGAAAAGAAAACTAAAGGTTAATATCCCTGATGAACAGAGGCAAAAATTCTCAATAAAGTATCTGCAAACTGAATTCAGCATCACATTAAAAGGCTCATACACAATCATCAAGCAGGATTTATATCTGGGATGTAAAGATGGTTCGACATACACAAATCGAACAATGTGATATAACACATTAATAAAATAAAAGATTTTAAAATCACATGGTCATCTCAATAGCGCAGAAAAAGCATTTGACAAAATTCAACATCCTTTCACGGTAAAAATTCTCAACAAATTGGGCATAAAAGGAATTACCTCAACATAATAAATGCTATATATGGGAAGTCCACAGCTAACATCTTACTCAATGGTAAAAGGTTGAAAGATTTCCTGCTAAGATCAGGAATAAGACAAGGGTGCCTTTTTTTTTTTTTTAAAGATTTATTTATTTATTTATTTGGCAGACAGAGATCACAAGTAGGCAGAGAGGCCCACAGAGAGAGAGAGGAGAGGAAGCAGGCTCCCTGCTGAGCAGAGAGCCTATGGCAGGGCTCAGTCCCAGGACCTTGGGATCATGACCTGAACTGAAGGCAGAGGCTTTAACCCACTGAGATACTCAGGCACCCCAAGGGTGCCCTCTCTTAAACTATTCAATTCAACATAGTACTAGAAATCCTAGTTAGAGCAATTAGGCAAAAGAAAAAATAAGAAGCACCCACATAAGGAAGGAAAAAGTAAAACTGTCTCTGTAGATGATATGATCTTATATAGAGAAAATCCTGAAGACTCTACCAAAAAGCTATTACAACTAATAAACTAATTTAGTAAGTTGCAGGATACAAAGTCAACATACAAAAATCAGTTGCATTTCTATACACTAACAAAAAACTATCTGAAAAGGAAATAAAACAATCCCATTTATAACAGCATCAAATATAATTAAAAACGTGGGACAGATGTCTAATAGACATGTGAAAAAATGCTCAACATCACTAGGCATCAGGGAAATACAAATCAAAACTATAATGTGATACCTAACTCACACCAGTCACAATGGCTAAAATTAGCAACTCGGGAAACAAGAGATGTTGGCGAGGATGTGGGAAAAGGGGAACCCTCTTACACTGCTGGTGGGAATGTAAACTAGTTCAGCTACTCTGAAAAAGTGTGGATATTCCTCAAAAAGGTTAAAAATAACACTACCCTATGACCCAGCAATGGCATTACTAGGTATTTACTGAAAGGATATAAAAATAGTGATTCAGGGGCAGCCGGGTGGCTCATGGGTTAAAGCCTCTGCCTTTGGCTCAGGTCATGACAGAGTCCTGGGATCGAGCCGTGCATCGGGCTCTCTGCTCGGTGGGGAGCCTGCTTCCTCCTCTCTCTCTCTCTCTCTCTCTCTGCCTGCCTCTCTACCTATTTGTGATCTCTCTGTCAAATAAATAAATAAAAATCTTAAAAAAAAAAAAATAGCTACTCAAAGGTGCACAGGCCCCCCAATGTTTATAGCGTCAATGTCCACGAGAGACAAAATATGGAAAAGAGCCCAGATGTCCAATGACACGTGAATGAAAAAAGAAGATGTGGTACATATACACAATGGAATATTACTCAGCCATCAAAAGGAATGAAATCTTGCCATTTGCAATGACATTAATAGAACTAGAGGGTATTATGCTAAGCAAAATAAGTTAGTCAGAGAAGAGAAATACCATGATTTCACTCATACATGGAATTTGATAAACAAAACAGAGGATCATATGGGAAGGAAAGGAAAAATAAAATAAGATAAAAACAGAGAGGGATTCTCTCTCTCTCTCTCTCTCTCTCTCTGCCTGCCTCTCTCTCCATCTACTTGTGATCTCTCTCTGTCAAATAAATAAATAAAATCTTTTAAAAAAGAAAAAAACAGAGAGGGATAAAAACTATGAGCCTCTTAATCACAGGAAACAAACTGAGGGTTGGTGAAGGGGAGGCAGGTTGGGGTATGGGGTAATTGGCTGATGGGCATTAAGGCACTTGATGTAATGAGCACTGGGTGTGATATGCAACTGATGAATTACTAAATTCTACCCTTGAAAATAATAGACTATATGTTAACTAAATTGAATTTAAATTAAATATTAAGAAACAACAACAACAACACCTTAGGGATAAGTTTAACCAAGGAGATGAAAGATCTGTATGTTAAAACCAGAAGACTTTAAGAACCTAAAGAAGACACAAATAAATGGAACAATAGCCTGTGTTTATGAATCAGAAGAATTAATGTTGTTAAAATGTTCACACTACCCAAAACCATCTATAGATTCAATACAACCTCTATCAGAATTCTAATGACATTTTTCACAGAAACAGAAAAAAAAAATCTTAAAATTTATATGGAATGATGAAAGACCCAAAATAGCCAAAGCAATTCTGAAAAACAACAAAACTGGAAGCATTACAATTCTTGATTTAAAATTGTATTACAAAGCTAGAGTAATAAAAATAGTATGGTATTGTCATAAAAACAAACACATAGATCAATAGGAGAGAAATTATATCATAGAAATAAATTCACACATATAAGGTCAATGGATATTTGAGCCAGGAATATTCAATGGGAAAGATAATCTCTTCAATAAATGGTGCCGGGGGGCGCCTGGGGGGCCCAATGGGTTAAAGCCTCTGCCTTCGGCTCAGGTCATGATCCCAGGGTCCTGGGATCGAGTGCCACATCGGGCTCTCTGCTCAGCAAGGTGCCTGCTTCTCTCTCTCTCTCTCTCTCTCTGCCTGCCTCTCTGCCTATTTGTGATCTCTGTCAAGTAAATAAATAAAATCTTAAAAAAAAAAATGGTGCTGGGAAACTGGATACTCACATGTGAAAGAATGAAATTGGTCTATCACAAAAAATTACTCAAAATGGATTAAATACATAAACATAAGAACCCAAACTATAAAACTACTAGAGGAAAAGCTTCTTCATATTGGTTTGGCAATGATTTTTTTCAATAAGACACCAAAAAGAAAAAAATAAAGAAGTGGGACAATAGCAAATTAAAAAGTTTCTGCACAGGGGCAACTGGGTGGCTCAGTGGGTTAAAGCCTCTGCTTCCGGCTCAGGTCATGATCCCAGGGTGCTGGGATCGAGCCCCACATCTGGCTCTTTGCTCCGCAGGGAGCCTGCTTCCTCCTCTCTCTCTCTGCCTACCTGCGATCTCCCTCTGTCAAATAAATAAATAAAATCTTAAAAAAAAAAAAAGTTTCTGCACAGCTAAAGAAATAAATCAGCAAAATGAAAAGGCAACCGACAGAATAGGAGAAAATATATGCAAACCATCTATCTGAGAAGGGAATAAAACTAAAATATATTAGGAACACATACAACTCGGTAGCAAAACAAACACCTATCAGATTAAAAACTGGGCAAAGGACTGAACGGACATTTTTCCAAAGACATAATAAATCCCATGAAAAGATGCTTAGCATCACTAATCATCAGGGAAATGCAAATCAAAACCACAGTGAGTTATCATCTTACATTTGTTAGAATGATTACCAAAAAGATAAGAGGTAACAAGTGTTGGCAAGGCAGTAGAGAAAAGGCATCCTGTAAGCACTCTTGGTAGAAATGTAAATTAGTGCAGCCATTTCGGAAAATAGTATGGAGGTATCTGAAGAAATTAAAAATAGAACTACCATATGATCCAGAAATCCCACTTCTGATTATATATCCAAAAGAAATGAAATCCCTATCTCAAAGAGATATCTACATTCTCATTACATGTTCATTACAACATTATTCATAACAGCTAAAACAAGGAAACAACCTAAGTATAAATGGATAAATGAATAAAAAAAATACATACAATACAATGGAATGTTATTGACCACAAAAAGGAAGAAATCCTTTTTTGGGAAAACATGGACAGACCTTAAAGGCATTATGTTAAGTGAAACAAGTCAGACAGAGAAAGACAAATACTCTATGTTTTCACTTATGTGTGGAATTAAAAAAAAAAAAGCTGAATTCACAGAAATAGAAAGTAGAATGGTGGTTAACAGGGACTCAGGGGTGTGAGAAATGGGAGATGCTGGTCAAAGGGCAGAAATTCTAAATATAAAATGAATAAATTCTGGAGATCTAATGTATAGCATGGTGATTATCATTAACAAAACTGTATTATATGCTGAAAAGTGGTTAAGGGAGTAGATCTTAAATATTATCAGCATACACATAAAAATGATGATTATGTAAGGTGACAGAGGTGTTAACTAACCTTACTATAGTAAACATTTCACAATATATATTTGAATCAAGTCATCACGTTGTAAACCTTAAACTTAAATAAGCTATATGTCAAAAATACCTCAATAAAGCTGGGGAAAAAAGTATTAAGTACAAATGATACAAGACTACTGTTTATGAAAATAGAGTGATAATAGCTGAAGGTCCAAGATCATTTTAGTCTGTGACTTTAAAGACTTTAAAAATGTCTAATAAGGGGCACCTGGGTGGCTCAATGGGTTAAGCCTCTGCCTTCGGCTCAGGTCATGATCTCAAGGTCCTGGGATAGAGCCCCGCATCAGGCTCTCTGCTCAGCAGGGAGCCTGCTTCTCTCTCTCTCTGCCCGCCTCTCTGCCTACTTGTGATCTCTATCTGTCAAATAAATAAATAAAATGTTTAAAAATACTAATAAAATAAAAATGTCTAATAAGGGAAACTTGGGCTCAGTCAGTTAAGCCTCTGCCTTCAGCTCAAGTCATGATCCTAGGGTACTGGGACTGATCCCTGCATCAGGCTCCCTGCTCAGTGGGGAGCCTGCTTCTCCCCCTCCTGTTCCCCCTGCTTCTCCCTCTGTCAAATAATTAAATAAAATCGTTAAAATAAAACAAGTCTAATAAATAATATACTGTAAAAACTGTGGAATATTCTGAAACTAGTGTACTTGCTATTAAAATCCAAATTATAGCTAAGCGGATATAATAAAACATGTCCTGAATATTTCTTTTACTTTTTTTTTTAAGATTTTATTTATTTATTTGACACAGAGAGAGAGAGCACAAGTAGGCAAACAGGCAGGCAGAGGGAAAGGGGGAAGCAGGCTTCCCCACTGAGCAGAGAGCCCGATGCGGGGCTCAATCCCAGGACACTGGGATCATGACCTGAGTTAAAGGCAGTGGCTTAACCCACTGAGCCACCCAGGCGCCCCACAATATGTCATGAATATTTCACAAAATTATTTGGGTTAAGGAGGGACATCTGAGTTAAATAAGTATGGATTAAATGATAAAATGAGATGGGCTATAAAACCAGCCCTATGAATACAATCTTACTAACGTTAAAAAACAAAAACAAAACTAGTTTTCCACACTTAAAACACAAATCTTCAGGTAAACAACAATAGTTCACATAGGCTAAAAGAAACAAATAAACAAGATGGAAAGTAAGAGATAAAGGTGACTGACAGGAAATTATGGGCTGATGGTAAAAGTCCACATAATTATTTCAGGCAAACACAGAGACATCTCAAACTATGAAAAACAAATTCATTATCCTAACAATCCTTGGAGAGAAGAACCAAGGAAATGGTATCATTACATTTAGACCTTCCACAGGAAAACTGGTCAAGGCTACAACTTATCTGCTTCCTGTCTGTGTTTTATAAAATCCACCACTACGATCTCACCCCAACCCAGGTAGTGAACTCTGATAATAGTCTAATATTGGCCTTCAACAACAGTCCAACCAAAATGACTGGTGATAAGAACATGCCTTTAGTCAGAATTATCAGTACCACATGTTCTGGAAACTACAACTCTGCACATGGCGCTGTTTTAGAGGCATCCTTCTTTTTCCTTCCCTTTCTTATCTTTTCCTTATTTTTTCCCTGGAAAATTAAATTTTGAATATGTAAGCAAAAGATAATTCAGCTCAAACATACTAGAGAGTAAAATAATGAAATGTGATCTTCAAATTACTAATAATCATACATTCTGGCACATTTCATCCATAGATAGAACATCTGATGCAATAATGATTGCCATTTTCTTCACGGCTAATATATTCACTCATTTAGTCAAAAAATACTAATGTCTTCTGAGTCCAAGGTACTATACCAAATATAGAAGACACACAGAATACTAAGATGAGGAAGTTCTTAAAGCTCACAGTCTTATTAACTTCTTACTAATAAACAGGGAAAAAGCATGGAGGAGAATTTCCATACCATCCCTGAAGACATCTGGCAATCAACACATCTGTCCTGTACTGCTTCTATACTTCTACTTCTAGACTTTCTATTATCTGAGGATAAAATCTGTTTAAGCACTGTACTTTTTAAAATAATAAAAGTTAAAATAGTTTTATAAGTTTAAGATTTTATTTATTTGTTTGTTTATTTATTTAATTTATCTGATAGAGAGAAAGAGAAAGAAAACACAATCAGGGAGGAGAAGCAGAGGGAGAGGAGTAAGTAGACTCTATGCTAAGTACAGAGCCTGAGGCAGGGCTTAATCCCAAGACTCCTGAGATCACAACATGAGCTGAAATCAAGAGTCCGGTGCTTAACTGACTGAGCCACCCATGTGCCCGTAGTTATATACGTTTTTTAAAAAATATTTTCATTGGAAGATTAAACACAAATATAGAAAATCATGCAAATAAAAAAGATGGCTTAAGGAATTATCTTACAAACACTACTTAAGAAAGAGAACTTTGCCAGCAACCCTTCCACATGCAACTAATCAGAGCTACCTCTCTAGTGCCACGAGTAACCTTTATCTTGACTTTTCTATTAACCATTTTCCTGATTTTTTTTCTATAGCTTTATCACCCAAATGTGCATTCCTAGACACTATAATTCAATCTCACTCTATTAAAAAGGGGATTTTTTAAAAAAGATATTTATTTGTTTATTTATTTGAGAAAGAGAGAGAGAAAGCACAGAGGGAGAGGAAGAAGGAGAAGCAGACTCGCTACTGAGCAGAGTCTGGCTTGAACCCAGGAACCTGAGATCACAACCTGAGCTGAAGGCAAACATTCAACGGACTGAGCCACCAAGAAGCCCCCCAAATAGGATGTTTTACAACTCTTTTAATCTAGAGATTACTCCTCCTTTCCCTTCCTTATAATTTATTTATTAAAGAACCTGGGACATTTGGCCAATAGAGTTTCTACAAACAGATTATTTTTTAAGTTTCTAATTCTAATTCCAGTAGAGTTAACATACAGTGTTGTATTAGTTTCAGGTGTGTAATACAGTGATTCAACAATTCTATACATTACTCAGTTCTCATCATGATAAGTGCGCTCTTAATCCCCTTCACCTATTTCCTCCATCCTCCCACCCCACTCCCCTCTAGTAAACATCAGTTTGTTCTCTTTGGTGAAGAATATGTTTCTTGGTTTCTCTCTCTTTTTTCCTTTGCTTATTTTTTTTTCTTAAATTCCACATATAAGTGAAATCATATGGTATTTCTCTTTCTCTGACTTATTATGCTTAGCATTATACCCTCTAGCTCCATCCATGTTGTTGTAAATAGCAAGATTTTAATTCTATTTCATGGATGAATAATATTTCATCACATATATAAACCACATTGTCTAAGAACCTAATTTTGACAACTGCAATCTAGTGCAGTTCACTATGTTCCCCTATCTTCTATATTTTCTGCAATCAGATTTAATCCCTCCCGCGAAACTACAGGTACTGTTTGGCAAGGCTAGATCTGTCTGTTTTCTTTCCTAACATAATACTTGTTGATGCTGAGAATTTCAATTACTAAAGAATGTAAAATGATGAAGTTCTAGCACTATATATTTTTTTCATTTATTGACAGAATACTTTTAAAAAGAGATAACTTCCCTAATCGACTACTGGGTTATCCTGTATTACAATTCATATAGACAAGACAGAATAAATGCTGCATTCTTTTCCTTTATTGATAAGTTTTCAAGATAACAAATCATTTCCCTGTTACATTCTAAGATAGTTTTTCATTTAATATTATTACAAATTCATAAAAACGTTTGCTGGGGGCAGCTGGATGGCTCAGTCAGTTAGGCATCAATGCTTGGTTTCAGCTCAGGTCAAGATCTCAGGGTCGTGAGACTGAGCCCTGTGTTGGGCTCTGCACTCAGTGGGGAGTCTGCTTGAGATGCTCTTCCTCTCCCTCTGCTCCAACATTCATGTGCTCTCTCTCTCTCTTAGACATATATAAATAATTTAAAAAAATTTTTTAACTAAAAATTGTTTTAAAAGATAAAATATCTGCTGGGTTTCAACAAATTGCAATTTTCACCATTTATGAAGCTCAAATTATACCATTGTAGATCCATGCAAGTCTCTTCAAGATAGCTCCTGAATTCCTTTGACAAAGCCCTAATAATTTTTTCTTTATTGAGTTATAATTCATATACCATAAAACTCACCCTTATATAGCATACAGTTCTGTGGGGTTTAGCACAGTCATAGGTTGTAAAACCATTACCAGTCTCTAACTCTAAAGCAATTTCATGACCTGATGAGAAACCTAATTCTCATCATCAGTCACTCCATTGTTCTCCCCATCAGCTCTTGGCACCCACTAATCTCTCTGTCTTGATGGACTTCCCTATTGTAGACATTTCCTATAAATGGAATCACAAAATATTATGGCCCTTTGAGTCTTGCTTCCTTCACTTTCACACAATGTTTTCAAGATTTGTTTCATTTGTAGCATGTAACAACAATCACTCCTTTTTATGGCTGAATATTATTCCATTATGTGGATATACCACCATTTGTTTATCCATTTATGAGTTGATGGACACTTGGGTTGTTTTTATTTTTTTGGCTATTATGAATAATGCTGCTATGAACATTCATATATAAGTTTTTATATGAATATAGGTTCTCAATTCATTTGTAGAATTTAATATACTTTAACATATGCACACACACATATACCATAAATCATCACACAATCAAGATAATGAACACAAACATCCCAAAGTTTCCTCCTAACTCTTTGTCATCCCTCTCTTCCCACTCCCAGGGCAACCAGTGACCTGTTTCTATTACTACAGATTAGACTGTATTTTCTTGAGCTTTATAGAAACCAAATCATACAGTATGCATTCTTCTTTGTAAGGCTTTTTAAATTCAGCATAATTATTTTCTGATTAATCCATGCTGTAGCATATATCAATAATTCATTACTTTGCATTGCTTAGTAGCATTCCACTGTATGGATACATCAGAGATTATTTACCCATTATCATCACCATTATCCACTGCCATTGATGAACACTGATCTTGTTCCCAGTTATATACTATTACAGAAATGTGAATATGAACATTCGTATACAAGTATTTTATGGACAATGCTATCATTTTCTTTAGGTAAATGGAGTGAAAGCCTTAGGAGTGGAATGACTGGATTATTTGGTTTAAACTGTGCTCTAATTCACATTCTCATCAGCAGTGAATTAAATTCACAACTCCCCTATAACTTTGCCAATATTCAGGTAGCACTCTGAAAAGCTGGAATATTGTTTTCCCTCTCCCTCCCTCCTAAGGGATATGCCCCAAGTTGTGCACCTTCTGCCAACTGCCACAAGCAGCAATGATACAGCAAGCTCTACCCTTCACTCTTCTTTGTTCTCAGTGGCATCAAAACAGTGCTGATTCGGTCAGTGCTCCAAATGAGTTGAGACAGTCTCACCCTCAGGCAGCCCTCCATAAAGCTGGAAAATTGCATACATACTCCATTCTTCTCCTTCCCCCTCCCCCAAGGAGAGGTGGCAAGCTGAGGTGTCCTCTCCCAGTGCTGAGCTGTGCTGGCTTAGGAGAGAGGCTGACAGGGTAAAGTGAAATTGTTCTTTTTACCCATTTTAATGTGTCTGTTCTCAGCTTTGTGATCACCTGGGGTATTGGAAATTCTTTGCTAGATTCTCATAAAGGTATTTTGGTCAGTATATCACTATTAAAGCAACGCTCCTGTGGAAGAAAAAGGACTAGGACTTCTTATGCTGCCATCTTGCTGATGTCACCCCCCAAATTCTAAGTCTTGACTGTTTATCTCCTTCACTATTTTAAGCACAATTATTTAAATATGTGAATTTGCTAACTATTTTTCTGGTGCCCTGTGGGTTTTTATATTATCTATAGTTTCTTCTGTATTTCTTTCATATAGGATTAGTCCTCATATTTCTGGTCATTTTTGATTGAGTGCTGGGCAAACTCTGTAGACATACTGAAGACCTAGAATGCAATTACCTTGTTCCAGAGAGGAATTTACTTTTACTTGTACTATATGGCTAGAGACAGTAGCATCAAGGATCATAATAATCATTTCAAGGAATTAAAATGATTTCAAGTTCCACTTCATTTTCTCAAGGGATCTTGTGTGGACCTTGTTTACTTGTGATTTACTCATTCCTATGTTGTGATCCTTTGTAGTCTCAACTCAAAGCATGAATGCTTTATAAAGAAATCTCCCTTGATAAAACCTGACCTCAGTTTTCATGCTCCCTGTGGGATATCAATACTGCTGTGATCAGCTTTTCAGTTACTTCTTCCAAAATCAACAGATGCTCTGGGAAAAACTGGTCCCAAATAGGGGCACCTGGGTGGCCCAGTGGGTTAAGCCGCTGCCTTCAGCTCAGGTCATGATCTCAGGGTCCTGGGATCGAGTCCCGCATTGGGCTCTCTGCTCCGCGGGGAGCCTGCTTCCCTCTCTCTCTCTCTCTGCCTGCCTCTCTGCCTACTTGTGATCTCTGTCTGTCAAATAAATAAATAAAATCTTTAAAAAAAAAAAAAAAAAAAACTGGTCCCAAATATATGGCTCACTTCTCTAGGTTTCCTTTAGTATCTTTACTGCCTCTCATGCTTTCAAGTAGATGATGTTCATATTTACATAGTTTTTCTAGTTGTTATTAAGACAGTTAGTCTAAATTATATAGTCCACCATTACTTGAACACATGTCCAGGTTTTATAAATTATACTTTATCTACAGTAGTTTTTCACAGTGGGAGTGCTACCGGTCTTTTTGAGGTTAAAAACTCTTCTGGTACACACACATCATGCATAAGGGATGTTTAATATCCCTGGTCCTGGGCCCTAAATGCCAGTAACATCCCTCCCCTCCCCCTGGTCAAACCATTGTAAAAACTCAAAAACATAACAGGCTTCTAAAGCACTCATTAAGATAAAAGGCAGATTATTTTATTTGTGTCACTATTTTTCTGTTCCCCTTAATGGTAAATCTTTGTTTTTACTAACCCTTGTATGAGGTATACAGTCTCTTCTAAAAGTAAAAAAGTCATGTGAATAACCCTTGGCTAAAATCAACCAAGTCAATGGTTAGTAGGGACCATGGACAGGGTTCAGATAACCAATGAACTCCTGAAAATTATTTCTAGAAGATTATGGAAAGAGTATTTAATCAACAAGATATTCTTGGGGCACTGGGTGGCTCAGTGGGTTAAGCCTCTGCCTTTGGCAAGGGTCATGATCCCAGAGTCCTGGGATTGAGCCCTGTATTGGGCTCTCTGCTCAGCAGGGAGCCTGCTTCCCCCCTCTCCGCCTGCCTCTTGTGATCTCTCTCTCTCTCTCTCAAATAAATAAATAACATCTTTAAAAAACAAAAACAAAACCAAGATATTCTTTAGAGAACAAAGTACCACCAGGGAAATTACCTATTTCACCTATTAAGAAAAAATATAGCTTTAATTACATTAGGACTTAGTTGAAATGACTTAGTGAGCAGCAGAGTATTTTTGGAGGGGAGAGATGAAGGGATAGGTAATTTTTTAGTGTTTGAACTCCTGACGGGAAGCAGATGTAAGGGATTTTTAGTAGTAGGATTCCCTACTACTTTGGGATTGGTATCACCATTAATCTTTACTAAGATACTATAAAACTGTATATTTACATTAATTTCTTCTGAGGCTTTCTAAATTTGACAACTGAAGTCACAGCAGAAGAATAAGGATGGGACCATTAATGAAAAAGGAGTGACAATTTAGAAAGCTGAGCTAGGGGCGCCTGGGTGGCTCAGTGGGTTAAGCTGCTGCCTTCGGCTCAGGTCATGATCTCGGGGTCCTGGGATCGAGTCCCGCATCGGGCTCTCTGCTCAGCGGGGAGCTTGCTTCCCTCTCTCTCTCTGCCTGCCTCTCTGTCTACTTGTGATCTCTCTCTGTCAAATAAATAAATAAAATCTTAAAAAAAAAAAAAAAAAAGAAAGCTGAGTTAGAAGCAAAACTCAGCATGAAACAGAAGGGAAACAAGAGGCTGGAAGTTTTGTGTAAGGTAATAATAATCCCATGGATAATAACATGAACCCTAGGGAAGGGAAGGTTTCAATGTAACTTAAAAAAGACAAAGACAGATGGAGAACAATGACAAAGACTGAATCAAAGAGAGTGGGACACTCATACGCAGGCACATATAAAGGACAAGTAAGAGGTAGAGTAAATAGGAATCTCTGGCAGCCCCAATCAGAAACATCTTCACTTTAAAGTTGTATGATTCCTTAAAGGAAGTACAAGCTGTCCGATAGAGTGCACTTTATTGTATCCTCCCTGCAATTCTTGAGCCTTTTCATTGCTAGAAAATATGGTGATAAAGTTCCGATCCAGATCATGGATTAGAAGGACAGGACTTTCTGTTTCATTCGACAAGGTTTCTGCAAAAGTAATTCAGTAAAGGAAAAGCAAAATATACCATCTATTCATCTTTTAAAACATAAGGAAAATCTGCCTATTTTCTGTATGTCTAACTGACTCCAGAGCAAAAGAGGCCAGAGTTAAAAATCTTTTAAAAGAATAAGCATCATTCAGAGAAAGGGGAACCCTCCTACACTGTTGGTGGGAATGCAAGCTGGTGCAGCCACTCTGGAAAACAGCATGGAGGTTCCTCAAAATGTTGAAAATAGAACTGCCCTATGACCCAGCAATTGCACTATTGGGTATTTACCCTAAAGATACAAACGTAGTGATCCAAAGGGGCACGTGCACCCGAATGTTTATAGCAGCAATGTCCACAATAGCCAAACTATGGAAAGAACCTAGATGTCCATCCACAGATGAATGGATCAAGAAGATGTGGTATATATACACAATGGAATACTATGCAGCCATCAAAAGAAATGAAATCTTGCCATTTGCGACAACATGGATGGAACTAGAGTGTATCATGCTTAGCGAAATAAGTCAAGCAGAGAAAGACAACTATCATATGATCTCCCTGATATGAGGAAGTGGTGATGCAACATGGGGCTTAAGTGGGTAGAAGAAGAATCAATGAAACAAGATGGAATTGGGAGGGAGACAAACCATAAGTGACTCTTAATCTCACAAAACAAACTGAGGGTTGCTGGGGGGAGGGGGGTTGGGAGAAGGGGGTGGGATTATGGACATTGGGGAGGGTATGTGCTTTGGTGAGTGCTGTGAAGTGTGTAAACCTGGTGATTTACAGACCTGTACCCCTGGGGATAAAAATATATGTTTATAAAAAATTAAAAATAAAAAAAAAAAAAGAATAAGCATCATTTAAGATTAGGACCCACATGTGCCTGGGTGGCTCAGTGGGTTAAGCTGCTGCCTTCGGCTCAGGTCATGATCTCAGGGTCCTGGGATCGAGTCCCGTATCGGGCTCTCTGCTCAGCAGGGAGCCTGCTTCCCTCTCTCTCTCTCTCTCTGCCTGTCTCTCCATCTGCTTGTGATATCTCTCTGTCAAATAAATAAATAAAATCTTTAAAAAAAATAAATTAATTAAAAAAATTAAAAAAAAGATTAGGACCCACATAATTATCTATTTTATGTATCAGGTATTGTGCTTAAAATTAATCCACAGGAGGACACTGACAATGGGGGGAAAAACATACCCAACTGCTGAAACAGAAGAGCGACGCTAGTGCCTGTGACAGGAAGACTATCATGCAAAGGAGTCTGGATCAGCTGTCTGTCTCCTGCACCCAAGGAAAACAGCTTCTGCAGAATGGGAAAACACACACAGAAACATAAATGATTTCTTTTCAGACATTTTCTTAAGACAAAAAAAAAATCCCTTTAAGTTCAAATTTTTAAAATTTTTTTGAATATTGAGTTGGTGATAACCCTGTAAGACCCAATTAGTAGATGCCGAGAATAAAAATGTAGCTGATAACATTCAAGTTACACTATGCTCATATGATCATGGTATAAGAAAATTCAGTAAGGAGAAAGCTGCAATTTATTAAATGATGAGATATAAAAATCGCTGACAATCACAGTTACCTAAAAAATAATAAAACATTAAAGTCAACGTTTTAATGCCAATTTTATGTCAATAAAACTTGGAGGAAGAAATAAAACTATATAATATGAACCATATATGCAATATTTTAAAATTTTAGTAGCCACAATAAAAAGTTTTTTACTTTTTTAATTATTTTTTTACTTATTTGTCAGAGAAATGGAGAGAAAGACAGAAAGAGCACAAAGGCAGGGGTTGTGGAAGCAGAATCTGGAGAAGCATGTTCCCCATAGAGCAGGGAGCCCGACACAGGACTCGATCCCAGGACCCTGGGATCATGACCTGAGCTGAAGGCAAATGCTTAACCACCTGAGCCATCCTGGTATCCTCCAACAAAAAAAAAAAAAATTTTTATTTAAGATTTTTATTTATTTATTTGACAGACAGAGATTACAAGTAGGCAGAGAGAGGGGAGGAAGCAGGCTCCCTGCTGAGCAGAGAGCCTGATGCGGGGCTCGATCCCAGGACCCTGGGACCATGACCTGAGCTGAAGGCAGAGGCTTTAACCCACTGAGCCACCCAGGCGCCCCACAAAAAAATTTTTTTAATTAAAAAATAAATTCACAAAATAAAGTTAGCAGAAATCCCACCATGATAAAGGTCCATGAAGCAATTCCACTGCTATCAAATTTATGTCATTTGTGACCAAACTCATATTTTATATTCTTCCCTTGGAGCAGGGGGAGAAGACTGAGGGAATAGGGAACAGGAGGGAAAAAAGGGAATAAAAATTAAAGAAAAACAGAAGATACCAGGTAAGACAAAACACAGTTAAAAGGCAAAGGGTAAAGCAAATGGATGTCCGTTTCACTGCAAGTATCATCTCTGTCAGACTGAGGAGGATAAACAATTGAAGTTTTAGAGGGCTGTCCTCTTCTACAGTATTACACAAGAATAAACAAAATACACAATCAACTAATCAGTTTTAGGGCTTAAGGAGAAGAATTTTTTTTTTTTTAAGTTTGGTCCTCTAGAAACACTGAGACATAGAAGCTGAGGTTCTACTGCAGAGACGAAAATAAAAATCCTTGGACAAACAAGATGAAAAACCCATGACCACTCTAACAAAGTTTTGTTCCAGTAAAATAATTTAATGTTCTCCCTTAAGGCTAAATATATGACAAAATCCTTGGGAAATTTTAAGGAACAGATTACACTTTTTAGAAAAGATCTGTGATTCCGCATGATCATCAACATTATTATTGCTAAAGGTAGCAAACTGAAATAAGAAAAATAAGCCACCTTCTTTCAAAGCTTACATGTGAGCTATTCTGTTAAAGATAACAAACACAGAAAAATGGTTTTAGGGTCATGTATAATTGCTGTTATCCAGGAAAATGAATAAATAAATAAACCTATTCAGAAGTAGTTATAAGTGCTACAAAAAAAATGTTTTGAGAGTTTTCTTAATGTTATCTCCTAATTTTTAATCACTTATAAATTTTTTATATAAGTTAATAAAATGAGCCATAACTACATAGAGGAGGAAGAAAGGCAAAAAGAATGTATTTTTTAAATGTTTAAATATTTTAAAAAGTGTGTTTCCAAGAAAATGTAAACTAGAGTTCAAGTTACACAAAATATGACTACTAATTATGCTATGTTAAAGGTGAACCCGGAGTTAAAATTAACCTCGTGACCTAAGAAAAGAATGGAATCTTGGGTCTCTCTCTAGAAGGTAGACCATAGGGATAATGGTTAACTAAGATCTTCTTTAAAATGAGAATATTCAAGGACCTTTTTTTTCCCCCCTTTCCTTCATAAATTAAATTAACTGGAGGAGAAAAAAAGAGGAATAGGTCCTCTTCGTTTCCCTTCTCATTCTATTTACCTGAGACCCTCCAGCCGCTGGGACAAGGCATGCACACAGGTTTGCAATGAGACTTTCCAAGGAGACATTCAGACTATCCACATAAACAGTGTAGATCAAACCTAGGCAAGCCTGCAAAGAGAAGATGCATGCAGTTTTTTCATGGAAAAAGTAAGCATTGAAAATAAATTGCTGCGACATCTGCTGCTAGGAAATTTCCCTTTGAAGTCACTAAAGTATATCCTACAATGACCACAGAACAAATTTTTAGCAGCAAATGTTATTAGGTTTATTAAATTTTCTTCCTTAATCAGAAGCTCTAAATGAGCTTTTGAGGTAAGTTTATAAAAAACAGAAATCTATAATTTGTAAAACAGGTGCTTGAGCTCAGATAACCACTTTAGCAAATTTGTAGGGCTTTAAAACTGTTTTTCTCTTACTTTGCAAAACTCCCAATTTCAAGATAAAAATTAAGAAATTTTATATTTTTGTGATTCTTACAAATTCAGAACATCTGCTTTACAGAAAAATTTTGTGAATTATTACAAAATAGAGGTTAGTAAAATAGAGATAAGATATTATAAACACTTTAAGCTCAGAAGAAGGTAGATAGTAAAATGGAAGACAAAATACAACCTTTACAAATGATTCAGTTTATTTAAATTTGTGACTTTAAAACATTAGAATTTGTTAGAAGTTACCCATTATCACTGAAATCTTGAAATGAAGCTAATTTTTATACAATATATAATCTCAGTAATATACAAAGTTTTCCAGAAATTCCAAGTCCTTGGGAAATGTTAAGGTATATTTTATACCCTTCAAAAGATCTGTGATTTTGGACAATAATCAACATTACTATTACCAAAGGTAGCAACTGAAATAAAAGAATAGCCCTCTTCCTTCATAGCTTAAATGTATTTATAACTAAATAAAAAAATTTTTGCATTGGAAAAATTCTGAGTGTCTCAAAAAGGAAAATATCTGGAAGTAAAGAATATTTTAAAGCCATCCTGGCAATCAGAACTTTTTGAAATTGCAAATATCCATTCTACTTACTTGGGCCTGATATTCCTCAAAAAAAGATAAATAAAAACAGACAGAATTGTTCTATTGCTAATGCATTTTAAATTTGCTACAAGCAATCAAATAATTTCTTTTAGATTCATAAATTTTGGAATCAGTAGCCATGGGATCTATATTAAAGCAAACACTACATCTTTATAAGTTTAAATAGTCATATTAACTCAGGAATTTATTTTACCCAACATAAACACATTTTTCAGTTCACACTAAATTTGTTTTATTGATGGATCCCTAAATCAATTTAAAGACATTTTAAATAAAAAATCATGCTACCATGGTTCACTCAAAATAGATTCACACAATAATACAAATCAATAATGACAACTGTGAGTTCTTTACCCTAAAAATTTCTGGATAATCTAATCTGGATACCAACACCAGGCTTTTGGGAGCAAACACTTCTGCAGGCTGAATTAAACCAGACACTTCCACTTCACCTTCAATCTCTTCCTTCTTTGTTCCCTAGAAAAAGATGCATGTAATCAAGAGACAGAATTTCCTAGGTTTATAACACAAAAAACAGACATATCACACATTTTCACGTAATTTATAAAATCCAAAGTTAATTATAAAATATAATTTATAATATAATTTACAAAACTCAAAAGTAAAGACACAGACTTTGACAGGAATCTAAGAAGCAAGTAAGCAGGCAAAAAGTTATAAAGGAAGGCACGCTTATTTCACTTCTGAAAAGCTCCTTATGCTATAGATTCATACCACAGCTTTATAGGAGCATTTGGTTTCTGAGGGAGGTACCAGTAATCAAAGGTAAAGAAAACACATTCAAATTATTTAAATAGTGACCCAAACAACTAAAAATGACACTCACTTAAATGGAAAGTCAGTTTTTAAGAAAGAAAAGATCTGTTTCAGAAGTAAGGCACTAATTTTCATTCTTGTTTTTCTAATTGTTTCAATCTTTCAAACAAAAGTGATGATCATTTAGGATTCTAAGACTTACAGAATGCTCAGTGTGCTTAGAAGTAAAGCCCAACTGGCTCTAAATTCCTTTTGTTAGTAAGCAACATTTTTTGAGAAGAGACAATATCTTTATACACAAAACTAAGTTTTGGAATATACTTACTACCAGTGAACTGTACACTTTAATAATGGTTAAAATGCTGAATCTTATGTCATGTATTTTTAGCACAATAAAAACATCTATAATAAAAAATATCCTACATTTCAATGACTAAAAGTACTAATTAGTGAAATAAGCTTTGAAAACATTATTCTCATTTATGTGTCCACAAATATTTCCCATGTACCTACTGTTCCATAATACTTTATGATACACTATAAAACTTTCATAGCAATATTTCAAAACAATATTTCAAAGAAAAAAAGACAAGAGAGTAAAGCATTCAGATTTATTTCTAAATGATATTCTAAGATGCCAGGTCATTTTCCCTAACCAGAATCCTCTTCCTTCTCTTTTCCATTAATCAAAGTTCCAGCTCAAAATTTGATCTCCCTCCTGAAAGCTTTCTTTATTCATTTTTCTCCTAGTCTTACTTCTCAGCACAGTTTACCAAGATATCATACATCTCCAAACTCATTTCTCCCACCAAACCTCTCCCCAAAATGCCACAAAAAGCCATATCCAACTGTCTGCTTTACAGCTCTACTTAGATGACTAACAGGTATCTTTTTTTTTTTTTTTTTAAGATTTTATTTATTTGACAGAGAGAGACACAGTGAGAGAGGGAACACAAGCAGGGGGAGTGGGAGAGGGAAAAGCAGGCTTCCTGCCGAGCAGAGAGCCCAATGTAAGGCTCCATCCCAGGACTGTGGGATCATGACCTGAGCTGAGGTCGGATGCTTAACGAATGAGCCACCCAGGTGCCCCCACTAACAGGTATCTTAAGCATGTCTAAAACACAGCTCCAGTGTTTCTCCCTGAACTCTATTCCTCCTACGGTATTTTCAGCCTCTGTTCATAGAAATCCTCTTTCCATTTGGCAGATCAAAATCGCTGATTCCTCTCTCTTTTGTATCTCATATCCAAACTGTCAGCAAATCCTGACTGCTTACCATGTCCACTGCTACCACAATACTATAAGCCACCATCACTGCCTGTCTGCATTATTTTACCAGGCTCCTTCAATCTCTCCCATTCCACTTTAGCCCCATTCTACTTCCTTGTAGCTCTAAAACGTGCTGGACATGCTCCCAGCCAAGGATCTTATTACTGTTTTTCTTCCTCTCCCTAGAATACTCTTTTCACAGATATTCTAATGATGAATTCCCTCATTTCCATTAGGTCTTCATTCAAGTGACTTCTGCTGTTAAGCCTTTGCTGGCACCCTATTTAAAATTGGAGTTCTGGGGCGCCTGGGTGGCTCAGTCAGTTAAGTCAAGTCCCCCATCAGGTTCCTGTTCTGTGGGAGTCTGCTACTCCCTCTGCCCAGCCCCTGCTCATGCTTGAGCTCTTGTAAGCTCTCTGTCTCTCTAGCTTGCTCTCTCTCAAATAAATAAGTAAATAAATAGCTTAAAAATAAAATAAAATAAAATTGCAATTCTCTAACATGCCCTGCCTTCTTCCTTTGCTTTATTTTTTCCCATGGCACTTGTTACCATCCAACATACTACCCATTCCACTTATTTTTTGTTTGTCTGTCTCTTCCATTAGAATATGCTCCATAAAAACGAGGATTTCTGTCTTGCCTACTGGTAATTTCCCAGTTCCTAAAACAAAAGTTGGCCACATGCGCACATACTTTCTGAGTATTTCTTCACTGCAGGAATGAATTTTCTTAGAATAGTTTTCTGGATATTTTACTAAGGGAAGTATCCTTCCCCACACGTAGAAGCCAAGAACTATATTTTCTATCTCCTTTGGAGCCCGTATATTTTCTAATACTGTGAAATATAACCAAGTACTAGATGTCTATGGAATGCACATATCCAAAAGGAACTATCTGTTTACTTTTTGTATGTGTTATAAGGTCCCTATGCTCTTGAATGATTTTCATTTGTTGCAAAGCAAAAGCTTTGTTAAAGGTTGGTTTCTGAAATCCTTAGAAATAATAAAAATGTGATGAATATGAATTGCCGAAGATTTCCACACATAATGAATCATATTCTTTGTGGATTACTAACAAATCTGAAATGACAAAAGAATGACTAAAATTCCTCAAAGAGATAAAGCTATTCATTTTATGAGACTGTGATAAATCCCCTAGAGTACCATTAGAAGCCAGCTTGACTAAGGAGATAACCATTTCAATTAAATGACTATTAACCTACTTTGACCAAAACATAAAATAGAGTGCATTGATCATCTTTTTTTTTTAAGATTTTATTTATTTATTTGACTGAGAGAGAGCACAAAACTGAGCCATTCAGGCGCCCTGCATTGGTCATTTCTTAAAGCTATTCTTTAACTAAACATTCACTAACCGAACAGTTATTAACAAAAAGATATGGAAACTTAAAAATAAGCAGTAAATTTAAAACATAGGATATGAATCTTATGACCTTATAATAATTATTTCAAACTTGATTTTTTTTTGAAGATTTTATTTGTTCATTTGAGAGAGAGAGAGGGAGTGAGCAAGTGAGAGAACACAAGCGGCAGAGAGAGAAGCAGGCTCCCTGCTGAGCAGGGAACCCATGCAGAGCTGGATCCCAGGACCCCAGGATCATGATCTAAGCCAAAGGCAGACACCTATGGGCTGAGCCACCCAGGAGCCCCAACATTTAATACTTTGTAGCAGAAAACATTTTCACATATTTTATCTCATGAACAACATCTGCAACCCTTTTCCTATCCTAAAATTATTCCTATTTCTAGTAGGTCTGATTAAAGATACAAATTCATCTTTTTTTTAAGATAATAAGTTTATCTTCAACACTCTTCACTGAATTAACTCACAAAGTCACCTTACCCTTTGTACCTATCACAGCTTGCCCATTTACAGATTTTTTTTTCTGCCTATTATTACTATGGACTACACGTACTAGTGGAATTCTCAGCTTCTGTGTAGTTTACATTCTATATAGGTCACAGACTCTTTGCTTCAATAATATGGGATAAGTTAGTATTCACCATATCAATCTGCCTCAAAAATGCTATTGCCCTTTGAACATATCTTGAAACAAAAATGCTAAGAATTATTAGATTACAGATTTTATGGACTGACTCCATAGGCATATTATTCAGGAAGTTCATCCTATCACTTAGGTTTAATCCATCAACCTCAACTTTGTTGCATTCTTGATACTTGATTCCTATCTCTTCTATCTTCTTGCTGAATACAGTATCATCTCTGTGCCAAGCTCACTTTCAACAATGCTATTTCATACTAAACCTCCTCTTAGAATATTTCTTTAAACATTCCGGTTAGAAAGGAGGTTAAAAGGAGGGCACCTGGTTGGCTCAGTCATTAAGCCTCTACCTTACGCTCGGGTCATGATCTCAGGGTCCTGGGATGGAGTCTGCACCTCCCTCTTCCTCTGCCCCTCTCCCACAGCTCCTACTCTCCCTCCCTCTGCCAAATAAATAAATAAATAAAGTCTTTTAAAAAGAGTATAAAAGGAATTACAGAAATAAAAAAATATCAGTTCTACCTTTCCCTTTTGAAATATAAGCAATTATTTACAGTGCGCTACTATATAAAACTGCCTTGGTTATGCAGTTTAAGGACTTTAAAATTTTCCAATTGGAAATAAAAGAGAATAAGTAGTTGCAAAGTTCTGTAAGGTCTATAATTCTCCCCGAAAAGCTACTCTGTTTCTTGTTAATCATGTTGACACGTCCACATGATAAAACCTGGTTTTTCCTTGCATCAGTCTAGAAAACAATGACTACATGAGAAATACACATATCAGGATAACAGGCCTTCAGACAAATCAGGCCAATAGTCTTGAGTTCAGAATTAAATTTACCTTTAGCAAAGACAATATCCAGATATTTTCCCCCTTCAACAGTTCCTGGGTTCTATAGTGTTCTGAAGGTAGAACAAATTTATTTGTAGAGCTACTATATTTTCACCCAGAAAGCTTTCTATTTTTAAGTGGCACATAGTCCATAAATTATTTTTCTTTTTAAGATATACTAAGGAAGCATTTTCCAAAGTGTTTTCTACTGAAAACTAATATATACTACTTAGCAAAAAGGTTTTCAAATCAAATAATTTTGCAAACAGTAAGTTAAAGCCAAGTAAAACAGCTTTCTTTACTGCACAGTTTCTCAGACTTTGACATGCAAATACTGTTTGTACAATGCCAAGCAAAGGAGATATAAAATATTTCTCAAACTTTTTGGACCAGTGAAACCTCTTTATTACAGAACATTTACAGGATCTAGTGCCCTATGGAATACACTGGGAAAGGCTATCATAAATTATTTTAAAATACAAAATATGTGAAACTGAAGTGTGTTGATGTTCATAGGTTCTATATCCTTAGAAAGTTAATAAACAGATTAACAGATTATTCTAGTTGGTATCTGTTTCATTAATTTATTTCATAAAGTAAGGTAAGCTCAGATGAGAAAACAATGCTGCTGGGAGCCAGGGTACTGCACAGCTACTACTGGAATATATTTAGCATATCTGTGGTCTCTTCTCACTAAATGAGTTATGAACTTCTACTCTTGATCAACAGTTCTCAAACTTCAGTGTGCATCAAACCATGCAGGGCTTGTTAAAACAGATTTCTAAATCCCATCCTTAGTGTTGCTGATTCGGTAGATCCGAGGTGGGGATTTACATTTCTTTTCTTTTTTTTTTTAAGATTTTATTTATTTATTTGATAGACAGAGATCACAAGTAGGCAGAGAGGCACACAGAGAGAGAGAGGAAGAGAAGCAGGCTCCCCGCCGAGCAGAGAGCCCAATGTGGGGCTTGATCCCAGGACCCTGGGATCATGACCTGAGCCGAAGGCAGAGGCCTTAACCCATTGAGCCACCCAGGTGCCCCAGGATTTACATTTCTAACAGGTTCCCCAGTGATGCTGATACTGCTGGTTCAGGGACCACACTTTCAGAATCACTGCTCAAGACTAAATAATATGAAAATAACAACTAACATACACTCTATACTATACTAAGCATCATATCACTGTTAGTTAATTCATTTTACAATAAAGTTTTATTAAATACTATTTCCCGTAAAGAAAACCAGAACTCCTTGGAGAAATGACATTCTATATCTGGGTCAGAAAAAATGTATACAATGAGTCTATTCATTTTATTGTGTCAAGGAATAAAAGAATCAAAATGAATAAAAATGAATAAAAACTGCAGTTGATTGAAACTCCTCAAACACACAAAACGCAAGAGTCCATAATAACAATTTTTTAAAGTGGTCACTAGTGCCGATTGCTAGGGTACTAATCTACTATTCTGACTTTTTTTTAAAAAAGAATAACTAAATTTACTAAACTTTCATATCAAGGTATAATTGATAAATGTTCTATTTTATAGATGAATTTCATTCAGTTAATAAGTGCAGAAGGGGTAAGAAAATGAGGAAATCATCTTTTTGCAATTCCTATTGAAATAATGTATTTAGGCAATGATCATCAATAGATACTAAAACGGTCTAGTGAAGGGTAATACTACCCAAACCCACAAATCAATCTTAACATTACTAAAACTAGAGCAACCAGAAATTAAGTTCCTCTTGATAATGACAAAATAGGAAGTACAGCACACTATTTGAATAGTCTTGCTTTAAAAATTGAATGTGGATGTAATTAAGCCTCTAAGTCTAATTATCACTTCATGGAAAATATGCCAAATAGAAGTACAAGTTAAATAATAATATGGGGAATTAATCAGCCAAATCCAGAATGTAGGGCCTTCCATAGGAGAAATGACCCAGTTTCTCCACCACACACAAGAGTGGGACTATTACAGAAAAAATTTAAGAAATATCAACATTACAATGTATAAGACTTATCTGGAGTCTGACTTAAATAAACCAAGACATTTCTGAGACAATAAGTTAGGTATCAGATATTAAGGAACTATTCAAAATTATAATTAATTTTGTTAAATATTATAATGGTAGATTGAGATGTAAAAAAAAAAAACCCCTTACAGTTAGAGACGCATATTAAAATATCTATAAAGGAAATACGGAGTTTTCATTAAAATGCCTCTCCCTCAAAAAAAAAAAATTAGATTTTAAAAAGACTGACAAATACTGGTAATCTTTATTTAAAAATTTTTTTAAGATTTTATTTATTTATTTGATATAGATCACAAGTAGGCAGAGAAGCAGGCAGAGAGAGAGGGGGAAGCAGGCTCCCTGCTGAGCAGAGAGCCCAATGTGGGGCTCAATCTCAGGACCATGGGATCATGACCTGAGCCAAAGGTAGAGGCTTAACCCACTGAGCCAGCCAGGAGCCCCTATTTTTAAAAAATTTTTAAAGGTGGATACAGTGCAATGGAGTTCATTATACTATTGACTTTAATTTTCTATATGTTTAAAAATTTCCATAATAGGGACACCTGGGTAGCTCAGTGGTTTGGGCCTCTGCCTTTGGCTCAGGTCATGATCTCAGGGTCCTGGGATCGAGCCCCGCACTGGGATCTCTGCTCAACAGGGAGCCTGCTTCCCCCTCTCTCTCTCTGCCTACCTCTCCGTCTACTTGTGATCTCTATCAAATAAATAAAATCTTTAAAAAAATTTCCATAATAAAAATTAAAGGAAATAAAGCCTTCACTGAGCACCTGCTATGTGTTGACATGGTTGCATGTGATAGGAATTCAGAAGTCAACCAAAGAGACAAAGATCTATATTCTTTCCATAGATCTATATTTTTCTAGATGTAATTATATTATCTCATTAAACCCTTCCAACAATCCTCTGAAGTAGGTGCTATTATCATGACTTACCCATGATGAAAAAATTTACATAGCGTGAGGTAAAGTAATTTACTGGAAGTTACACTTATGTAGTAAATTTAGAGAACTAAGGTCTGAATCCAGAGACTAGTCTGTGAAATTTTTTAAAAGGGACCTTAGAAAAACATCTAATTAAAACTTCTCAAAGGATAAGCAAATAGAGATTGAGAGGTTACAATGTTCACACATAAACTATAAAAAATGATTAGTGATATGTAAACTTGTCTGTCCATTTAACGTGTTTTACTAGGTGTCCGCCAAGTGCCAAGCACTAAGGCTGCGGTAGAGACAAAGCCCCTGCCCTTATGAAGCACACATTCTGGGAGGGAAGACCAAATGAAAAGATGAATTTAAAAAATGAGCAAAATAATTCATTTGTGTTAGGTCCTATGGAGATTTTTTCAAAAGTTGAACAATGGAGAGTGACTGGTTAAGGGAGCAAGGGAGATCAGAGAAAGCTTCTCTGAGAAGGTGAAGTTGGAGCTGACGTTTCCAAGACTAGCAACTAGTTTCTTGAAAATCTCAAGCAGCACAATTCAGACAGAGACACAGACAAATGAAAAGGACCTTAGGTAAGAAGGAGTTTGGTATATTTTAAGAAACCCAAGAGCAGCAAGAATATATAAAACCCAAGTCATTATAAAGAAAACTATGGCTTACCAGAAGTGTAGCTACCATCTGTCACCCTACAACACGATTACAATATCATCGACTGTATTCCCTATGCTGTGATATTTATTGCTGTGATTTATTTATTCCATAACTTGAAGTCTGTGTCTTCCACTCTCCTTCACCCTTTTTGCCCATCCTCCCACCCTCTTTCTCTGGCAACCATCACTTTGTTTTCTGTATTTATAGGTCTGATTCTGTTTTTTTGTTTATTTGTTCATTTGTTTTATTTTTCAGATTCCACAAGAGTGAAATCATCTGATATCTGTCTTAGACTGACTTATTTCACTTAGCTTAATACCCTCTAGGTCCATCCATGTTATTGCAAATGGCATGATCTCATGCTTTGTTATGACTGTGATATTCCACCGTATATCTGGAATATTATACACACCTTCCTTATCTATTTGCCTTTAAAAAAAAAAAAAGATTTATTTATTTATTTATTTGGCAAAGAAAGAGAGACACAGAGAGAACACAAGCAGGGGAAGCTGGAGAGGGAGAAGCAGGCTTCCCGCTGAGCAGGGAGCGTGATATGGGGCTCGATCCCAGAACCCTGGTATCAGGACCTGAGCCAAAGGCAGAGGCTTAACCCACTGAGTCACCCAGGTACCCTATTTGTTTACTGATGTACACTTAGGTTGCTTCCACATCTTGGCTATTGTAAATAATACTGCAGTAAAAAGAAAGGTGCATATATCTTCTCAAATTACTGTTTTCATTTTCTTTGGGTAAATACCCAGTAGTGGAATGATTGGGTCATATGGTATTTCTCTTTTTATTTTTTGGGAGACCTCCATACTATTTTCCACAGTGGCTATACCAGTTTACATTCCTACTAACACTACACAGATTTCATATCCTTGCCAACACGTTATTTCTTGTCTTTCTGATTTTAGCTATTTGAGAGTTGTTTCTGATTTTAGCCATTTGAGAGGTGCTTCTCATTGTGGTTTTTATTTGCATTTCCCTGATGATGAGTGATACTGAACATCTTTTCATATGTCTGTTGGCCATCTGTAAGTCTTCTTTGTGAAAAAGTCTATTTAGGTCCTCTGTGCAATTTTTAAAAAAAGATTTATTTATTTGAGAGAGAAAGAGTGCACAAGCAGGGGAAGGGGGTGTAGAGAGAGAGAGAATCCTGAAGCAGACTCTCTGCTGAGCATAGAGCCCAGTGCAGGGCTTGATCTCAGGACCAAGAAATCATGACCTGATCTGAAATCAAGAGTCAGCCGCTTAACGGAACTCAGCAACCCAGGTGCCCCCTCTGTGCATTTTTAATTAAAACTGTTTCTTGAAGAGTTTTAAGCAAGGAGGGTAATCTCAATTCTGTTTTGAGATTGAGAACATTGTACTCTAATGTTGAATGGCGAATACCTTGCAAAAGTAGAAATAGGAAGGCATTGTTAGAAGTCTGGTAGGTGGGTGGCTGGGTTATGGATGTTGGGAAGGGTATGTGCTATATGGTAAATACTATGAAGTGTTTAAACCTGGTGATTCACACCTGTACCCCTGGGGCTAATAATATGTTATATGTTAATAAAAAATTAAAAATTAAAAAAAAGAAGCCTATTAGATAAGGCAAGATGTACAGTAGAGTAGATAGGAGACAGAAGAAAAGTAGTGATTAAGGATTCAATCTGGAAGTAGAATTGACAGGATTTGCTAATGGCTAGAATGTGCAGGAGAAAGGGAGGGTAAGTGGTAATTCTAAGTTTTATGTTTGAACACATGGCTGGATAGTAATGACATTTACTAAAAATAGAAAACTAAAGAAGAACAGATAGGGGCTGGAGATGGAAAGAGGAATGGGGAGTAATCAGGAGACAATATGACTTGCATATTTTAAAGGCTCAATAAATGTGAGCTCCATTCCTCTTTCAATCAGTTTTTTTTTTCTATTATTATAAAAACAGGACAGCAAGAAGCTAAAGCTCTGTTTAGAAATAATGACTATAAAGTCAATTATATCTCAATTTAAAAGAAAAAACAAAAAATGGCTATAAAAACAACTTAAAGGTAATTAAAAATAGGCATAGGAATATACTAAATGCAACAAGTTTAAAAAGTAGTAAACAGTATTATAGGGTTAATTATTTTTACTTTTTTAATAAAGATTTTATTTATTTGACAAAGACACAGCGAGAAAGGGAACACAAGCTGGAGGAGTGGGAGAGGGAGAAGCAGGTTTCCGGTCTGAGCAGGGAGCCCAATGTGGGGCCTGATCCCAGGACCCTGAGATCATGACCTGAGCCGAAGGCAGATGCTTAACAACTGAATCACCCAGGCGTCCCTATGTTTACATTTTTAATGTGGAGGAGAAAAGGCCTGCAAGGTTATACTCCAAAAAATTAGCATTTTTCTTAGCATGTGTCTTTGGTCATGGGATTATGGCTGACACATACCACATAAAAATATACAAATATCTAGTGAAAAATAATTTGCTAAAATATTTACTCTTGTACTATCTTTTTAACAAAAAGTTTAAAGTTTTAAAAAGTAAACAGTAACGTTTATCAGTAGGTTTATTTAACACTTACTGAATGGTTGGCCACACATAGCAGGTGTCACAGAAGGATAAGGTGTAGTTTTCTGTGTCAGGAAATTTATATTCTAGCTTAAGCGCTAAAACCAACACAGGTGAAATAACAGCAATAAGTGCAAAACAATACTGTAACATTTTGAAGTTCATATTTAAAGTGCTTGTGAAACTCTGAGAAGGGAAATCAGTGAGACCCACAGCAGTGAGCTGGAATTTAAAGGATAAATAGAAAAGTCAGAGATAAAGGTAAAGGGAGAAAAAGAAATCCAATGAGACAAGTCAAAGCATCCAAAGAGTCAAACTTAGAAAAAAGCAGTATGCTACGTACATGACCAGCTTGAATTTTAATATGTATCTAATCTACTTATTACATTTTCCCAATTTTAGCCCTTATTTACCTTTTAAAAATATGAGCTAAACACTAAATTTTTATGCTAGGCATGTTTAAGTAAAGTGTGTTGCCTATGTTCACATTATTAGTGGATAAAATAGATTAATTTGTAATATACTTTTTAATGATAATTTGTTGAAGCTTTAATTTTTGACATCTTTTATTTCAGTAATTCTTACTACATACTGTTTTTTAAACACCCTTTACCCTCCAGTTAATATGCACTGAATAAAGCAGTTAATAAGTTAATCATCATTAACTGAAAAATATGATCACTGTTACTATGTTCCTTATCCTTTATCCCCAAGACATAATTAATTCAAATCAATTGTTAGCTATTATTCAAGAATTCTTTGGTATATCTTTTAAGATTATTAAGAGCATCTAGGACTGACTTCAAATGTCAACATTATGACAAATACTATTAAGCTAATCCTTATCTCTGAAGAAAAAGAAATAATTATCACAAACTTTTGTATGAGGTAGGAAAACTGCAAATAAACTTGTTTCTTTCTAACAAGGTTAACCAACTCCAAATTAGGTTCTCATAAATTCAAGAATATTATTTTGTGAAATACAAAAGTCAATGGGCTCTTTTGAAAGTTCTTTTCCATTATGTGTTAAAATTGGTAAAAAAGATTAGAAATGACAAAACATTAAATTAGCTTTTAGATGAAAAATTGTATTATTTGGTGAGTTATAAGATCATAGGACTTAAGTTTACAAATTCATAATTTAAATAACAGGTACTTCTCTGGAATCTCTAATTTAGAAGTTTATAATGTTGGGCACTAAGATCCAAGATTTCAGCTTTATTTTTTTAAAGAACACATGCTGAAACTTTATTGATTATGTAACATGGCATAGTGAAACATTCCATAAAAACACAGGACATTTGGTCATATTAAATATATTGGTCTAAAAAGCAGGTGTTATTCAGATGATAAAATATTCTGTGGATCACAATTTATGTAGAAACTCTATATTTACTATGAGCAAAATTAATATATATCTCTAAAATCAGAAGTAGTTAGGGGTGCCTGACTGGCTCAGTCAGAAGAACATCGTGACCTCAGGGCAATGAGTTTGAGCCCCGCATTGGGTATAAATTAAACAAATAAAACTTAATTAGGGGTGCCTGGGTGGCTCAGTCAGTTAAGTGTCCAACTCTTGATTTCAGCTCAGGTCAAGATTTTAGGGTTGTGAGACTGAGCCCAATGGCTCCCTCCTTGGCAGGGACTATGTCTTTCCCTCTGCCCCTCACCCCACTCTTGCTCAAGTGTTGTCCCTCTCTCTCTCTCTCTCTAAGATGAATAAATAAATCTTTTTTTTTTTTTAAGATTTTATTTACTTATTTGTCAGAGAGAGAGACAGCACAAACAGCAGGGAGCAGCAGGCAGAGGGAGAGGCAGAGGGAGAAGCAGGCTCCCCGCTGTGCAAGAAGTCCCACTCGGGACTCAATCCCGGGACCCTGGGATCATGACCTGAGCTGAAGGCAAATGCTTAAACGACTGAGCCACCCAGGCGTCCCAATAAATCTTTTTTTTTTTTTTTTTAAAGCATAAGATCAGAGGTAGTTAACATGATAGAATAATAAAACAATATAGTACTAGAAGGTAACCACTTCATTTTACAAACAAGGAATCTCATGCCTAGACATGAAATCACTTGCTATGATCATATAGCTCATTCAGTGTAGAATGGGGATTAATAAGTCAAGTCTTCTAACTCGTGGGTTAGTTCTCTTTCAGCTATCTTGTATTCATATACAACATTTAAAAGAAATAGGTATTAGTTCAAAGAACTGTTTAGAAGACATGACATACGAAAAAAGTCAAGCTATAAATCTGGGAAGATGTCCACACTTTATTCCATTAAGTATAGCTGCATGTAATAAACCTTCTTGTATTTAAATTAAATAGCAACAACAAAACACAGTTCTTGCTGCAGCCCTTCTTATTGTAAAATTGTCCAAATTTAAGCAAAGGGATTTAATATTGAAGGATTTTGGGAACTTGTTCTCAAAAGTTTGTCCTCTTGTTTTAATGTCTCATACATTTTAAGCATATAATACTAGTCATAACTAATTCAATGAAATGTTTTCCCTACAGAATGCATCTGTGATGGATGTCAAGAGGAGTGCTAAAACACAGCATTCTGTGCAGTAAGAAGTTCTCAGTTTGAAAAGGAAGAGGATGGAGAAAGAACCCTTGCACAAAAAGCATAATCTTCCATTCCTACTACAAAGAGAATCCTATGTGGATATTTGTATATGTTGCAAATTATCAAACGACAGAATAAACTCAAGATATATGTCCCCCCAATTCTTATGTCTGTCTGAATTATGTTACTTATGCTAGTTTTCACTCAATTCTCCTCATTGAATGAGGTCTGAGGTTTAGTCTCTAGGATACCATCAAGTATAATGCTGACTAGGGGTACCTGGCTGGCTCAGTAGTGTGTGACTTTTGATCTTGGGGTTGTGAGTTCAAGCCCCAAAGGGGGCATAGAGATTACTTTAAAAATAAAATCTTAAAAAAAAAAAAGTATAATGTTAGTCTTCTCTAATTTTTTTTAAGATTTTATTTATTTATTTGACATAGCGAGATCATAAGCAGGCAGAGAGGCAGGCAGAGAGGGGGGAAAGCAGGCTCCCTACTGAGCAGAGATCCTGATGCAGGGCTTGATCCCAGGACCCTGAGATCATGACCTGAGCGGAAGACAAAGGATTAACACACTGAGCCACCCAGGCACCCCGGTCTTCTCTAATTTCTAATTTAGTGAGATACATAATCATTGACAAAATCCTCCTTAATAGAATCAAGATTATTCCAAAGAGATATTCATAACTGTGTTATTCATAATATTGATAAGAGAGGAGATGCCCATTAGGAGATGGTTTAAGTATATTGTATCCAAGGTCAATGAATGTGTAGACATTAATTATATCTATAAAGAGTTTTAGTTTTTTAAAAAAATTCTTATTAAAACAAAATACATTTAATTACTGGTTTTTTTTTCTGTTCTCTTTCGGTTTTCCCCAATACATTCTAAATTTTCTACAATGAGCACAATTTAAGTGTTTGATAACCAAGTGAGGGAAAAAGAAATAAAGAAAAAATGATTAGGTTATTCTTCAGATAAATCAAATGTTTTATGTGATTTCCTACACTGCTCCAAGTTTTCCCAACAAGAGATTAGTTTAGAAATCCATTTTTATTACTTCATTTTTCCAGATAAATTGCTCAATCATTTGGAATTGCTGTATTTTACTATGAGCATTTATTTTTTTCTCACAAAATTCAATAACTATTTAAATAACACTTGTTAAAATGTACAGATTCCATTGATTTGTAATGTTTCTACTGTCAGATACTGATAATAACTAATAAGTAAGACCAATTATGGTATCTTCTTGACAATTTTTCTTGAAATAATATACAATGATATAATTTTGCAGCCTTGTAATATATGTTTTAGTATTTGATATTGATATTTGGTCTCTGGAGACGGCCAAATTCAAGCTTTTTAGTTTAGTTACCAGAACTCCTTGGGTAAGTCTTTTAGCCTCATCCATAAAATGGATGGTTAAAACTTACCAAGTGCTGTTCTTTTTTTTGTTTGTTTTTAGATTTTATTTATTTATTTGAGAGAGGGAAAACAAGCTGGGGGTGGGGCAGAGGGTGAAGGAAAAGCAAGCTCCCCAATCCCACCTGAGCCAAAGGCAGATGCTTAACTGGCTAAACTACCCAGGCACGCCTTGCCCCAAGTGCTGTTCTTGAGAGAGTAAAATAAAATAAATTACCTGTGAGTTAAATAATATGGAATAAAGGTTCTGTAAAACTTTCAGCACAGTGCCTGGAACATGATAGACCTTCAACGTATCATAAACAGGATAATCTTTTTTTTTTTTCTATCCATAGCTTTTTGCCTGGACTGCCCTTTCTATTTCCTCTACTCTAAGCTTTTATTAGCTCTTGTTTTTTAAATGGCCACTGGGTCCTTTAAAATCTGTAATATTTATTTCAGCTGCATGTCTTTAATTATTAACTCCATCACTGAACCGGTACTTAGCATAGGTACTTAGGAGAATCTTCATACTTAAATTTTGATTTTGCCTTACACACCAGATTTTAAGCCAACTGAGATAAACATATCCTATTCCTTCTATGTACCTCTTTATTCTTCATCTTAGTTCTCCAATGTACCTTCAATCATCACCCCCCATCCTTTGACAATTTATTTGCTGACACACCAAATGTCTTTACTGTGAATTGCATCATTACTATTGCTTCATAAACATAATTATAAACACAGTAAAAAGACTTTAAAAAGATACAACTAAATAAAAAATTTAGAGAGGTCTATCTTTTAGATAAGCCCATAAAAAGCAACCTTATATTTACCTTCTTTTAGTGATTACATTAAAGAATTACAATCATATTGTCTAGTTGAATAATTTGGGGAACACGCTTTCAAAAGTTTAATACAAAGATTTTGCTTGTCATTATTGACAGTGTTACTGTATCCTGGAAAGATAAGAGCCAACATTCTTAAAGTTGCACAATTATACTTTGGATGGTGTGTGTCCCTAAGTTCCTCCTCTTCAGGCTTCCAAATAATGTGTCATAGTATATTTGGTATGAAGTAATTCACACCAAATGAGAATTAAAAGATCTATTTTTGAACTGATGATATGTTCCAGAAATAAAAGAAAAACACATTTTTAAAAAAGAACAGAGTTAACTCACACCAAAAATGGGGAAAACATTAATGATGACCTGGAAAGGAACATCATCAGAGTTTTAATACTATTTACTGAAATTCTGCCTCATTGTTTGTGCCATTTTGGGGGACCAATTCCAAACAACATTAACTTTCTGTTATGAGCACAGAAAAGCTATCATATAATACAATTCCAGTGAGTACCTTACTACCTAACTGCAATTCCCTAGGAGCCAGAATTCTCACAGCTTATTTTCATTTTCAGAAACTTGGGAAAACTCTTAAGAAGCAGAATATAAGCTTCTGATTATAAAAACTAAGTAAATTATAATTTTGGGTCCACTTAAAATGGAAAATGGGCAAATATCTAAGCTTAAAAAGAAAAAAAGGTTTTTAAATATTTATTCCAAATACACAAGAACCTATATCTTGTTTCTAGTATTATTGTCCAATCAAATGAGCCAAGGATCCTTGGAAAAATGGCTGATTTCAAGGCCGAGGGCAAGGAAGGAATAAGATGATCCTGGATCAGCTTATTATGACACAAAATTTTAAAAATGCTTTAAAAAATGATGAGGCCTTTTCACAAGAAAATAGGAACCAACTTGAAGGATACAAGTCTAGGACAATTTGTGCATGAAAACCATTAATTAAATACTATTAAAGAAAACACAAAGTGGAAAAAATGAGTCTATAGCTCAGACAGACAAGACAGGAAAAGGTCTTCCCTGCTTATAGTAAAATGTCAACTACTGACCAGTAAAGGTAGAAGATGTTTGGAGGTGGGAATATGAATATTTACAATTCTTAAATCCTCTTGATGGGTTGACTACTTTATCATTATAAATGACCTTCTTTGTCAATTATTACAACTTTTAGATTAAGTCTATTTTGGGGGTGCCCAGGTGGCTCAGTTGGTTAAGCATCCCACTTTTAGTTTTTTTTTTTTTGTTTTTTTTTACTCAGGTCATGATCTCAGGGTTGTGAGATCAAGCCCCCACTGGGTTCTGCATTCAGTGAGGAGTCAGCTTGAGATTCTCTCTCTCTAACCCTCCCCTCATTTGCAAGCAGCCATCTCTCTCTATATATAATAAGTAAATTTCTTTTAAACTTTTTTTTTAAGGTTTTATTTATTTATTTGACAGACAGAGATCAGAAGTAGGCAGAGAGGCAGGCAGAGAGAGAGGGGAAAACTGACTCCCTGACGAGCAGAGAGCCAGATGCAGGGCTCAATCCCAGGACCCTGGGATTGTGACCTGAGCCAAAGGCAGGAGGCTTAACCCACTAAGCCACCCAGGCGCCCCCCAACCTTTTTTTTTTTTTTTAAGATTTTATTTATTTATTTGACAGAGAGAAATCACAAGTAGATGGAGAGGCAAGCAGAGAGAGAGAGAGGAGGAAGCAGGCTCCCTGCGGAGCAGAGAGCCCAATGTGGGACTCGATCCCAGGACCCGAGCTAAAGGCAGAGGCTTAACTCACTGAGCCACCCAGGTGCCCCAAATAAGTAAATCTTTTTTAAAAAGCCTATTTTGTCTGACAAGTATAGCTACTATAGCTTTCTTCTGGTTTTCATTTGCATGCCATATTTTCTTCTATCTTCACTTTCAGTCTGTATCTATCTTTAAAGCTTAAGTGAGTCTCTGGTAGGTAGCATTTAGTTGGGTCTTATTCTTTTTAATCCATTCAGCCATTCTAAGTCTTTGGATTAGAGAACTTAATCTGTCTACAATTAAAGTAATTACTGATCAGTTTATACTTACTAATGCCATTTTATTCCTTGTTTTCTGGATATTCTGTAATTCCATTGTTCCTTCCTTCCTCTCTGGCTTTCTTCCTTTGTTACTTGATGTTTTTCTTTAGTGTTATGCTTGGATTCCATTCTCTTTATCTTTTCTGTATCTACTAGAGGTTTTTACTTGTGGTTACCGAAGTTTGCATAAAACATTTTTTTTAAGATTATTAATTTATTTATTTGACAGACAGAGATCACAAGTAGGCAAAGAAGCAGGCAGAGAGAGGGAGAAGCAGGCTCCCTGCTGAGCAGAGAGCCCGATGCAGGGCTTGATCCCAGGACCTGAGATCATGACCTGAGCCGAAAGCAGAGGCTTTATCCCACTGAGCCACCCAGGTGCCCCAGCATAAAACAATTTTTAACAGTCTACTTAAGTTGATAACAACTTACATTAAAACATATTCTAAGGGGCGCCTGGGTGGCTCAGTGGGTTAAGCCACTGCCTTCGGCTCAGGTCATGATCTCAGGGTCCTGGGATCAAGTCCCACATCGGGCTCTCTGCTCAGCAGGGAGCCTGCTTCCCTTCCTCTCTCTCTCTGCCTACCACTCTGCCTACTTGTGATCTCTCTCTCTGTCAAATAAATAAATAAAATCTTAAAAAAAAAAACAAAACATATTCTAAGCACTACTTTTTAATCCCCCCTCACCTAATTTATGTTTTTTGAGGCTGTAATTTACATCTTTTTTTAATCTTATGTATCCATTAACATGTTTTTATATAGTTATTTTACTACCTTTTCTTTAAGATTTTATTTATTTATTTACTTAAGAGAGAGAGAGAGAAAGAAGAGCAGGAGAGGTTCAAGCAGGATCTATACTGAGCATGGAGCCTGACCCAAGGCTCGATCTCATGACCCTGAGTTCATGATCTGAACTGAAATCAATAGACACTCAACCCAGCTACCCAGATAGTCCTCTACTTTTGTCTTTTAATCCCTTCATACTAGGCTTTATAAGTGATTAAATCACCATCTTTATAACATTAGATTTTTACAACTAGGATTTACACTTTAATATGTTTTCCTGTTATTAATTAGTACCCTTTCATTTCAGCTTAAAGAACTCCCTTTAACATTTCTTATAAGGCCAGTCTAGTGGTGATGAACTTCTTTAGCTTTTGCTTGTCTGGAAACATGTTTATGTCTTCTTCAATTCTGAAGAACAACTTTGCCAGGTAGAATATTCTTGGCTGAATGCACCATGCCACTCCCTACTAGCCCACAAAGTTTCTGCTAAGAAATCTGCTCATAGGCATGGGGGAGCCCTGTATGAACAAACTGTTTTTCACTTCTACTTTCAAGATTCTCTCCTTGTCCTTAACTCTTGACACTTCAGTTTTAATGTGTCTTGGTGTTGGTCTCTTTGGGTTCACCTTTATTGGAACTCCACAGGCTTTGTGGACTTTGATATCTGTTTTCTTCCCCATGTTAGATTTCAGTCATTACTTCTTCAAATAAGTTTTCTGCCCTTTTCTCTTTTCTCCTTCTAGAATACCTAAATTGTAGATGTTGGTCTACTAGGTGCTGTCATATAAGTCCTTAAAGCTATCTTCACTCTTTTTCATTCTTTTTTCTTTTTGTTCTTTTGATTGGGTGATTTCCACTGTCCTGTCCTCATCTTCTTTCTTCTCCTTCATCTTGTCTGCTGTTAAATCCCTTTTGGTATTTTTCAGTGTGGTTATTCTATGCTTTGGCTCTGTGACTTGTATTTGGTACTTTTTTATGTTTTGTGTTAAACTTCTGACCTTATTCATTCTTCTCCTGTGCTAAGGGACCATCTTTATAATCATTATTTTGAACCTTTTGTCAGGTAAATTTCTTACCTCCATTTCTCCTTTTTTTGAGGTTTTATTCTGTCCTTTCATTTGGAACATATTCCTGTTTCTTCATTTTCCTTGACTTTCATTGTTAGTTTCTATGCATTCCTAATCTTGAAGGAGTGGGCTCTCCTAGGAGGACGAACCTTATCAATTCAATCTTCCATAGTTCTTTGCTATCTCTCAAACCTCTGTGATTGTCAAGCAGACTACCTTATTCTTAGTGCTTCCTGTAGTTGAGGGTGTATCAAGACTTGTCAGTGTGCTAAAGAAAAGGATCTCAGCAACCACATTCTGACTGACTAAAAGCCAGGTCCTGAGGAAGCAGTTTTTAATGTATGCAAATATACGTCTTTCAGTGAAAGACTTGGAGATGGGTATTTCTGTCTGCTGCTTCTGCACTGAGTCCTGGGTGGGGATGGCCAGGTAAGAACTTTCTTTTTTTTGCTTAAGTCCTGTGGGACCTTACAATTTAAGCCTTCCTAGCTACCAGAGCCAACATATTAAAAGGGTGCATTCCTTAGGCAGCAACTGCAAATCTGAAGTGCCAGACATGGGCACAGATCTTTTCAGGGGAAAACTGGTGAAGTGAAGTGGGCCAGAGAGAACACAGAGATGCACCTGTTAGCCTCCCTGGTCTCCCCTGAGGTCCCCAGCGATATGCTAAATTAGAAACCTGACCCTAAGGCAGGAACTTTTAAAGTATACAAATAGGGACAACTGGGTGGCTCAGTTGGTACAGTGCATGTCTTCAGCTCAGGTTATTATCCCAGTGTCCTGCGATCAAGTCCCACCCTGGGCTCCCTGCTCAGCAGGAAGCCTGCTTCTCCCTCTGCCTGCTCTGCCTGCTGCTCTCTCTGCTTGTGTTCTCTCTCTGACAAATAAATAAAATCTTTTTTAAACATTTTTAAATTTGGGTGCCTGGGTGGCTCAGTGGGTTAAGCCGCTGCCTTCGGCTCAGGTCATGATCTCAGGGTCCTGGGATCGAGTCCCGCATCGGGCTCTCTGCTCAGCAGGGAGCCTGCTTCCCTTCCTCTCTCTCTGCCTGCCTCTCTGCCTGCTTGTGATCTCTCTCTGTCAAGTAAATAAATAAAATCTTTAAAAAAAAATTTTTTTTAATTAAAAAAAAAAGTATGCAAATGGCACTCTTTCAGGGAAAGACTGGGAGATGGAGAGTTCTGTTCTCTTCATCCTGAGCCCTAGGGAGATAGCCACAGAGAATTTTTGTAAACCTATTAAGAACTCTAGTAGTTTGCTATAGACTGGTGGGTCTCATGGATAGAACCATGTGTCCATGAGACCCACTTGTCTCATGTATGCAAATATAATGTGCATGTGTCCATGAGACAAGTGGGTCTGCTTCTCATGGACACATGAGACCCACTTGTCTCATGGACACTGGCTTTCAAAGTTAGGTGTTTTGGATGCCCATCTCTCAGGTGCAAGTCTTAAACATTATCCAGTTGAGGCTAGATGTTGGGTCCAAATGCCTTACGCATCAGGGAAAAGCTGGAAGTTATAAATTCCTTCCCAAAATCACTGTGCAAGGGGTAAGATTTATGATAAGAGTCTGTCTTAGCCTTCCCTACTCATTTCAGTGTGGGTATTTTTGCGCAGTGTGAGTTGCTCAGCTAGTTTCCGATTTCTTTCAGAAGGAATCATTCAATGGCAGCAGCAGATCTGGTGTGTCTGTGGGAGGAACTGAGTTCAGGAGTTTGCTATATCACCAATGACAATGGAGGAACCCCCTACATCATCTTAATGTATTACTTTTCTGTCAGTTATTTTGGGGCAAGAGGGGTTGGCTGTGAGGGAGAAAGAAAAAAGAACGTGAAAAATCACGGTTTCATTGGGCAATTCTAGGGAATTGTGAAGAGATACCATCAGCAATAGAGAAATAAGGGGCCCCTGGGTGACTCAGTTGGTTAAGTGTCTGCCTTCGACTCTGGTCATGATCCCGGGGTCCTAGGATCGAGCCTCACTTCAGGCTCCCTGCTCAGCGGAGGGCCTGCTTCTCCCTCTCCCTCTGCCTCTCCCTACCACTCTGCCTACTTGCACTCTCTGTCAAATAAATAAATAAAATCTTAAAAAAAAAAAATAGAAAAATAAAATATTTTCAGAACTAACTTAAATTCTGAAGATCAACATAGAAATGAAAGGTCACCTAAAAGAGATAGGCTTTTGGCTAGAGAACACTTTTAGACTAAATTGATAAAAAATGGGAATTTGATTATTATTTGTTGGCAACATACACTCAAACACTATCCACAATAGAAATGGCTATTGTCACTGACTTCTAAGTTTTTGTCCCCACTAACAACACAATCTCTAATCTCAAATAGAAACAGTGGGCTATGTTAGTCTAATAGGCATTAATATTAGACATAAAATATTCCTTAGTTTGATTCCACAACCAAAATGCTTCAGATTCTGAAATGGCTTCCCACAAAGATATGACAACAGAGAGAGAATTTATTGATAATACAGATGATGCATGTTTTGTTCTATGTTAACTTTTAATTTACCACAGTAAATTAATAAACTAGCATGCTGGTTTTAATACATCAGTCTAATGAATGTGAATAATATAAGTCTGTGTCAAGAAAGGTGACATCTTCTCTTGTACTACAAATTCAGATTTCTGCCTCTGGTAACATTCAGATATTGGAGTTTTAATTAGAACAACCCAAACAACAAATGCTTCTTTGTGAGGCCATTTTATTTTATTTTTTAAAGATTTTATTTATTTATTTGACAGAGAGAGATCACAAGTAGGCAGAGAGGCAGGCAGAGAGAGAGAGAGGAGGAAGCAGGCTCCCTGCTGAGCAGAGACTCGATCCCAGGACCCTGAGATCATGACCTGAGCTGAAGGCTTAACCCACTGAGCCACCCAGGCACCCTGTGAGGCCATTTTAGAAAGCAAGCCAATCCTTTATTCTGGCGGTGATACTCATTCACCTGTGTGTAGCAGAAAGTACTGCAGATAATGCAGATCAGCTTACTCAATATCCTCCAAACTCTTTCATAGTTTCTTTTTTGCACCATAGAGCTTTGAAAGCAAAACAAACAAACAGATGCATAACAACAACAAAAAATGTTTCTGATTCCTTTCCAGGGGGGTGGGATCTGCATGGACTCTGACTTCCACAAGGAAACAAACCATGTGAGATTTAAAGCAAAAGTCACCAGTGTAAGATTAAACAGGCTGCACATGAGAGGTTAGATTTTTTTAGGGCAACATGTAAAGGTTATATTGTCTAGTATGCAACATCATAAGTGCCAAGTGGTCAAAGGCAGAAAAAGTTACTAAAACAGACCCAAGCTAGGCAATTCCTAGTACCCAAATTTGGTTCCCAGCTCACCCATAATCCATGAAATTAAGTAAGCTGCCCAATACATTGTCATAAATCCTTTTATGCATAAATTAGAGAAAGTAGATTCATCTGTCTGAAACTAAGAGCCCCAACAAATACTCTGAGAAACCAGTATTTTTCATTTCTATGGTTCTAGCCTCTGAATCTCAGTCTTGTCATATTGATACTCCCACTACTAATAATAATGACTTGACATTTAGTTGGGTACTTAAAAAATAATATCGAGCATTGTGATTGGTGATTTATAAACATTCTGATTATACTCTATATTCTATAAAAGATCTCTCAAGAACAGGACTGACAGGGAATAAACCAATTCATGAATATGCTATTCTTGGAAATACTCAGATTATGATCAGTATTTTAAAAGAAAACAATTAAATTTTACTTCTTCCTCTCTTCTCCAACAGCATAGTACCTCAGTCTTTCTAAAGTAACCCAAAGAACTTAAACTTATAGTTCTAACAACAACAACAAAAATGGCATTTTAAAAAAGATTCCTAAATATTGTTCTTTTGGCTAGAAAAGTTGTTGTACCTGAAGATTGATTTCTGCCTCATAGAAGGTCAGGCACGAGCAGTAATGTCGATCTGAGTCAATATCTGTCAGGACCACCACAAAAAATGTTGGCTGCTTCCTTTCTCTGGACAGCTGCCACCCGCCAGGCTGACAAAACTAAATGGGATAGAAAAAAACTGTCACATTTTAAAGGTATAATGAAAATTTATTACTTATAAATTTTTGTGAAATGTTAAATATCCCTCCATTGTAAAAAAAAAAAAAAAAAATCCAGCTCATATGGTATGTTACCTAAGTCAATATATATGTGTGTGTACAATAGCCAATATATTTATCTACTTTATATATATTAAGTACATATTTACAACATAGAACACTTTCTCCAATGCACATAAACATTTTAAGAAAACAGCCTAGATTTTCCACAGATGCCACTCATTCTTAGACACAGATTGGCATATATAGATACAAATCACCATAAATGAAAAACTTTCCCCTCTTTAGAACAGATCATGAAATGAGTTGAAGACAAAGTGCTAAGTATCTATCACTGATGGAAAGGAGAATTATTTAAAAATTGCTTCATTAATCTAAGTCTTCAATTCAATACAATGAAAAAGATATCTTGTTCATTAAAACAGACCATGTTATACGCTATGTAATGTATATCAATGTATTGTAAGGAATAGAAAATATACAATGTATGCTCTTAGGGGAGCATGGGAACATGGCAGTGAACTGCTCTAAGATGCCCCAACAGAACTGGACTAGTAACAGAAAAGTAGTTGAAAAAGTCCCAAATTACTTGGACGTTAAACAACACACTTCTAAATAATACATGGGTCAAAGACAAAATCTCAAAAGAAATTTGAAAAATATCTGAAGGAAAATACAACTTATTAACATTTTGGGGATTCAGCAAAAGCAGCGCTTAAAGAAAATTTATAGCATTGAATGCATATATTAGAAAAGAAGAAAGATCTAAAATCAATAATCTAAGCTTCTATCTTAGAAAGCTAGAAAAAGGAGAGTAAATTAAACCCAAAGTAAGCAGGTAAAAAAAATTTAAAAAATCAGAGCAGAAATCAATAAAATTGAAAACAAAAAATCAACAGAGAAAATCAACAAAACATAGCTGGTTCTTGAAAAAGATCATTAAAATCAACAAGCCTCTAGCCAGTTAACTAAGAAAAAAAAAGATATGAATTACTAATATCAGAGGTTCATATACAAAATATCAAGGTTCATATACAAAAGTTAACTGCCTTCCTATATACCAAGAAATGAATAAGTGTTGTTTGAAATTAAAAATACAGTACCATTTACATTAGAACCTCCCCCAATTAAATAATTAGGTTAAAGTTGACAAAATATATACAAGATTTACATGAGGAAAACTACAAAACTTTAAAGAAAGTAATCAAAGAAGTACTATATAAAAAGAAAGATATTCCATGCTCATGGATAGGAAGACTCAATACTGTCAAGTATCAGTTCTTCCAAACTTGATCTATAGTTCAATGCAATCCCAATCAACATCCCAGCAAGTTATTTTGTGGATAATGACAAACTGATTTTAAAGTTTTAAATCTTTTAAAATCAAAGTTTAAAATTAAAGTTTAAAATCTTTTAAAATCTTTTAAATCTTTTAAAATCTAAAATCAGATTTTAGACCCATTTTTAAAGTTTACAGAGAGGTAAAAGATCCAGAACAGCAAACATAATACTGAAGAAGAAGAAGAATGTCAAAGAATAAAGTCATTATTTGACTTAAAGACTAATATTAAGCTAGAGTAATCAAGACAGTGTAGTATTGGTAAAAGAAGAGACATACAGATTAATCAAATAGAACAGAGACCAGAAATAGTACACCCAAACATAGTCAACTTTGACAAAGAAGTAAAGGCAATGCAGTGGAAAAAAAGATAGTCTTTTCAAAAAATGATGCTGAAATAACCTGATATTCATATAGAAGAAAATGAATCTAGACACAGATAGACCTTGCACTCTTCATAAAAATTAGCTCAAAGTGGATCACACAACTAAATGTTAAAAGCACAAAACTCTAAAGCTCCCAGAATATAGGAAAAAATTTAGATGACCTTTGGTTTTAGCAATAACCGTTTAGATAAAACACTAAATTATTAATAATAGAAGAAATAATTGATAAGCTAGACTTCATTACAATTAAAATTTTTTTGCTGTGTGAAAGATACCATGAACAAATGAGAAGACAGTCAGGGCACCTGGGTGGCTCAGTTGATTAAGTGTCTGCCTTCAGCTCAGGTCATGATCCCAGGGTCCCGGGATCGAGCCCCATGTTGGGCTCTCTGCTCAGCAGGGAGTTTGTTTTTCCCTCTTACTCAACCCCTTTGTGCTCTCCCCCTCTCTCTAATGAATAAATAAAATATATTTAAAAAAAAAAAAAAGCAATCTTGGCTGAACAGCAGCCTGAACATTAAAAAAGAAAACGAAAAAGAAAACCACCCAAGAAAAAACTGGGAAAAGGTCTGCAAAAGACATACTAAATAATGTATAGTCATCCAAAATATATAAAGAATTCTTAAAAGTCAACAATAAGAAAATGAACAACTCAATTAAGAAATAGGCAAAAGATCTGAACAGATACCTCACTAAAGAAGATACACAGGAGAAAAAAAAAAGCATACGATAAGACATTCAACATCCTATGTCATTACAGAATTATAAATTAAAATAACAATGAGTTATTATTACATATCTATTAGAATGGCCAAAATCCAAAATACTGGCAATGCCAAATACTGACAGGATGTAGAACAACAGGAACTCTAATGCATTGCTGGTAGGAAGGCAAAATGGACAACTACTATAGAAGATAGTATGACAGTTTCTTATAAAACTAAGCATATTCTCAGTAGACAATCCAGAAATTGTGTTCCTTGGTATTTACCCAAAAACATGTTCACAAAAGAAAACTTGCACATGGATGTTTATAGCTGCTTTATTCATAACTGCCAAAACATGGAAGCAACCAAGATGTCCTTCAGTAGATGAATGGATAAATAAATTGTGGCACATTTGAGACAATGGAATATTATTTAGTGCTAAAAAGGAGCCATGAAAAGGCATGGAGGATCTTTATATGCATATTAATAAATGAAAGACCTCAATCCAAAAGGGCTACATACATTATGATTCCAATTACATGACATTCTGAAAAATACAAAACTACGGAGACAGCAAAATAATATTAAGGGTTATCTGAAATTGAGGACATTGCAGGGACATGAATAGGCAGAATACAGAGGATTTTCAGGGTATGGAACTTGTATAATACTATATGCACAATATTGTATAATACCATAATACTGTATAATACCATATACATAAAACTGCATAATACTATAATGGTAGATACATGTTATTATACTTTTGTCAAAACCTACAGAATTGTGTAACACCAACAGTGAATGCTAATGTACATTATGGACTTTGGGTGATAATGATGTCAATCAATGTAGGTTCATCAAGTGTAATAAATATACCACTGTAGTTGGGGAGATTGATAATGTGGGAGGCTGTGTGCTTTGAGAGCAGAGAGTATATAGGAACTCTTACTTCTTTCTGTTCCATTTTGCTATGAATCTAAAACTGCTTTTCCTAGTCTCCAGAAATATGAGGGGGGGGGGAGTAAAGTCAATTTTCAAAAACCTGAATAAAACAAGATATCTTGATTAGCAGTATTGTTCGAGATGGAACAAAAACAGAAATGAACTGACCAATACAGTAGCTTTCTGTGCCAGATTACCTTCTGTCACTGCTCAATAACTGTGCTATCTTGAGCATTTTATTTAACCTCTCAGTGTCTCAATTTCCTCATCTGTAAAAGGTAGTCTCTGAGTACATACCTACTAGTACTCTTGGGAAGTCTACATGAGTTAATACATGGAAAGTGCTAAGAATAGCCCCTGGGATAAAATCCAGTGATGTAAACACTACTCCCTTGAATCCAACTTTAGTTTCTGTCATCATATATATAACACTTTCTTTCTCCTTCTGTATCAGTTTCTTCCAAAACCTGCCCCTCCTTTCATTGCCTCATTGCCTCCTTGACTGAGTCTAATGAGACATCGAAAAGGGAGATCTGGATAATTTCCTACATTTGGAGAGAGATATTAATCATGTTCAGAACTTTTCTACCAGCAGAAAAATTCTATCAGGCCAATTTCTATAAGCAAATGTCATAGGAATAAAGAAATAGCATGAAAAGCTTAAAAATATCACTAATTAGTAAATAAGTGAAAACATTTTTTATATTTTTATTTTGAAATAACTTTTTTTTTTAAAGATTTTATTTATTTATTTATTTGACAGATGGAGATCACAGAGAAGCAGGCAGAGAGAGAGGAGGAAGCAGGATCCCTGCTGAGCAGAGAGGCCGATGCGGGGCTCGATCCCAGGACCCTGGGATCAGGACCTGAGCTGAAGGCAGAGGCTTTAACCCACTGAGCCACCCAGGTGCCCCAAATTAACTATTTTTTTTAAAGATTTTATTTATTTATTTGACAGGCAGAGATCACAAGTAAGCAGAGAGATAGGCAGATAGGAGGAAGCAGGCTCCCCACTGAACAGAGAGCCCGACACGGGGCACAATCCCAGGACCCCAGGACCATGACATGAGACGAAGGCAGAGGCTTTAACCCACTGAGCCACCCAGGTGCCCCTATTTTGAAATAACTATTAACAAATATTTATTGAGTACTTGAGTATCAATTGTTCTGAGAACACTTCTCTGTCATTCCCAGTTATCTCCAGCACCCTCCAGACCCAACAATCAAGTTCCTCTCCTGTGTTCCAACACTATTTTTGTACCTTTTTACTACAGTAAGTAATCTTAATAACAACAACCTTTTCTTCTTATGTATCTCCCTAGAACTTATTGTCTATTCTACTAATTTGGTACAGAAAAGTTGACCTGTCATTTTCTTTATGCGTATATTTCTCAACACCTATCCAAGTTCTTGTGGCCATGATAAGGATTTTTTATTCTAAACAGAATTAAAGAATGTTTTATTCTGATTCATTGAACAGAATCAAAATGGGTACAGAGATTCAAAGGCATCCCAGTGGTAAAAACTATTTTCATAATAATAATAAAAATTAGTAGTTTCTTTCACTTTGTTGACATTTACATTGATGGTGCTAATGTAATGGCAAGTAAAATTGACACCACCTTAACAGAAATGAAGGCAGCAATCCCCAAATTATACTTGTAGTCACTGTATTCTTCATAGCTGCACATGTGTTGTTTAAAAAAAAAAAGTCAATTTCAGTTTAAAATGTCCTTGATGAAACAATAGTTTAATTTCATTATTACTCAACCCCTAAGTATACAACTTTTTAAATATTCTGTGTTTCAAATAGTAAGTAGATATAAAGCACTTTTACTTCATATAGAAGTAGGACAGTTGTTCAGAGAAATACTACTCTGTAATTGTTTAAGTTGTAAGCTGAACTAGCTGCATTTCTTTTTTTTTTTTCCTACCATTTTTTACTGGAAAGAATAAATGACAGACAAATATGCTTATACAGATTTATGTATATGGCAGACATTTTCTCAAAATAATGAAGTGGGCCTGTCATTTTAAGATAAGGATCTGAGATATGCATTACCAATGATAAATGAGCTTTCAAACACAATCATGAATCTCATAGCTTTTATATTTCTGATGAATGTGACAGTAACATTAACTAATGTAGTACTTAAAGTATTATATATTAATATATGTCGATATAGGAAATATCTGTATAACTCATTGATTCCATATTTGCAAAATGACCAATGTATGATGTTACAAAATCATGGATGGATAAAAGACCCATTCAAAGTACTAGTATACCAAGAGATTTTTTTTTTTAAGATTTTTATTTATATATTTGACAGAGAGAGACACAGTGAGAGAGGGAACACAAGCACGGGGAGAGGGAGAGGGAGAAGCAAGCTTCCCCCCCAGCAGGGAGTCTGACATGGGACTCCATCCCAGGACCCTGGGATCATGACCTGAGTCGAAGGCAGACCCCTAATGAGTGAGCCACCCAGGCATCTGAGATTTTAATGTAACAGTATGAAAAGTTCATTGATGTGTTTACAGATGTCACACCGCATCTAATTTTTAAGAAATTACTACTTGTTGAGTTTTGGTATATCATTCAAATAAGAGTTTCCATAATTATCTTAAAAAGCTATTAAAGTACTCCTCCTTTTTTCCAACTACATATTTGTGAGACCTGGACTTTCTTAGTATACTTTAATCAAAACACCATATTGCAAGAGTTTGAATGCAGAAGCAGGTATGAGAATGCAGCTGCCTTTTAGTAAGTCAATATCAATGATATTTACAAAAATATAAAACAATAGCACTCTTTTCCCTATTTTCTACTTTGGAAGGTATAGTTATTTCTTTATAAAAAATACGTTATTTAATATGTAATGGCTTAGCTATTCACTACAGAATACTACATATTTTCACAAAACTTAAATGAAACAATAGGTTTCCAATGAGTATTAAGCTAAATCTCTTTATGTTATTTCTAATTTTATCAAATATACTGACTTCTCAATTCCACAGTACCTGCCACAGAGCAGAGTTCACAAATAACTTTTATAACCAATCACTTAAATGAACAAATACTTTGCTGCTTAAACCAGAAAAAGCAACTCTTATTATGCCTTGTCTCAAATATTTTATATATACACAAAATAAAAATATTATAGAATAACCAAAAATGTCCAAGCTATTATTGTGATTAATTTGAATAATCAGGCAAAAGTGAAATATTATAAAAGATTCTTTGGAGAAGAGTCACCCTGAATATTTCCAAGACCTTCATCCACATCTAAAAATTTACAACTCACTGAGACATATTTTACTGTGAACTTTAATTTAAAAAATTAATGGGGACGCCTGGGTAGCTCAGTCATTAAGTGTGTTCCCTTGGCTCAAATCATGACTGAGCACCCCATCGGCTCCCTACTCAGTGGAGTGGGAAACCAGCTTCTCCCTCTTCTACTGCCCCACCTTGTACTCCGTCTCTAGCTGTCTCTCTCTCTCTCTCTCATTCTGACAAATAAATAAATAAAATCTTTAAAAAAATTTTTTTAAATGTCTCTTTTAAAAAGTGTCTCTTTTGGGACGCCTGGGTGGCTCAGTTGGTTAAGCCGCTGCCTTCGGCTCAGGTCATGATCCCAGGGTCCTAGGATCAAGTCCTGCATCGGGCTTCTTGCTCAGCAGGGAGCCTGCCTGTCTCTCTGCCTCTGCCTACTGCCCTGCCTGCTTGTGTTCTCTCTCTCTCTCTCTCTCTCTCTCTCTCTCTCTGACAAATAAATAAATAAATAAAATCTTTTAAAAAATAAAAATAAAAAGTGTCTCTTTTTAAAAAATGAAGCCTGTAGGAAGATTTATTCTTCTAACAGAAAATAATAAATATAAAACATCCAAAAGGAAAATATGCAAGTTTGGGTAGTTAAGATCTCCTTAGTTATTTAAATGGCCTCACTGTTTACATTATAAAGGGAATTCTGTTAAATTCTGATAAGAAAAAAAGTATTAGAAATAAAACTTCTGGGAAATTCCAAAGATCGCTTTTCAGATTTAATAAGTACTTCAAAACTAAGCTTAATGTGACCACAGTTAGGATAGTAATGATGAGTCACGGCAGGCCTGTCAGATATATTTTACGAAATTTTGCAGGATGTAGTCAAGATAGTCAACTACGTACTGGTTATACATGAGATCTCTTATATTACACATTAAATTACAGCAATAAGGGAATTATTTTACATTATGCATTTAAATAGGGGCACCTGGATGGCTCAGTCAGTTAAGCATCTGACTCCTGATTTCAGCTCAGGTCATTATCTCAGGGCTTTAAGATGGAGCCCTGTTTTGGGCTCTAAGCTGGGCATGGAGCCTGCTTTTACGATTCTCTCTCTCCCTCTCCCGCTGTCCTCTCCCCCCTTGAAAAAAATTCCTTATAGTTCACAGGAAATTTCAACTGAATTAAATATTCAAATGAAATGAATATGCAAACAGTCAGAAAATAAACAGTAGCTCACACAATTGAGTTTATAAAAATGTTTTTTCAAAGGATATCAAATTTCAAGAATTTTAAAGGATTTTCAAGGTTTCAATTTTCAAAGGAAAATTTAAACTTCCAGTTAAAATGTCTACTTTCCAAATTCACTATATCATATGATATATTTCAAAAATGAAATTACATTTCATTTTATATTAATATATGAATATATATATTGAATATATAATGAATTCATTATATTCATATATTTATATTCGTTTTATGAATTTTAAAGGATTTTCAAGGTTTCAATTTTCCTTTTTTTTTTTAAGACTTTATTTATTCATTTGACAGAGAGAGAGATCACCAGTAGGCAGAGAGGCAGGCAGAGAGAAGGGGAAGCAGGCTCCTGGCTGAGCAGAGAGCCCGACTCGGAGCTTGATCCCAGGACCCTGGCTGGGATCATGACCTGAGCCGAAGGCAGAGGCTTTAATCCACTGAACCACCCAGATGCTCCAGTTAAAATGTCTACTTTCCAAATTCACTGTATCATACGATTAAGAATTAACAGAATTGGGGGTATCAAAGATGATCCCACTTTTTGTTTTTAAGATTTTATTTATTTATTTATTGGACAGAGAGATCACAAGTAGGCAGAGAGGCAGGCAGAGAGAGAGGTGGAAACAGACTCCCCGCTAAGCAGAGAGCCCGATACGGGGCTCGATCCCAGCACCTTGGGATCATGACCTGAGCCGAAGGCAGAGGCTTAACCCACTGAGCCACCCAGGCGCCCCTGATCCCACTTTTTTTTTTTTTTTAAGATTTTATTTATTTATTTGACAGAGAGAAATCACAGGTAAGCAAAGAGGCAGGCAGAGAGAGGAGGAAGCAGGCTTCTCGCGGAGCAGAGAGCCCGATGCGGGGCTCGATCCCAGGACCCTGGGATCATGACCTGAGCCGAAAGCAGAGGCTTTAACCCACTGAGCCACCCAGGTGCCCCCCCCCATCCCACTTTTAATAAGAAGTATTCCTTGGGGCACCTGGGTGGCTCAGTCGTTAAGCATCTGCCATCAGCTCAGGTCCTGATCCCAGGGTCCTGGAATTGAGCCCTGCATCAGGCTTCCTGCTCAACAGAAAGCCTGATTCTCCCTCGCCCACTCCCTCTGCTTACATTTCCTCTCTTGCTGTGTCTCTGCCAAATAAATCTTAAAAATTAAAAAAAAAAAAAAAAAAGTATTCCTCATAGGATTTGGGTTAAAATATAATAATGCTAACTGGTTCACACACTTCAAATCCTAACTGAAAGTGTGCTAAGGAAGTCATAAACAATGAGGGAGTGGACACTACAATTCTTGAACCTGAGCTCAAGTCACATTTCTGATAGGAATGTGAGAAAATGTTTAGACAGCTGGAAACAGAATAGTCACTACAAGATAGTAAGCAAAATGATAAGCATTAAACAAACAGGATAAAATCAGGATTTTGCTCTCCCCAGTGTCTTTACTGACAAACAAGAAAAAAAAATGCTATCACAGGTGCAAATCCCAAACTGTTTAGAACTGACTGTCATAACTGGCCATCATTTTGCCCTTCTTTATTAAGTCACTGAGGAAACACATCTATTTAGAGTAATATCATCAATGAAAATACTATATAAGTTGACAATATTGTTTTCACACATAAATGAGCATATTTGCAACGGCTTATGTTTTTGACTATTCCCTTTCACCTGACCCTCATCATTACACAGAGATCGTGCTCATACAAATTTTACAACATATCTGGGAATAGTCAATATGGGGATTCCTTTTTGGGATGTTATCTTTGTTCAGCTCCAATTTCCTTTAAGACTTTAGCATACTCTGGAAACAAATCATACCTCAACGCTGCAAGGTCAGACAGGCATTGCTGGATTCCACACATTAATGCAAACTTTGCTTACTTGCTTATCCAATTGCCCAAATGTGTGGAAATAGCCCATCTATCTGCAAACAAAAGGTAAGTGCCAATAATTCCTCATATTTGTTAAACACTATACATAATTGTATCCCATAAGACTCATCTTATGAATGATGAAACCAAAGCTATTAAATGTTAAGGTCATATATAGCTAGACTGCAACAAAGGCAGGATTAGAATTCAAGTTTCGGTACCTTTAGGAACTGTGTCTTCTCACTGCTGAATTATCATTAAAAACCACCTAATCGGTATTATTTTATGTTTATATAAATTCACAGTAGAAAATTGAGGAAAAAAATGAAAATGAACTAAGTTCTTTAATATGCAAACTTTTGCTTGCAACCATTTATCTCTCGATTTTTTAAAAATAAATTATGAGTCCTATTTTTATCTTCTGGAGCATGTAGACACCATCATATACATATATACTAGTACCATAACTTAGCTAATCCTCTACTGTTGGTTGCTTCAGGTGTTGGCAATTTTTTCTTAATAACTAATGTTAGGATATGCATGGTATTATATAAATTTTTCCAGGCATGTTTTATTGTTTTTTTAGGGAAGGAGAATTGATTTTGTAAATCATAACCAAAATGGCACAAAAATGTTTAATTATCCTTGAATTCCTTTTTAAAGGTTAAGCAACCCCAGAGTTATTTTGTTGTACTGATTTCTTTTATAAAGAGGGTAGAAAAGAAGTGATAATAAAGAAATGTTATAATGAACTATATCCTGACCAAAGAAGGACTGTTTGAGAAATAAAATAACAGAAACTTTAGGAAACTGACCTCTGCTACCAAGCCAACACACGGAAGCATCAGGTGTATATTCAATCCTTTGGATGGATTATATTTTGAGAGTTCAGAGAAAACACCATAGTCGTAAGACTTCGGATGAGAAAGTAACTTAAGAGCTGGGAAACTCTCTAAATGTTTTGTTGCCATAAAATAATGGTTATCACATATATGTGCCTAATTTTACTGGGCAACTTTTTATGATATATACTTTCAGAAAGATGATCCAAAGCAATTTGCTTCAAATGAAGCTTAATTTAAAATAGGTCACTTCCGGGACACCTGGGTGGCTCAGTGGGTTAAGCCGCTGCCTTCGGCTCGGGTCATGATTTCAGGGTCCTGGGATGGAGTCCCATATCGGGCTCTCTGCTCAGCAGGGAGCCTGCTTCCCTCTCTCTCTCTGCCTGCCTCTCTACCTACTTGTGATCTCTCTCTGTCAAATAAATAAATAAAATCTTTAAAAATAAATAAATAAAATAAAATAGGTCACTTCTACTGCTTCTAGTAAAAATTTACATTCAGGGGTGCCGAGGTGGCTCAGTGGGTTGGCGTCTCTGCCTTCGGCTCGGGTCATGATCTCGGGGTCCTGGGATCGAGTCCCTCATCGGGCTCTCTGCTTGGTGGGGAGCCTTCCCCCTCTCTCTCTGACTGCCTGTCTGCCTACTTGTGCTCTCTCTCTGTGTCAAATAAATAAAATCTTAAAAAAAAAAAATTACATTCAGATGTTTTATTACTACTACACAACATTACGTTGTCCTCAACAGTGTAATAAAACTTTCAGTCTGTATAAAATAAGATTGTCTGCTTGCAGAATCCAAACAAACTGATTTAACATTGCTGGAATTAAGAGTTTAGTTATAGGGAGCCTGGGTGGCTTAGTCGTTAAGTGTCTGCCTTTGGCTCAGGTCTTGATCCCAGGGTCCTGGGATGGAGTCCTGCATTCCTGGCTCAGAGGGAAGCCTGCTTCTCCCACTCCCCTTGCTTGTGTTCTCTCTCTCTCTCTCTGTTAAATAAAAAAATAAACTCTTAAAAAAAAAAAGAGTTTAGGTATACAGGCAGACATAAGAAGACATAATCAATAGCTTTCTTTTATAGCAGCAATAAATAATTAAAAATACAGAGCCTATTCATAATTAAGATTATGAATTAATGTGTTATCAAAACCACAGGTTGAGCTAACCTAACTTCTCAAGTTTTAAATATTTTGGCAAATCATTCTCATAAAGAGTCCTACACAATGCTTTAAATATAAAAATTTCAAGAAGCAAGCTCCAAAGAGAAAAATGAACATTCAGAATAGATTCTTTCAAGTTTTGAAAAAATACAACCACATGATTTACCAATTTAAAACAATTTTAAGATGAAAAGCACAAATGAAATGTTATTAATGACTTCTGGTTAAGCAGCACAGCAGATGAAAAAATGTGTTTACTTCTGAAAACCCTCTAAAATTGTAATAAAAAAATACAAATGGGGCACCTGGATGGCTCAGTTGTTAAGTGTCTGCCTTTGGCTCAGGTCATGATCCCAGGGTCCTGGGATCAAGCCCCGTGTCAGGCTCCTTGCTTGGTGGGGAACCTACTTCTCCCTCTTACTCCCCCTGCTTGTGTTCCCTCTCTCGCTCTCTGTCAAATTAATAAAATCTTAAAAAAAAAAAAAAAAGGACAGCAAAATAATGTGAAAGGAGATAACAGGTATAAGATGTTAACAAGAATTCAGAAGCTGGAAAACTGGTTTACACTACAAATTCCTGGAAAAAATAATGAATGGGAGGTACTAGATGCATATGAATGTCACCAAATACTGAGGCAAAACCAAAACAAACAAAAAAGGAACTCCATGACCTTAAAGACAATGTAAGGAGATGGAGAAAATTTCAAACACAGGAAAACGAAAAAGGGATCAAAACATTAAGAAGAGGAGTTCATATATCAGAGAACATTTACAAAGCAAGAGGAATATAATAGGACTTTAAAATACAGAAATTAGAACACCATCCCAGTCGATGTCCAAAAGGGACAAACAAATGGAAAAAGAGAGGGAAAGAAATTAGATCACTGCAGGAGTTCTAATTATTAGGTAATAGGAAATTCAAAAAGAATACATCCAAAGGAAAAATTTACAACCCCCTCCCCCAAAAATACAACCCTCTCCCCCACCAAAAGGCCCAGATTCTTGGGAAAGGACTACATTTCCATATGCCTAGCATAACTAAGTAATTTTTTAAAACCATTAATCTTAGCAGATCATCACAAAGTTTCAATAAATGAAAGGCAAAGAAAAGATCCTAAAGGGAAACCAATAAGTAAAAGTGAAAAAAAATGGATTTGTGTATTTTACAATAGATCAAAGATCAAAATAGTAACAGAAACCCATTATATAATTAATCAAATTAATAGATATAACCAGAAAATAAAATCAACTCCAGAATTTAAAACATAGGACATAATTCAAAATAACATACATTCTTTTTTTTTTTAAGATTTTATTTATTTATTTGACAGAGAGAGCTCACAAGTAGATGGAGAGGCAGACAGAGAGAGAGAGAGAGAAGCAGGCCCCCTGCTGAGCAGAGAGCCCAATGCAGGACTTGATCCCAGGACCCTGAGATCATGACCTGAGCTGAAGGCAGCGGCTTAACCCACTGAGCCACCCAGGCACCCAATAACATCCATTCTTAAATAAATTATATAATGAGTTCCATTATCATTGATATCATTTACTAGACACATTAGCTGAAGCAGTATATAGAAGAAAGAAATTAAAAAACAATGGAAGGTAAAATTATTATTTCCCAATGACAAGACTGTATAACCTGGAAAAATGAAGAGGGCCAACTAAAAAACCACTATGACAATAACAATTCAATAAGGTAATTGAATATAAAATTAATAGAGACAGAGGACTCTCATTGTCGGACAAGATTTACCATGCAGACTGAAATACCTTAAAAAGTTGGACAAAATATATGAAATAATGGTTTGCGAGACTCTGAATATAAGGCAATGAAGGACAAAGATCCTTGAAAGGAGGAAACAACATGAGCCCTACTACTGGCCCTGTTCTATGTCTTGAGAGAGTTTAGAGTCAATGGTGTAGGGAGGAGGAAATGAAAGTAGAGCTGACAGGACTCTCTAGATAAGGAGACAGAGCAGAGACTCTTCAGAGATCAAACACCATAGAGGAGAGAGCCACACAGAGAAAAAAGGTGGGTGATCTGCAGAGTTACTCCTGAGAAGTCAGCAGGACACTGATCAGTGCATGTGTGTAAAGAAATCACCTGAGGCTGGCAGGAGAGCCATCTACAAAGTTTAGGAAAAACAGTGGCCATTGCTTAAGCATGACTGGGAGAAGTGCCCATTCCCATTATCCAGACTGGAAAAATGTATAATTCTCATGAGCTTGGAAAGAGTACACAGAAAAGTCTTGCCCCAGTAGTGGAAATAATTAGTTCTAAACTGGATCTGCTTAGAACTCACATAACAAATCATAAAAACAGGACCTAAAAAGATCAAACTGTTTATAAGTAACTTAACTGCATCTCAGGAGCTCAAGAGGATTTAAAGGAATACAAAATATCCACCATCCAACAAGATAAAAGTCATGATGTCCCATATCCTATTAAACATTAAGAAGTATGCAAAGAGATAGGGAACAAAACCCCGTAAGGAGAATAATCAAACAAAACTGGCCTGGAACTGACAGAGACACTAGAATGAGCAGAAAAGACACAGAGTTATTGTAACTGATTCTCGTATGTTAAAAAAGTTAAATGGAGACATGGAAAATCTAAAAGAATCAAACTTCTAAAGAGGAAAACTACAATTTTTTGAGAAAAAAACACAGAGTAGGATTCATAACATATTAAATGTCACAGAAGGAAAGAACAGTAAACGTGATTTGACATTAATAAAAAAATCTTAAGTGAAATATAGAGAGACTCCTGGCTGGTTCAGTTGGAAGAGCATGAAACTCTTGATCTCAAGGTCATGAGTTTTAGCCCCATGGTGGGAATAGATAGATAGATAGATGAGAGAAAGAAAGAAAGAAAAGAGAAAGAAAGAAAGAGAGGTAGGGAGGGACAGAGGGAAGAAGGGAGGAAGGAAAGGAAGGAGAAAAAAGAATTCTTCAAAATGAAATGAACATCAGTGAGCTCTGGAACAACTTCAAGCAGCCTAATATACAAATAATAAAAATCAAGGCAATGAAGAGGAGGAACAGAAAAAACTTCATTTGAATTAATAATAGCAGATAATAATACCAGATAAAACTATGGATCTATACAAAACAATGAAAAGCTCCAGCAGTGGTAACTATATGGGTAAATAAATAAAAAAGATTTTTTTGTATTATTTAAATCTCTTATTAACAAAGTAACACTGCAGCATGGGGTTTAAAATTAAAATGGGGGCATCGGGGCGCTTGGGTGGCTCAGTGGGTTAAGCCTCTGCCTTCAGCTCAGGTCATGATCTCAGGGTCCTGGGATCGAGCCCTGCACTGCGCTCAATGCTCAGCAGGGAGCCTGCTTCCCCCTCTCTCCGCCTGACTCTCTGCCTACTTGTGATCTCTCTCTCTGTCAAATAAATAAATAAAATCTTTTTTTAAAAAAATGGGGGCATCTAGCTGGCTCGGTTGGTGGAGCAAGTGACTCTTGATCTTGGAATCGTAAGTCTGAGCCCCACTTACAGATTAGAGATTACTTAAAAATAAAACCCCCAGTAAGATATAGATATAGAGATTACTTAAGAATAAAATATTAAAAAATAAAATACAAAATGTAATTGTATTTAAAATAAATGCAATTTAAGTGTTTTTATAAAATGTAAATTAAAGAAATGCAAAAATAAAAATTATCTTAAATGTCAAAAAAAATCTTCTTAAAAAATCATAAAATGATATCAACAACTGCACAAGTCAGGAAGGGAAAATGGAACAGTACAGTGGTACTATATGGGTTCATATATCAAGTAAAAATGACATAGTATCACTTGAAGGTAAAGTGCATTAAGTTAAATACACTGTAAGTTAGAGATGCATAAGCCCCCAAAATGACAAAACAAAGAGTTAAAAATAATAATAATTCAACAAAATAAATAAAACGGAATAACCAAGAAAAATCATTAATCTAAAAGAAAGAAGAAAATAAAGGGGATGAAACGACCAATGAAATGAATATAACACAAAAAGAAAAATACTCATGACTAAATATACTAATAATTACATTAAATGGCAGAGATAGTGTTCTTGGATAAAAAAGCAAGACTCAGGGCACCTGGATGGACTCAGTCAGTTGGGTGTCCAACCCTTGATTTCAGCTTGGTCATAATCTCAGGGTCATGAGATCAAGCTCTGTATTAGGCTCCATGTTCAGGGTACAGCCTGCCAGAGAGTCTCTCCCTCTTCCTCTCTCTGCCCCGCTGCTCCTCCTCCCTACTCTCTCTCTTCCACTCTCATAAATGAATGAATCAATGACTCAACTATGTGCTAACTCTAAAAAACACTTTAATTACAAAGTTCTAAAGAAGTTAAAAGAAAAAGGACTGAGAAAACATATCTAATGCTAACATTTATGAAAACAAGGCTGACATAGCTACATGGGTATCAATGTAGATTGCAGAGCAAAGAATATTAACACAAACAAAAATGGCATTTTATGACAAATGGCCAATTCACAAAGGGGACATAAAATCTTAAATATCTGTGTTCCTAATAAATACCTTCAAAATACATAAATCTAACAGAACTGCAATCAGTTAATCAATAAATGGATTTCCACTACTTTAGTCAAAGATTTCAAAATCCCTCTCTTGATAATTGATAGAACAAGTGGACCAAAACACAACAAAACAAAAACTAAGGATGTGGATTGGAGTAACACTATCAACCGACCTGACCTAATTGATGTGTATACAAACCCTTCATGGGGTGCCTGGGTGGCTCAGTGGGTTGAGCCTTGCCTTCAGCTTAAGCCATGATCTCAGGGTCCTGGGATAGAGCCCCACATTAAGCTCTCTGCTCAGCGGGAAGCCTACTTCCCCTGCTCCCTCTGCCTGTCTCTCTGCCTACTTGTGATCTCTCTCTCTGTCAAATAAATAAATAAAATCTTAAAAAAAAAAAAATCCTTCATAAAACAACAGCAGAATATACATTCTTTTCAAGCATACTTGGAACATTTACCAAGATAGAGCATATCCTGGGCCATAAAACAAGTTATAATAAATTCAAAAGGATTCAAATCATAAAAAGTATGTTCCTATACCACAAAGGAATTAAATTAGAAATCAAAAACAGATCTTTGGAAATTCTACAATACTTGGAAACTAACAATTCTAAACAACTCAAGGGTCGAAGGAGAAATCAAAAGGAAATTATAAGGTATGTGGAATAAATGAGAACGAAAAGACCACCTTTCAGAATTTGTAGGATGCTGCTAAAGTAGGAGTTAAGGAGAAAGTTATAGCACTAAACACTTAAAATAGAAAATAAGAAAGGTCTGAATGATCTTAGCATCTATTTAAGAATTAGATAAAAAAAAAAAAAGAAAGTTTAACTCAAAGTAAACAATAAAGGAAATAACAGGGATCAAAACAAAAATCAACAATATAGAGAACAGAAACAATAGAAAAAGATAATGATCAGAAAGCTGGATAAACAAAATAAAACAATACGAAACCAGAGAGGGAGACAAACCATAAAAGATTCTTGATCTTAGAAAACAAACTGAGGGTTACTAGAGGGGAGTGGGTAGGGGTATAGTGTGGCTAGGTGATGGACATTGGGGAGGGTATGTATTGTGGTGAGCACTGGGTGTTGTTTAAGACTGATAAACCACAGACTTGGACCCCTGAAACAAATAATACATTGTATGTTAATTTTTAAAAAATAAAAATTAAAAAAACTTGATAAACATCTAGCCAGATTTATCAAAAAATAGAAGATAGAAATTGCCTATATCAGGAATGAGATATGACATCATCAGAGACTACAGATATTAAAAGGATTATAAGATAATATTATGAATAACTTTTTACAAATAAACTTGATGAGATGAAATAGACAAATTCTCTGAATAATGCAAACTACCTGAGCTCACTCATGAAGAAACAGAATACCTAAATAACTGTATTATCAAAGAAATTGCAATTGTAGTTAAAAACCTTCTGTGAAGAAAAACACAGTCCCAAATAACTTCACCAGTGAATTCTACTAAACACTTACAGAATCAATAATAACAACTCTACAAAAAAAGCTTCCAAAAATTGAAAAGGACAAAATACTTCCCAACTTCATCCTATGAGGCTAGTATTTCCCTGATACCAAAACCTGGCAAAGATATTATACACATGAACACAGCTGTAAAAATTCTTTTATAAAATGTTTTTTAGCAACCTGAATCCAAAAGTATAATAAAAGGCTAATAATACATCATGACCAAGAGGGCTTTATCCCAGGAATACAGGGTGTGTTTACATTTGAAAAGCAACTGCTATAATTCATCATTTAAAAACCTTTACATAAGAAAATATAACAAACTAAAAAAAAGAAAAATGATATTTTAATAGAAGCAGAAAAAGCATGTGACAAATTTCAGCATCATTTGTGTGAAAAATCGTTGAGTATGCTGGGAGTAAAAGTGAATTTCCTTAACATGATAAAAACATCTATGCAAAATCTGTATCATTCTTAATGCTGAAAAACTGAATGCTTTATTGCTAAGATCAAGAATAAGACAGATATGTCTACAATCACAATTTCTACTCTATTTTGTACTATAGGTTCTAGCCTGAGCAATCAGGTAAAGGGAGAGGGGAAGAAATGGTAGATGTATCACCCAGAAAAGAGATAAAATTGTCCCTATCACTAATACGACTGTCGAGGTAGAAAGACTAATGGAATCTACAAAAAATGTCTAGAACTAGTAAGGGAGTTTAGTAATAAGATTGTAGGATATGTGATCAACCTACAAAAATCAACTGCATTTCTACATACTGGTAGTGAAAAATCAAAAATAAAAATATCATTTACAATAGCATCAAGAATAAGAAATAGGGATAAATGTCAAAAGATAGGAAAGACCTGTATACTTAACTACAAAATATTGCTGAAAAGCTAAAGAAGACCAAAATTAATAGAAAGATATACCTTATTCAACTTTTGGTCTATTCAGTATTATTAAGATGTCAGTTCTCCAAATTAATCTTTATGTGAATAAATCTATAAAGTCAATGCAATTGCAATCCAAATGCCAGCAGGGACGCCTTGGTGGTTCATTTGGTTAAGCATCTAACTTTGGCTCAGTTCGTGATCTCAGGGTCCTGGGAGAGTCCCATTGTCAGGCTCTGTGCTGCGCACTCAGCCGGGAGTCTACTTGCCCTCTGTCCTTCCTCCACCCCCTTGTGCTTGCTGTCTATCTGTATTGCACTGCAGTCACTCTTCTTCTAGTGATGAAGTGAGATGATAAAATGCCTATATGATAAAATGAAGAATGCAAAGGCACTGTGATCTAGCCTTAGGCTACTACTGACCTGATTATCTGTCAGAAGGAGGATCCTCTGCTTTCAGAACACAATGGAGCACAGGTAACTGTAGGCGCCCCTACACCACATATATTTACTTTTACTTTTTAACATAGGCATTTATCTTAGCCTCCAAGGTAGAACTTATTAAGACCATAGTTACTAAAGTTAAAATTTTATAAACCACTTCTAAGAAAAGATGAATCATATCATCAAGACTTTGTACAAATTTTATGGAAAATAAGATTCTAGTCAATACTGAAAGCTGACATTTCAAAACCCTTTAGGCCCAATAAATCTGCTTGCTCACTTACAGAAACTCATTACCCTTTATTTTATTTTTGTTAAAGATTTTATTTATTTATTTGACTGAGAGAGATACAGCCAAAGAGGGAACACAAGCAGGGGCGGGGAGTGGAAGAGGAAGAAGCAGGCTTCCCGCTGAGTAGGGAGCTAGTTGTGGGGCTCAATTCCAGGACTCTGGGATCATGACTCAAATGGAAGGCAGACACTTAAGGGTTTAGCCACCCAGGTGCCCCCTCATTGCCCTTTACAAGTCAGAAATACTCAGATATAATGGTCCAGGGAAACAGTAGTAGATATATTTTTCATTGAAAAACAAAGGTAACAAATGAGAATTCCTTGGTTCTTTAGAATAAATTCAAAATGCAGTGCTTACATAGAGGAAATAAGGTGAGTTCTGTTTCAATTCTTCTTCCATTCCGGCTTATAAACATTGTTTATAAACATTGGAATTTTACTAATTTCCTGGATAACAAATGGAAGGAATGTTCTCATTTGGGGCTTTTCCACTTATAATTCCATTATCATGATCTCAAAACACAAATACCCACTGGAATCTTGATTTCAACTGACTCCTTCAAAAGACTTATACATAACATGACTGATATTACTGAAATTTAAACATACATAAAATTACACCACGTGTGAAACATTCATTTGCCTTCTTATCCTTTCAAGTGCTTCATAACAACCAAGGAACATAAACTTGAGAATTTCTGGCCGCCTTCTTCAAGAAAATAATTCAAAGGCCTGCAATCCCCTAACATAGCCTCATCTAAAGAACAGAAAGAATGCAAGGTGTCAGACACATCTTTAAGGGAAAGTTTAGCAAAACAAAAGGAAAAAGCAGACACTACCTACCCAAGGAAAAATGATTTACTTATTAGCAGGTCTGAACAGGGAAAAATTGCCCAAAGTGAAACCTTTTATAAAAGTAAAATTGCAGGGCGCCTGGGTGACTCAGTGGGTTGAGCCGCTGCCTTCAGCTTAGGTCATGATCTCAGGGTCCTGGAATAGAGTCCCGCATCGGGCTCTCTGCTCAGCGGGGAGCCTGCTTCCTCCTCTCTCTCTCTGCCTGCCTCTCTGCCTGCCTGTGATCTCTCTCTCTGTCAAATAAATAAATAAAAAATCTTTAAAAAAAAGGTAAAATTGCATACTGTATATTAAGCTCAGTATACTAAAAACTGGCTTCTAAATAAAGTACATGCAAAAAAAAAAAAAAGTCTCAATAAAACATTAACAAATGGATTCCTGCAGAATATTAGAATACTAACCCAGAACGGTGGATTTTATCCAGGCAACTTAAGGCTAGTTCAATATTCAAAAACAAATCAATATTACCTCATGTAAGAAAAATCATAGGATACCATCCATAGAACATTAAAAGCATTTACTAAAATTTCAATACCCATCAGGATAAAAATTTTCAGCAACCCAGTAATAGAAGGATAAACAGAAGGGTACTTCTTCAACCAGATGAAGGATATGTGTGATAAACCTATAACTATCATAGTAAATGGTAAAAGATGGGATAATTTCCACTTATGTGCAGGAACACAAGGATATCTATATTCACCATTCTGACAAGAAAAGATATATACAGCAAGGAGTAAAACTGCCCCAATTTGCAGATAACAAGAATGTCTATATAAAAAAATCCCAGGGAATTTACAAAAAACACTTTTAGAACTAATATGAATAAAATTGCAGGTTATAAGGTCAACACACAAAAATCACTTAAATTTTTATATACCAGCAATAAACAATATGAAACAAAAAAAAATTGTGCCATTTATAATAGCTCCAATAAAATGGAATTACTTAGGCATAAATCTAACAAAGCATGGCAGAGATGAAAGAAATCAAAGAATACCTCAACATATTAAAGGTGTCAATTTTCACTAAAACGACCCATAGGTTTAATGCAGTATCTATCAAAATCCAAGCAGGGCTTTTTTTTTTTCTTTTTTTTTGAGACATAGGTAATGACATAGGTAAGTTCATTCTTAAATATTATGTGGTAGGACAAAAGTACCAGAATAGCTAAAAGAATTTTTACAAAAGAAAATTAAGTTAGAGGAATCATACTACTGAATTCCATGACAATATAAGGCTACACTAATAAAGATAGTATCATACCAGCTAAGAAATATAAATAAAAATACTAAAGAGAGCAATGGAACAGAATAGATAGTCCAGAAATAGACTCATACAAATATGGCCATCTGATTTTTGACAAAGGTGCAAAAACAGTTCAACTAAAAAAGAGTAGTCTTTTTTCAACAAGTGATGTTGGGAAAACGGGTCATCTATCTGCATGCAAAAAAGAAAAATTAGGGCGCCTGGGTGGCTCAGTGGGTTAGGCTGCTGCCTTCGGCTCAGGTCATGATCTCAGGGTCCTGGGATTGAGTCCCGCATTGGGCTCTCTGCTCAGCGGGGAGCCTGCTTCCTTCTCTCTCTCTCTCTCTGCCTGCTTCTCTGCCTACTTGTGATTTCTCTCTGTCAAATAAATAAATAAATAAATAAAAATATTTAAAAGTAAAAAAAAGAAAAATTAACCTCAAACTAAACCTCTTATCTTATACAAAGATTAACTCCAAATGAATCACAGGGCTGAATATAAAACAAGAAACCATAAACCTTGTAGAAGAAAATATAAGAGAAAATCACCGGGTGTTAGGCAAAAAAGTTCTTAACATCAAAAACAAGATCCATCAAAAAAAACTAATCAGAGTACATCAAACTTTAAAACTTTGTGTCTAAGAAAAATACTGTTAAAATGAAAAGTCAAGTCTCAAGAACATATAAAGAACTCTGAAAACACAATAATAAAAAAACAACCCCATTAGAAAATGTGCAAAGATTTTAGTAGATATTTCTCCAAAGAAGAATGGCCAGAATACACAAGATGCTCAACATCATTAGTCATTAGGGAAATGCAAATAAAATACATAAGATAGCACTTCACACACATTAGAGTGAGTATAGTCAAAAAGACTGATAAAAGTGTTGATGTGGAGAAATTGGAACCCTCATACACTTGCTGGTGGGAATGTAAAATAAAGCAGTCTCTTTGTAAAGCAGTCTGGCAGCTCAGGACAAGGTTAAACACAGAGCTGCTGTATGACCCAGTAATTCCAGTACTAGGTACATACTCAGGAGAAATGGAAATGCGTGTCCACACAAAAATTTGTACATGAAGGTTCACAGCACATTATTCATAAAAGCCCCAAACTGGAAAAAACCCAAATGCCCTTCAGTAAGTGAATAGATAAATATATGGTATATCCACATAATGGAATACTAAGTAAAAAAAGGAACAAACTACTGATAATGGCAACAACTTGGATGAATCTTGAATATATTATACTAATTGAAAGAACCCAGGACCTGAAGGTTATATACTGTATGATTCCACTTATAAGGCATTCCTGAAAAGATAAAGTCACAATAATGAAAAACATATCAGTGGTTGTCAAGGAATATAACTGATAGGAATGTGACAACAAAGGGACAGCATTAAGAAGTTTGCTGAGTGATAGAACTGTCCTGTATCCTGATGGTAGTGGTGGTTACTCAGCTCTAAATATGCAGTAAAATAGGGCTCTATACTAAACAAATAAAAAGGTCAATTTAACAATGTAATAACTTAAAAAATAAAAAATTTTCAAAGAATAATAGACAAAATTCTATTAATCCCAGCAGCTTCCTATAAGAAGTAAAACAAACAAAAAACAAACAAACAAACAAAAAAAAAAACCTTGGCCAAATTAGGAGTGTTTAAAGCCAAATAAACAGGATTCTTTTTCTTTTTCCAAGGGGGTCTCTGATTATAGTTTCCCTAAAAGCAGATCCTGAAATAAGAATTTCAGTGCAAGTAGTTTATATAGGAGATAATCCCAGGAAACCGTGGGAGAGGAGTAGGAAAGAGAAGGCAGCCATGGGGTACATCAACAAGCAGGCTACCGCCGGGGGCAACTGGAGCTCAACCACGCTGCTGAGACAGTATAGGACATGCATTCGAGTTATCTCACCCAAAGGGAAAGAGACCTAGAGGCTTTTCTCTCAATTTCTGTAAGTCGTCAATTGAAGGCTGCTCCTGAGGTGGCAGGCACGAATATCCCAGAACTTCTGGCCTGCCCATGGGCAGAGACAGAGCAGGCTCCAGGGGATAAAGAATGCCCTCAAGCTAAAAATCACGGAGGCTGGCAATCAGATATGGAGACAACATACACAGAAATGGAAGGTCCTGAGGAAAAATGTGCAGGATGCTGACAACATTTGCTCCAGATGAGTAAACGTATGTAGTTGGATATTAACAGAATTATCTCTGAAATAAAACCCAAGACACTGCCTCTAGAAGGTCAGAATGGGAAAGACATTTCACTTTTTATTCTTTTTGAATTTTTCATCGTGAACATAAATACAACCTGTTCAAGGCTACTGCAATCATTCAGGGAAAGATGATGGCAGCTACAATTGTGCTCATAGTATTAGGGATGGTGAAAATTCATGAATTATTTCAAAAGAACAGTTAATGGGAAGAATGACATATGTTAGGGAAAGATGAGAACCTAGAATGAGATTTAGGTTTGTGATTTGAGCAACTGCAGTATTTAAAATGCGGTCAACAATAGTACCTTTGTCAAAGGGTTGTTGTGAATGTGGCAGTGGGTTAGAACAGTGCCTACCATGTAAGCACCCAATAAAAGTTACATTAAAAAAAGAAATAAAGTAGGCTCTTACATATACTGAGTTATATTTCTGTTTCCTATATTCCTTATGAAACAGAAATAAGATTATTTGAAATTATAAATTATTAACATTTCTTTCATTTTTAAATTCCTTATTAAATTGAAATAAGAAAGCAATTTCTTTTTCTTTTTTTTTTTTTTTTTTTAGATTTTATTTATTTATTTGACAGAGAGAGAGATCACAAGGAGGCAGGCAGAGAAAGAGGGGGAAGTAGGCTGAGCAGAGAGCCCAATGATGCAGAGCTCAGCAGAAGGCAGAGGCTTAACCCATTGAGCCACCCAGGCGCCCCAAGAAAGCAATTTCTTTAACAAATGATTTGCAATGAAAATTAAAGTAATATGTGGATCTTGTCTGGATGTTGATTCAAGCAAATCAACTGCAAAAAGGCAGTGAAAGAGCAATACATATACATAAACAAGTGAAGAAATATGAAGACTGTTGCATATTTGGTGATATTGAGGAATTACTCTTAATTTTTTTAAGTATGATAATGACAATGAGATTGTGTTAATAAACAAAAAGAGGTCTTTTCTTCTAGAAAGGCAGAATGAAATATTAATGAATGAAAGGATACAAGTTGAACCATACGCAATTATTTTGTAGGTCAAAATGGATGGATATACATTTTCATATACACTTTCATATGACCCAATTAATATGGTATCTATTTTTTTTTTCTTTCTAAAATACTCCAACTGGAAAAGCCCGAGGCTGGTAAATGGATAGGCCTTCCAGGTGAAAAAAGAATGACCACTGTTAATGATTGTTGTAGCTGAGTGACAAGTGTATGGGTGTTCACTATTTTCTATTTTGACATGTTAATTTTTCCATATTTTGAATGATAAAAAACTGAGGACAAAAACCCCACCTTATATAACTGTGACCTCCCCAATGGTTATTAGCACTCTAGAAGACACACAATACATATAAAAAACATAGATGTTGAAATGATGTCTAAATATTCTTCTCAAAGAGGCACATCTGTAAAAAAAAAACGATGGGCTAACAAAAACACTGTGTAATTGACAACCTAGAGGGGGACTAAAAACAAAATAAACAAACTAGTGAGATTATCCAAGGAAGGTAAAACAGAAAAACAAAAATTAGGAAAAAAATGTTCTTTAAATGTTACCAAACTCTCACATCTAACTTATTATGATAGACTTTCATAAAACTTATTATGATATAGTCCTCACATTACAGCCTCTTTTACCTACTTTTAACTAGTATTTTATAGTTTCATTTAGGCTAATTAAACACCATCTGCTCTGAATTCTATTACCTATCTCTTTATTAGATATGGATGTAGGTATCGCCCAGGTAAAGGTTACAGAACAATTTAAATACGTTCATTAAGTTCTTTTTTTAAAATCACACACACACAATCACATACCCATCTGAAAGAGATTTCCTGGTTTTATATATATATATATGTATATATATATATATATATATTTTAAGTTTTTATTTAAGTAATCTCTACACCCAGTGGGGGCTCAGACTCATGACCCAGAGTTCAAGAGTTATATGCTCTACCAACTGACCCACCCAGGTGCCCCATACATATATTTTAAACACAGTTTGAGTAAGAATAGACTCATTCCACCTTAGATATCTCTGGAAAAGTTTAATGGCATTATAAGTTTAAAAGTTATAAAAACATGTATTAATGTTTCTTTAATATTATGAAAAACCTTTTAAGAATTATGGCTGTTAAACAATGAAATTATCTTCTAGAGAATAAGAGCCCCTTACCAGACATATTAAACCAGAAGCTTGATGGCAATTTATTAGATATACTGAAAAACAGGGATGCCTCAGTGGATCAGTTGGTTGGACAACTGCCTTTGGCTCAGGTCATGATCCTGGAGTCCAGGGATCCAGTTCCGCATCAGGCTCCCAGCTCTACGGGGAGTCTGCCTCTCCCTCTGACCTTCCCCTCGCTCATGCTCTCTCTCACTCTCTCTCTCAAGCAAATAAATAAAATCTTAAAAAAAAAAAAAAAAGATATACTGAAAAACAGATTCATAAAGAAGGCTAACTTGATAATCTCATAGCCTTTGTCACCAGCTAGAAAGGAATTGAATCCTGAGTCTGGGCCTAATTTAGGGCATGATTTTGGTGAATTTCTCTGAACCCCAGTTTTTCTTGAACCTAAAATACCTCATATTTTGCTGATAAGATTAAGTGATATAATGCATTGTTAATTACTTAGAATAGTATCTACGCCATAGCAAATGATTAATAAACCCTATTATAGAATCTGTGGCCTGTCACAAGCTGATACTCAGATATACTAGCAATCGATAGAATTTTCATTATTATTGCTATTGCTATAATTATAAAAGGGAACAGGGGCATCTGGGTGGCTCAGTCAGTAAATATCTGCCTTCGGCTCAGGTCATGCTCCCAGGGTCCTTGGATCAAGCCCAACATCAGGCTCCCTGTTCAGAGGAAAGCCTGCTTTCTCCCTCTCACCCTCTGTATGTGTTCCCGCTCTCACTGTCTCTTTTTCTGTCAAAAAAGAAAACAAAAAAAAAAACAACTTTGAAAAAAAGCGGGGGGATGAATAGTATACGTGACTCATGACTGGAACAGAGTAAACCTTCCACCTTAATGGTAGGATAAAAGAGGAAAGAGAAGGCCAGTGTTGGGGGATAGGATCCAGATCCTCTATGTCAGTAATTTCTATAAGCAATAGAAGCAGTAATGGTAACTCTGAGTAATTACTCTGGGTAATTAATTCAATTCATTTACTGAACAACTACTTTCTGCCAAGCACTAAAATTACAATAAAAAAGATAAAATCCATGTGGGAGTTTACTTTCTAGTGTTTTTGGTGATTCTGATGATAAGGTATTACTTAAACATAAAGTAACTCAAGAAAATATCTGAACCTACTGTATATGTATATAGTAGTTATCTCCTAAGTAGACCCAGTCAAGAGGGCTAGAAACAGTGATAGCCCTTCAAGACTGGTACTATAAAGTGTGCAAAGGAACGATACTTCAAATTATAGCAATATCTGATATAGAAGCCACCAAGTAAATAAACCTCACAAAACACCTGTAATGAAATCCTTTGGCAGCCAAGGATCAAATAAAAGTATTTCCCCAAGTCTCAATTCAATCCATGGCTGAGATTTCCATGACAAAAACAAACCAAACTACTGTAAATGGTGACTGCTGGAACACTGCACAAAAGCTATCATTCTTCAAAACACAGGATACAATATAACTTGTGATTTGGAAATAAACCAAAACATACATCTAAAGAAACTGATGAAATAGGATTCAAGCAATTCAAAATTTGTTAGTTTTAGTTCTCATGAGCTTAATGAAAATATGTTTGGTATGAAATGCTAACACTGTTTTTGATAAGACCTGTATAAACAAGATGAGTATTATTTACCAAAACAGAAAAGCAATGTTTTAGCCTGATATGGGCAGTTGGCTAGCTTTAAATTCTATCATCTATCAGTCACCAACTGTATTTACTGCTTGTTTACTTAATGCAGCCTTTCTGAGAAAGGCCTTGCAGAATATTCACTGGCTGCTAAATATTATTGTTAGAAGCAGCAACCAGAGATGGTTATCTGTTTAAGCTGTTTATCTTTGTCCTTTAAAGAAAAAAAATTACAGCAAATAGAACAAAATGTTCTGCTGCAAAAGTTTGGTCTAAATGTATCTGGATAATAGCAAATAGTGTTTCTTCAGAACTTCAGATGTAACAATCTCTGAATAGTAGCCTGGAGGGGAAAATCTACTTTTCAATTATTACATTATCAAAAAAATACAACACACAGGAGAACATTTTTCTCTTGAAGAAGCAACATCTAAATCAGTATTCACAGAAGAGAGAAAGACTGACCACAACACCACAAGAATACGCCTAGTCCAAACCACCATGACCAATAAAAACGAAGATTTACTAGCAAGGACAGACTTAAACAACAAACAAAAAAGGTAAAGAAGAAATGGCTAGGGGCACCTGAGTATCTCAATCAGTTAAGCAACTGCCTTCCACTCCAGGTCTTGCTCAGATCTCTATCTCAGAGTCCTGGGATTGAGCTCCCGGCTTAGCAGGAGTCTGCTTCTCCCTCTTCCTCTGCCTCTCCCCCAACCACACTGGTGCTCTCGCACTCGCTCTCTCTCAAATAAATTAAATCTTAAAAAAAAAAAAAAAAAAAGAAGGAGAAGAAGAAGAAGGGGGACACTGGGTGGCTCTGTTCATTACGTGTCTGCCTTTGGCTCAGATCATGATGTCAGGGTCTTGGGATTCAGCCCCACATCAGGCTCCCTGCTCAAAGGGAGCCTGCTCCTCCCTCTCCCTCTTCCCGTGCTCACTCTCTCTCAAATAAATAAATAAAATAAAATAAAATGAAATCTTTTAAAAATAAATAAAAAGAAGAAGAAATGGCTAAGTGTTCTCCAATCAGGTCAGCTCATGGGAAAATATATGGCATATAAAATAATATATGTATATTATATAATATATAAAATAATAGCATATCATATATTTACATAGCACCTTGGCATTTTTAAAACCCTAGGGTTTTAAATCAAAGATCAGCTCCTCCATGAAATTTCTGCTTATTCCTGAAGCCTAAACTGCTTCTTTTTTAGGTTGTCTTAATTTGTTGTTTAATATCTACATTTAAGTATTCATCACAGACTATTCTGTATTATAACTGATTATAAAACAGGCTATATAGGGATGTCTGAATGGCTCAGTCAGTTAAGGGTCCAACTCTTGATTTCAGCTAAGGTCACGATCTTGGGGTTGTGATATCCAGCCCCACATTGGCTCCCCACTCAGTAAGGAGTCTGCTTAAGATTCTCTCTCTCCTTCTCCATCCCCTCCAAAATAAATAAATAAACCTTAAAGAACAAAAATAAAAACAGGCTGTTTGTCCCCTGTATTATAAATAACCACAGAACTGTGTTTTATTCAATTTCCCTAGAACCTAGCGATATGTCTTTCTCCAAACAGGTGCTTAAGTAAAACTTTGCTGAACTGAACTCTAGTATCTTCTATGATGTTCACAAATATCCCATCAGACAGTGAAAGCAGATATTATACATGTTTTATAAAGGAGGAAACAAATACAAAAGATTAAATAATGTTCCCAGAATAATCCAGATAAGCTCTAAGACCTCAGACTTCTAGGCTAACAATATCTCTTTGTATGACGGTGTTCAGAAGAATTGATAGCAGAAATTCATGAGAAAATAACTGTAGAATTTAGTATTAAACTAAGCAATCACAAGTGAGCAATACTCAATAAAGAAGCCACTTACATATTATCTATTGCAGAGAACCAATAAAAGAATAACATTTGATTTATAATTCTAAGTTTTCTTTGCCTTCTCTTAACAATTAACAATCAGGAGGAACAAGGCCAGGTATATTTATTCTGAAATCTACTAACCTGGGAATGTGACTTCAAATCAGAATAACATAATTGTAAATCTCTAATCACTAAATGCATACCAAAAACATGGCCAGGACATATAAAATACATGAAAAGATAACACAAAAGATAGAGTCAAGTTCAAAAACAAAATAAAGATTTCTAGCAGCCACTAATAATACAGAAATGGTTAATAAAAAAGTAAAGTTGGCTAAAAGCTCAGAACTGTTGATTATAAGACCTTAAAAAGGAATGAGAATTCAGTACCATGCCAGCCCTAGCCACCACCCCCCAAAAGGAGGTTCAAGAAAGAAGACTAGAAAGCACGAACATACACACACATCAATCTTCACCTAGAGCTTCTAGAAAAATGCTTGCCTAAGGGAGAGGGTGTTGGCATAACCTGTTAACCAAATATCAGAAACTGAAGCAAAGTACCAAAGTGTTTCTATAATATCTTCAGTATGTAACTTATGACAGAATCACTGAAATTCTGGAATAAGACTTGGGTCTGGATTGGGGACAAGGCGGGTTAAGGTGAAAGTTAAATGAATTCCTAGAGACAGATAGGTATGAGTAGACAGAAGGAAAGAGAGAGAAAAACAACAGCAAAACATAACTCCTGCTCAAAATCAGCCATTAAACCAATATTCAGAAATCACATGGAGAAATCTAATGCTAAAAATTAAAGCCAGAAAAATCAATAATCAGAACATGACTTTATTCAATATGAAAATAATTTTAAGGGAATAAATTTTTAAAACCTTAAAAATAAGTTCATACAGAATGTTCATAGACATACATGAGGGCAAAACTTCAACTGAAAATAAATAAGAAATAATGAAAACAAAAATAAGGGGGGAAATGTAGGTAAGAAAAGAACCCAATTAGAAAATTTGAGGGGCACCTGGGTGGCTAAGTGGTTTGGGCTGCTGCCTTCAGCTCGGGTCATGATCTCAGGGTCCTGGGATCAAGCCCCGCATCGGGCTCTCTGCTCCGCAGGGAGCCTGCTTCCCTCCCTCTCTCTCTGCCTGCCTCTCTGCCTACTTGTGATCTCTGTCAAATAAATAAATAAAATCTTTTTTAAAAAATAAAATTAAAAAAAAAAAATTGAAAATAGGGGTGCCTGAATGGGTCAGTTGGTTAAGCATCTGTCTTCAGCTTGGGTCATGATCCCAGGGAGTGAGCCTGCTTTTCCCTCTCCTCCCCACTCTCTCTCTATCAAATAAATACATAAAATCTTAAAAAAGAAAATTTGAAAGTAAAAAATATAGTCATTGATATAAAAAATCAATAGATGAAATAGACTTTTCTCTAGATAGACTGAAGGCAGAATTCTTTTTTAAAAAGATTTTATTTATTTATTTGACAGAGAAAGAGATCACAAGTAGGCAGAGAGGCAGGCAAAGGAGAGAGAGGGGGAAGCAGGCTTCCCGCCGAGCAGTGAGCCCGATGCAGGACTCAATCGCAGGACCCCAACCAAGATAATGACTGAGCTGAAGGCAGAGACTTAACCCACTGAGCCACCCAGGCACCCCTGAAGGCAGAATTCTTGAATTAGAAGATAGTCCTGATGCATTCACTGAGCACTCAGCACAGAGTCAGGAAAAAAAAAAAAAATTATTGAAAACACAGCTAAAAGACATATAAGGTGCATTGAGAGAATCCACTATTAATGTAATGAGTTTAAGAAAAAGGGACTGAAAGAACTGGTGAAGTACTGGGTATGGTGCATAAACAATGAATTATGGCTCACTGAAAAATATAAAATTAAATAAATAAATAACAAACAGAAGGGGGAAAGAACTGGTCAAGAAACAATAAATGGGGCATGTGGATGGCTGAGTGGGCTAAAAGCCTCTGCCTTTGGCTCAGGTCACGATCCCAGGGTCTTCGGATCGAGCCCCGCATCGGGCTCTCTGCTCAGCAGGGAGCCTGCTTCCCCCCGCTCTCTCTCTGCCTGCCTTTCTGCCTACTTGTGATCTCTGTCTGTGCAAATAAAAAATAAAAAATCTTAAAAAAAAAAAAGAAAGAAAGAAACAATAACTGCTGGTATGCCTGGGTGGCTCAGTGGGTGGGTTAAGCCTCTGCCTTCAGCTCAGGTCATGATCTCAGGGTCCTGGGATTGAGTCCTGCATCGTGCTATCTGCTCAGCAGGGAGCCTACTTCCCCCACTCTCTCTGCCTGCCGCTCTGCCTACTTGTGATCTCTCTCTCTCTCTCTGTGAAATAAATAAATAAAATCTTCTTTAAATTTTTTTTAATTTAATAAAAGAAACGACAACTGTTGAACATTCTTGAGGACAAAAGAAAAAATCAATCTTCAGATTAATAATGACATTGGACATTTGGAGTCAATATCCAGAAAAGACTTTTTGAGATTATTTAACCTATGATTTTCCCATAGATTTCTCCCCACTCAACATCCTACCAGTCTATCAAATTACACATTTTTATGGAAATTAAGGTTAAGTGGACCAATTGGGTCAGATGATGTCTGGTGGAGTTTTGGGCATAGTTCCACTCACCTAGCTATAAGAGGTAGAGTTGTCAGATGGGAGTGGAATATAAAAATTCTGTTATCAGGGCTCCAGAGAGAGTTCATTTGACAAGCAAGGGAAATGCAGTAAGATAGTGGCTTTACTCTTCTGCTTCTTATCTCCTCCTTTCATCCAGCTCAAGTAAACTCAAGGAATAAGTCAAATTTGCAATAAGCACTTACTGAGTACAAGGCCCTGTACTACATACTATGAAGGGCACAAAAGCTGTCTTCAAGAGTTTGCCATTTAGATAAGATAAAAAATTGAAAAGTAAAAGATGGGCCAAGATGAAATAACAGGGAACTATATTTAATGTCCTGAGGAAACAAATTAAAACAACAACAACAACAAAAACTGGACAAGGGGCACCTGGGTGGCTCAGCTGGTTAAGCAACTACTTCTGCTCATGTCATGATCCTGGAGTCCTGGGAACGAGTCCCACATGTGGCTCCCTGCTCAACAGGGAGTCTGCTTCTCCCTCTGACCTCTCCCCTCTCATTCTCTCTCTCTCTCATAATTCTCTCTCAAATAAATAAATAAAATCTTTTTTTTAAATGGACAATATATATATATGAGTAACAGTTTTCTAAACACTAGACATCAGTTAATAAAATGTGTGATCTTTGAGAGGTGAGCAGACTTTTATGATTGTCTCACCTTCCCACACTGAGCTTCCATATTACAGCACAGAGAGGCAGAGAATCCAAGAGACTCCCTAAATTGAGAAGGCATGGCAGATAACCCAGAAGAATCAAGGACCTAGAGTTTGCAGAGCAGAGCACCACAGGAGAGAGAAATGCTCAAAAAGGAAACTCCAGATATTTGCAGGTAATTCCTCTCAAATATCCAAGAGTATGGATCAGAAGCAGAAGAAGATAATAAAGATCAGAGGGATCTTTCCTATAAAAGGAAACAGAAAGACAACAGAGAAAATCAATGAAACCAAAAGCAGTTTCTCTGAAAAGTTCAAAAAAATTTATAAAACTCTAGCCAGATTGACAAGAGGAAAAAACGAAGACATAAATTTATATCAGGAATTAAAAAAAAAAATTACCACAGATTCAACAAACGTTAGAATTATAATAAAGGAGACTTTCAAATAACTTCATGCTCATAAACTGAACAATTTATATGAAATTGGTTAATTTTTAAAAAGACACAAAGGGAAAAAAAAAAAGACACAAAAGAAACAGATGTCCTGAATACTCTTATGTCTCTAAATTCTAGTTTAAGACCTTCCAATAAAAAAAAGTTCTAGGCCTTACAGGTTCATGAGCAAATTCAATTGAACATTTCAGCAAGGTACAATATTAATTCTCCATAATAACTTACTAAATATAGAAAAGGATTTCCAAACCTATTTTTGACAAAGGTAAGCATTATACTGAGACCCAAACCAGACAAGAACATAACAAGAAAAACACATCCCTTGTGAATGCAAATGAAAACCCCCCAACAAAATATTAGCAAATTGTAACCAGTGATGTGTAAAGAGGCTATATCTGACTACATGAAGTTGATCCTGGGAATTCAAGGCTAATTCAGTATTTACAAATTGACTGCTATAATTCACCAGACCAAGAACTGAAAAAAACTTCCATATGATCAACTTAACAGAGAAGAAGCACACCCATTTATAATTTAAAGCTAGCAAAGGAGGAATAGAACAAACTTTTCCAACCTGAAAAAGTTTATCAACCTGAAACTTAAAGCAAGTATCATATATAATGGAGCAACACTCCATGTTTTTGCCTGCAAACATGGAACAGGTAAGGATACCTGTCATCACCACTCCTACTTAACACTGTGGTGGATGTACAGTAAGTGTGACAAGACAAGAAAAGGAAAAGAGGCCTAAAGATTAGAAGGGGAAAAACAAAACTGTCACCTCGATTTGTAAGTGACACAACTATCTACATAAAAAATTTCAAAGAATCTACAAAAGCTACTAGAACTAGTAAGTGAGATTAGCAAGGAACGAAACACAAAGACGATATTTTTTATTAAAGTATCATTTACAAGTGCATCAGAAAACATGAATTATTTAGAAAATAACAAAATATGTATAGGATTTATATGTAAAAAACTACAAAACAATAATGAAGGAAACAAAAAAAAAATCTCTCAAATCCTAATTCAAAGGGATAGATGCACTCCTATGTTTACTAAAACATTATTTACAACAGCCAAATTATAGAAGCAGCCCAAGTATCCATCAATAGATGAATGGACAAAGATGTGGCATATGGGGGGCTCCTGAGTGGCTGAGTAGGTTAAAGCCTCTGCCTTCGACTCAGATCATGATCCCACGGTCCTGGGATTAAGCCCTGCATCAAGTTCCCTTCTGGGCAGGGGGTCTGCTTCTCCCTCTCACCTTTTCCCCTCTCCCACTCTCTCTCTCTCTCTCTCAAATAAATAAATATTTTTTTAAAAAATGGATCACAGAACTAAATGGAAAGGAAACTACAAAACTACTAGAAGAAAATCTTTGTTGACCTCAGGTTAGGCAAAGCTTAGAAATGTTGCCAAAAAGAAAAAGTTATAAAGTAGACTTCACCAAAACAAAAAATTTCTGCACTTCAAAAGATGCTGTCCCAGGGCGCCTGGGTGGTTCAGTGGGTTAAGCCTCTGCCTTCGGCTCAGGTCATGATCTCAGGGTACTGGGATGGAGACCCGCATCGGGCTCTCTGCTCAGCGGGGAGCCTGCTTCCCTCTCTGTCTTCCTCTCTGCCTACTTGTGATCCCTCTCTGTCAAATGAATAAATAAAATCTTTAAAAAATAATAATAGTAATAATAAATTTAAAAAAACAAAACAAAAGACGCTGTCGTAAAAAGAAGACATGAACTACAGAATGGGAAAAGCATAAATACAAAACAGGGGTGCCTAGGTGGCTTAGTTAAATGTCTGCCTTCAGCTCAGGTCATGATTACAGGATCCTGGTATCAAGCTCCACATTGGGCTCCCAGCTCAGCAGGGAGTCTGCATGCTCCCTCACCCCTACTATTGCTTGTGTTCTCTCTCTCACACTCCCTCTCAAATAAATAAAATCTTTAAATATATATATATATAACATATTCATAAAACATATATGTGTAGAGAATATATGAAAATTTTTTCTTATATTTCAATAATAAGGCAACAACTCAATCTAAAAAATGAGTGAACATATAGACCTTTTACAAAGAACATATTTCAGATGACAACCACAACAAGAAACCAGTACACACCTATAGAAAGGCTAACATTAAAAAGATTTAATCTACCAAGTATTGTCTAAGACGAAGAAGAGCTAGAAGTCTTATGCCCTGCTTGTAAGAATGTAAATTGGTAAAATGTGTTTGGAAAACAATCTAGTAGTTTTCTTTAAAAGTTAAGCATATACCTAACATATGATCCACTCATTTAACTTTTAGGAATTAACCCAAGAGAAATGAAATTATATATAAACATAGAGAGTTTATATGAATGTTCTTAGCAACTTTATTTATAATAATAAATAACTCGAAATAACCAAATGTCCATTAACACGTGAATGGATAAAACTGTGGTACATATATATGAAATACTATGACTCAGCAATAACAAGACAATTTATTGGGGCGCCTGGGTGGCTCAGTGGGTTAAGCTGCTGCCTTCGGCTCAGGTCATGATCTCAGGGTCCTGGGATTGAGTCCCACATTGGGCTCTCTGCTCAGCAGGGAGCCTGCTTCCTCCTCTCTGTCTCTCTCTGCCTGCCTCTCCGACTACTTGTGATTTCTCTCTGTCAAATAAATAAATAAAATCTTTAAAAAAAAAAAAAAGACAATTTATTGAAACATGCAACAACAAACACTTATCTCAAAATAATAATGCTAAGTGAAAGGAGCTAAATCAAAAAATGCTGCATGATTCTATTTGTATTAAATATTCTAGAAAACACAAACTAATCTATAGTGACAGAAGTCAGAATATAAGACAGGGGAAAAAGCAAACTTGGTAAATTATACATATACATTCATTTTCTTTTTTTTTTTTTTAATTTATTTATTTGACAGACAGAGATTACAAGTAGGCAGAGAGGGAGTCAGAGAGAGGAGGAAGCAGGCTCCCTGCTGAGCAGAGAGCCGGATGCGGGGCTTGATCCCAGGACCCTGGGATCATGACCTGAGCCGAAGGCAGAGGCTTTAACCCACTGAGCCACCCAGGCGCCCCATACATTCATTTTCTTGACTGTGTTAAAGATTTTAAGGAAGTACACATGTCACCCAAACTGTATATTTTCTATATATATATACATTATTATATCTCAATGAAAAACACGTGTAAATAAAAACTCCAGAACCCTGAGAACTTAAAATATCTGATCCTCTTAAAGAGTGAAATGAAATAGTCACATGATTTTGTAAATATTAAATACCTAACCAATTTTTAATAGCTTCCTTTATTAAACTTTAATCCAAACTCTATCAAAATCATTAAAATAGCTTATTTTGAAAAATAATGAACTAGCTGATCTATTTTCTGTTCATCCAAAAGTTTTACACATAAATCCTTTAAGAAATCAAGCTTCAAAAAATTTATAGGAAAGAGAATCTACTTGCAAGATTAAGGCCTTTAAAAGCAAAACTGTAATTTACTCATCCATTAATAAGCAGCGCCTAGGACACTAGCTAGAACAGAGTAAATTATTTACTCAGTTAATGAATTAATATTCTCAAATCACTTTTTGCCCCTGTTCCTTCTCAATAACTCACTGGCAAGGTCTAATGTTAAGGCTCATTATAAACAGAAAGAAATGAATCTTACTATACACTCATAGATAACATGGTCATGCTAATATTAATTCAAATAATTTTTAAATACTAAGATTATATATTCTTAATAGAACATATCTTAAAAGAAGTAGAAACATATTTTGAACTTAACTTACTAGGTTTACTGCTGGCAGTTTTATTGGTTACTATGTTTCTGAAACTATTTTAGGTTTACTGTATGTTAGTATAAACAATAAAATGATGTTGAGAAACACCCCCCTCCAAAAAAAAACCTTATTATAATATGTAATTATTCCACTGCTAAAACCTCAAACTTGAACCTTTTCTTTTTCCCAGTCCCCACATTCTCATCTTCTCACAATCCATTACTTTCCCCAAAACTCTAAAAACCAATTCATAATACTTCTTCGTCTCATAAACCTGCTACTCATCCTAAATCCCAAAGGAACAAGGTCACTGAGTAGAAGAAACCAAACTGCGTTGCCCCATACTCAGACTTCCTTATTCTTTGCTTGCTCCTTATTCCTTATTCCTTCCTTATTCCTAAACAACCCATGCGCTAATAAACTTCCACTGTTTTCAAACATACCTGGGACTTCCTTGACTATCTTTCAAATGTTCCTTCTTTGAATGCCTATCTCATCCTCCAACTGTTCATCAAAATATTACAAATCTTTCAAACCTTAGCTCACTCTCACTTCCTCTGTAAACACATCCCTGGTTTACTTTAATTCAATTAACTCTACTGTCTCTATGGATGACCAGAGTAATTTATCTTTATGTCTTATAAGCAAATATTATGTAAACAGAGGGCAGTCAGGTACCCAAAACATCTGTAAGTAAGAGAAATAAAATTGTTTTCTAAGTTAAATTTTAAAGAATCAATACATTTGGGGCACCTGGGTGGCTCAGTGGGTTAAAGTCTCTGCCTTCGGCTCAGGTCATGATCCGAGGGTTCTGGGATCGAGCCCCACATCGGGCTCTCTGCTCCGTGGAGAGCCTGCTTCCTCCTGTCTCTCTGCCTGCCTCTCTGCCTGCCTCTCTGCCTACTTGTCATCTCTGTCTATCAAATAAAATAAATAAAACCTTAAAAAAAATCAATACATTTTAATATAATAAAGTCATCTTTTAAAGAGATTCTAGCCCACAGGCCAGGCCACGATCCAACTAATGGCATTTTGAGTTATTTAAAAACATAATCTCATAAGAATTGTATTAACTAGAAAGGAGGTAGGGAAAAATGTGAAACACATGAATACTAAATTAAAACTTAGTTACTATACCAATGTTCATAGAATTATTATTCACAACAGCCAAAAAATAGAAACAATCAAAATGTCCATCAACAGACAAATGGATAAACAAAATATAGTATATACATACAATGGAACATTGTTCAGCTTTCAAAAAGGACAAAAATCCGATACATGCTATAACATGGATGAACTTTGAAGACATTATGTTAAGTGAAACAAGCCAGACAAAAAAGGACAAAGACTTCATGATCTACTTATATGAGATATCAAAAAAAAATTAAATTCATAGAGAGAAAGTAAAAAAGTGGTTACCAGGGGCTGGGGGAAGGGGAAAAGGAAAAGTTATTATTGAACAGGTACAGAGTTTCTGTAAGGGATGATGACAAAGTTGCAGAAATGGATGGTAGCAATAGCTGCACAGCAATGTGAATATATTTAAGGGCCACAGAACTGTATACTTACAAATGGATAGAATGGTAAATTTTATGTTATACATATTTTGCCTCAATTACATATATAAAAATTGGGTGGAAGAAGAACTGACAGGTATCATTCAAATACTGACTCAAGCAGAAGAGACATCCATCTAATAGATACAAATTTACTATGAAAAATAAACACACAATCAGAATCTGATATAATTAAATAATGCAAAGAAAATTTCCTACTTCCTAAGTCCCAAATTTTAGGCAGACATCCTAAATCACTCACCTCCTTTTTTCTCCCCACTTCCTGAATTTCCAGCTCCGGAAGCTACGAAAAAGGAGCTACTATTAAAGAAACCTAACTTCTATGGTACTGCAGTTCTCCTGCAGGAAAATGCAAGAAAGTGTATCTGAGAAATAATTACTGGAAATTCGTCAACATACCTTCTAGAGATGATGTAACTATGGAACAGCACTGAATACCTACTATATGTAAGATATTATGCTACAACTACATATAAGGAAGTACAGCAGTATCTTCACTTTTCAGAAATATAATAATATAACTAGTTTGGGAGTAGATAGGTAAGTATTAAAAGGTAAACACAGTGAGTGGCACAAACAAAAGATCCTGAAGGAGCTATGAAGAAATCTCCAGACCAAACATAATATTCTCATATATACTTGTCCATGGTTTTCAAGAAGTGCCAGTTCTCTACGTGGTTACTACCCTTGTCTAGATGAAGTCTTCCCTAATTATTTTAACCTTTCTGTAACATTTACTATGTTTATATGCCATATTCTGTATTCAATTTCTTATAAGCAGGTTTGCCACACCAAGAGTTATGTGTCAATACATATTGCTTAGCATAATTCTATACATTAAAAAAATGTTCTATAAAGGCTTGAACTACAATGAAGATTTAAGCAGTTAGGAATACTGCCCAGTACATAAAATAAATACAAAAAATTAATTATTATTTAATGTCTGCCACACAGGCAACTTTGGGGATGGGCTGGGAAGAGGGCCTATATTTTATCCCTTCTCCCTTCAAAAAGTATTAGCAGTATGGATATGGAAAAGTTCAACACCTGCTTTTATTTCAGGATAATTTTATACTTTGTAGGTGACCCAGTGCCTATTTTGTGGTTTGTTGTAAGAGATATATTAAATGAAGAATGAAATGACCTATAACCAAGAAAACTGTCAATTATGATAGAGGTTCAGTTGCAGGTTTCGAGGGAGTTTTTGGGTTTTGCTTCCATGTTTCTCTTGAAAGAGGTCCAGAGAGTATTAGCCTAATTTGAAATACTAAAGTGAAAAGTTTAATTCTGTTTATTTGTACTATAAAACTTAGTTACCCTAAACTAATTTAAAGCAATTTAAAAGTTCAAGACTACTCAATTATACTGAAAAGCCACATCAAACATGATATGAAGAAAATATCTAAAGAATGTAACTTTTCAAATAACATAGAAAAAGAGAGCAAAAGCAAAGTTAGTAATTTTAAGTAATAAAAATTAAAATAATAAATCCCGGGGCTCCTGGGTGGCTCAGCTGGTTAAGCATTCAGACTCTTGATTTCAGCTAAGATCATGATCTCAGGGCGATAAGATCATGCCCTAGGGCAGGCTCTGTGCTGGGTGTAGAGGCTGCTTGGGACTGTCTCTCTCCTTCTCTGCCCCTCCCCTTTTCCCATGAGCACACACACTCCTAAAAAAAAGAGTACACCTATATTGACGAGCACTCAGTAATGTATAGAATTGTTGAATCATACTATTCCTATTACTATAGGAATATATGTAATAATACATATTATTTTATATATTTCCTATTATTATAGGAAACTAATATAACACTGTATGTTAATTATATATCAATTAAAAATAAAAAAATAATTCCAGCAGGATTTTATTTTTAAAAACTGAATAGCAGATTACATACGGAAATGCAGAGGACTTAGACCAGCCAAAACAACTCTGGGAAAAAAGGGGGAAGGGGCAAAGTCCAGATTTCAAGACCCATTAGAAAGACATAATATTCAAAATAGTGTACTATTGATATCAAGACAAACAGATCTGGAACAGAATAGAGAATGCAGACACAGATTCACTCATATATAGACAACTGATTTCTAATAAAAGTGCAACAGCAAATTCACTAAAACAAAAATAGTCTTTTCAATGTCTGGAATAACTGGATTTCCATAGACAAAAACTGAACTTCGAGCTACAGCTTGCACTCTATGCAGAAAACAACTAAAAACAGGTCATAGACGGGGTACCTGGGTGGCTCAGTGGGTTAAGGCCTCTGCCTTCGGCTCAGGTCATGGTCCCAGGGTCCTGGGATCGAGCCCCGCATCGGCCTCTCTGCTGTGCAGGGAGCCCGCTTCCTCCTCTCTCTCTGCCTGTCTCTCTGCCTACTTGTGATCTCTGTCTGTCAAATAAATAAATAAAATCTTAAAAAAAAAAAAAATAGGTCATAGACTTCATTTAAATTCTAAAAATAAAAAAGTCTTGGAAGAATCTTGATCACCACTTTGGATTAGGCAATGATTCTTAGATGTAACCAAAAAATAACCATAATCCATAAAAGAAAAATGTTTCATGAAATGGACATTATTTAAACTTAAAAATTCTACTCATTGGGACGCCTGGGTGGCTCAGTTGGTTAAGCAGCTGCCTTCGGCTCAGGTCATGATCCCAGCGTCCTGGGATCAAGTCCCACATCGGGCTCCTTGCTCAGCAGGGAGCCTGCTTCTCCCTCTGCCTCTGCCTGCCGTTCTGTCTGCCTGTGCTCGCTCTCTTCCCTCTCTCTCTCTCTGATAAATAAATAAAATCTTTAAAAAAAAAAAAACTTTAAAATTCTACTCATCAAAAACAAAACAAAATCAAAATATAAGCCAACCCCTAAAATTTATTTTTGCAAAGCATAAGATAAAGGACTTACATCCATTATATAAAAGACGACTCAAAACTCAAAAAGAGGAAAACAATTAGAAAACTGCAAAATGTGTGAATAGACACTTCACCAAAGAAAACATCTAGATGGTAAACAGCATGAAAATATGTTCAACATCATTAGTCATTAAAGAAATACACAGGAAATTCATTTGATACTTCTACATATCTGTTAGGATGGCTAGAATGAGAGAATGTGAAGGAACTAGAACTGGAACTAGAGTTCACGTACACTGATGGTGAAAATGTAAAATGATATAACCACTTTGGAAACCACGTACACTGACGGTGAAAATGTTAAATGATATAACCACTTTGAAAAAAGGTTTAAACATTTCATCCCTAAGTTAGACATACACCTACTATCTGATCCAGCCATTCCATTACTCAATTTTTATCCAAGAGTAAAAATAGTATATGTCCAGAGAATATAGAGCATTAATGTCCATAGCAGCTTTATTGGTAATAGCCAAAACTGGAAATAATCCAAAGATCCAGCAACAGGTAAATAGCTAAACAAACCATGGTATATCTATACAATGGACTATTACTCAGAAGAAAAAAGGGGGGAAAAGATCTTCTGATACATGATAAAACATGGATGAGTGCCAAAACATTATGCTGACTGAAATAAGCCAGATGGAAAACAGTACATAATAGGATTCCAATTTATATAAAACTCTAGAAATTGCAATTTAATCCACGGTGACAGAAAGCACAGCGAATGTCTGGCCGAGGGAGGCGGATGGGGAAAAATTCAAGGGAGAGATTATAAAGAAGCAATAGGAATTATTACAGATGATGAATACATTCATTATCTTTCTGGGTGTTAATACATGTCAAAATTTTCAAGTATGTTTGCTTTTAATACGTATAGTTTAGTCTATGTAAACAACACCTCAGTAAACCTGTTGAAATGAAAAAATTTAACAACAAAACATATTGTGTACACTGTCTAGACAATAATCTCTGAGATACAACATGCAAAAAAAAAAAAGATTTAAACACTGACAAAATTAGATTTAATTAAAGAATTTCTGTTCTTTGGAGCACCTGGGTGGCACAGTGGGTTAAATATCTGATTCTTGGTTTCTGCTCTGGTCATGATCCCAGGGTCACAATATCAAGCCCCACGCCTGGCTCTGTATTCAGCATGGAGACTGCCTGGGACACTCTCTACCCCTCCCATCCCACACATGTGCATATGTGTGCACTTATTCCCTCTCTCTCTCCCTGACAAATAAATAAGTAATCTTTTTAAAAAATTTCTGTTCTTTAGAGTAGAAAGCCCAGATATGGACCCTCAACTCTATGGTCAAAATAATCTTCAACAAAGCAGGAAAAAATATCCAGTGGGAAAAAGGCAGCCTCTTCAATATATGGTGCTGGGAAAATTGAACAGTTATGTACAGAAGAATGAACCTCGACCATTCTCTTACACCATACACAAAGATAAACTCAAAATGGATGAAAGACCTCAATGTGAGATAGGAATCCATCAAAATCCTAGAGGAGAACATAGGCAGTAACCTCTTTGACACCAGCCACAGCAACTTCTTTCAAGACACGTCTCCAAAGGCAAGGGAAACAAAAGCAAAAATTAACTTTTAGAACTTTAACAAGATCAAAAGTTTCTGTACAGCAAAAAACAGTCAACAAAACAAAGAGGTAACCCACGGAATGGGAGACAATATTTGCAAATGACATGACAGACAAAGAGCTGATATCCAAGATCTCTAAAGAACTTCTCAAACTCAGCACCCAAGAAACAGATGATGAAGTCAAAAAAAATGTAGAGAAGACATAAATAGATACTTCTCCAGTAAAGACATAAAAATGGCTAGCAGACACATGAAAAAATGTTCATCATCATTAGCCATCAGGAAAAATCAAATCAAAACCACACTGAGATACAACCTTACACCAGTTAGAATGGCAAAAACTAACAAGGCAGGAAACAACAAATGTTGTAGAGAAAGGGGAACCCTCTTACTCTGTTGGTGGGAATGCAAGCTGGTGCAGCCACTTTGGAAAACAGTGTGGAGATTCCTCAAAAAATTAAAAATAGAGCTCCCCTATGACCTGGCAATTGCATTACTAGGTATTTACCCCAAAGATACAGATGTAGTGAAGGGCCATGTACCCCAATGTTCACAGCAGCAATGTGCACAATAGCCAAACTGTGAAAAGAGGCAAGATGTCCTTCCACTGACAAATGGATAAAGAAGATGTGGTCTATATATACAATGGAATATTACTCAGCCATCAGAAAGGGTGAATACCCAACTTTTGCATCAACATGGATGAGACTGGAGGAGATTATGCTGAGTGAAATAAGTCAAGCAGAGAAAGGCAACTATCATAAGGTTTCACTTACTTGTGGAACATAAGGAATAACATGGAAGACATTAGGAGAAGGAAAGGAAAAGTATACGTGGAAATTGGAGGGGAAGATGAACCAAGAGAGACTGTGGATTCTGAGAAACAAAGAGTTTTAGAGGGAAGGGAGCTGGGGAGCTTGAAGGTGGGTATTAAGGAGGCCACGTATTGCATGGAGCTCTAAGTGTTATACATAAACAATGAATCTTGGAACACTACATCAAAAACTAATGATGTACTGTATGATGACTAACATAACACAATAAAAAAAATTTCTGTTCTTTGAAAGGTACTTATAACAGAACTAAAAGACACAACACAGAGGGAGAAAAAAATTTATAAATCACATACCTGGTGAAGAACTTCTATCTAGAAAGAATTTTTTAATCTCTAATTTCAATAAGAAAAAAAATCCTTTTTAATAGGATGAGGACTTGAAAACATACCTCACAAATAAGATCTGCACATGGCAAATGAGCACATGAAAAACTTCAATATTATAGTTCATTAGGAAAATGAAAATTACAACTATAATGAGATGCCACTGTATACCAGTCCTAGAGCTAAAATTAAAAAGACTGACTAGAGGAAGAATTGGCCAACATATGGGGAACTGAAACTCTCAGATGCTACTCTAAGGACTGTAAAAAAGCACAGTGTTTTCAAAAAACCATTTGGCAGTTTCTTGACAAAGTTAAATATACTCGGACATTCAACTTCTAGGAATTTATCCAAGGAAAATGAAATCATATGTCCACACAACAACTTGACACAAATGTTCATAGCAACTTCATTTATAATAGCAAAAACTGGAAATAACCAAATGTTCATCAATTAGTGAAAGGTTAAGCAAAATGTGATACATACACACACACACCATGGAATATTACTCAGCAATATAAAGTTTCTTTACATGCAATAACAAAGATGGATCTCAAAATAAATATGCTGAATAGAAGAATCCAGATAAGAATGACTACATGCTGTTGTAACTCTATGTAAAATTCTAGAAAATAAAAACAAATTGACATAAACTTGGTGGCTTAAGACAACAAAAACTTACTCTGTCACAGTTCTAAAGGCCAGAAATCCAAAAGTCAAGGTGTTGGTAGGGTTAGTTCCTTCAGTAATTTCTGAGGACTTATGTATCCTATGCCTCTTCCCTAGCTTTGGGGGCTGCCAGCAATACTTGGCAGTCCTTGGCCTGTAGATGCATCACTGCACAGTTTCTACCTCCATTACATCACCTTCTCCTGTTTCCATCTTCGTCCTTTTATAAGGACAGTTGTCATTGGATTTAGGGCCCACCCTAATCCAGGATGAGATCATCTCCAGATCCTTAATTACACCTTCCAAATAAGGTCACATTCACAGGTTCCAAGTGGACACAGGACCTAACAGCAAATTAGTGGTTGTCTGGAGATGAGAAGGAAGGATTACTAAGGAGCATGAAAAAGCTTTTAAGGTAATGGATATGTTCATTACCTTGACTGTGGTAGTGGCTTTATGGATATACGCATTTGTTAAAAGTTATTAAAGTGAACCCTATATAATAACACCATTATTTCTCATTTCTGAGCCTAAACATACAACCATCAACAGTACAAAAAGAGAAGATGATTTGGAAAGGATATGGAATTGAGAAAGATGAGTAGAATAAACTGAGCTACAAATTATGAACAACAGAGGCTAAGGAAGGAGTTCCATTTCCTGAAAGCGAAGAAAGGCAAATCAGACAGCTTAAAATTAGTACTCTGTAAATTGCCTACTATCTAGACCCTCAAGAAATACTTTTAAAACTTACACACACACACACACACACACACACACACACACACACACGCACACACACAGAAAGAGTCAATGTATCAATGAAGCATTTGTTCAGAGTACTCTGGGGTGATGGTAAGATAATATTCATAGAACCATAGAGCAAAAAATAAGGAGCACAGAACATCAAAGAAGGTTACAAAAGGAAAGGATAATAGATAACTTTTTTTTTTTAAGATTTTATTTATTTATTTGACAGGCAGAGATCACAAGTAGGCAGAGAAGAGGCAGAGGGGTGGGGGAAAGCAGGCTCCCCGCTGAGCAGAAAGCCCAACATGGGGCTCGATCCCAGGAACCCAGGATCATGACCTGAGCCAAAGGCAGAGGTTTTAATCTACTGAGTCACCCAGGCGACCCCCCTTTTTTTAATAGATAACTTTTTAAGGTGACTACATGTAACAATACAGCAAACCAGATTTTCTAACAGTAACAACAGTATAAATATGATAAAAAAATTAATGTTCCATCTTAATTCTCATTTGCCAAGAACAAAATTTTATGTGCCAATGACTAAAGTGGGAAGAAAGGCTAAAAGTAGGAGTTAAAGGGGAAAGAAGTAGAAGCCCTTAAGGCCTGGCTCCTTATAAGACACTTATAATACCTACCATTTGATGATGCAGTGGAAAATCTGCTGAAACACAAAAATTCTTATCCTATTGTTTAGGAATCACTAAATTAGACACATATGCAAAATGCATTTTTCTATTCCACAGAAATATAGATAAGCCAATAGCTATAGATTTATGTACAAATAAACTTTATTATGTTATTATATAGAAAATGTATCACATGTTAAAGGGTGAAAAAAGAATTCTTAAAAAAAATCAAACATCCTCTTTAATGAACAACATCCATTTGTTCTAGTGTTATCAAGTTTAATTCACATGACTAGCAGCCTGGTTTGGCAGCCTCAATGCATAATACAAATAATTCATAAATGTTTGACAATGTTATTTTTAGTTCATATGCTTCTTGGACTGATTGAGCTCACAAATGCTTCTACTTTATGCTACTCCAGGGATTCCATTCAGACACAAATACATCCATTAGCCATTGTGACACTGAGGGAAGAACTGAGTACATAACACCATTATATTTCCAAACTTATAGACTGCATTTAGGCAGATATTTAGAAGTGATTAGAAGTTAAAAAGTGATTCTTATTGCTTCTATTTTAAACAGAGTCAATGAAGTGTGACAGTATAATTGAGGCTACACTATACTATGTACAAGAAAGTACATTACAACAAATAGTTAGGGTCACTGATGATCATGACCTGGTAGGTTTAACAATTTAATTGATCTCTCTTTCATAAAACATTGTTTGAGAATGGTCCCACAAAACATCTCTTTAAATGTAAGTGTTTACAAGTACCTTGATATTATGAAGCACAAAACATTTTTATTTTTAATAAGGGAGAAATATATCTAAAATTAGAACTTAACACAAACATCTGAATCAATTGTTTCCCCAACTTCTTCCAAACAAAATATTTCAAATTCCACAGAAGATTCTGCAAACCCATGAGTACAAACTCTAATCTTGACACTGAATTTGGATCATCTCCATGGAGGAAATCCATGAACCAGATGTGAATTTATTTTTCCAGATGTATTTTATATGTTTGAGGAAAAATAAAACATTTCTTCACTGTCTTTTCTGAGCATACAAAACTACACCAAGGTAGAGACAGCAAAAAAGAAAATCCTACAACTCCTGAGTCTTCCCCTACTCTAAAGCAGTAATTGAATTATTATGAAATTACCAAACTACAGGTATAGTTACTATATCATCAATGAAGATAAACTTGTAACACAGAATAAATTTAACATTTACAGACCTCTATTTTTATGTGTTAAGTAGCCATACTAGTTTTAACATAAACTGTTTTAAACAATTGTTTTGAAAATATATGGAACTTAAGAGAAAAATATACCTACAGCTTTAACTAAAATGTCATGACTTCAACATCTGAGATAAATTTCTACACATTAAAAAAAAAAAATGAATCACCGCAAAATTTAATAAAATTAATAATATACCTGAATCTAATTGCATGGTGTCAAAGATTTAAACCATTTTAGAATACCAATAAACACAAGTCCCAAAATCAAGAAATTTAATATCACAAAAACCAACATCCATCCATCCTATTAAGATCTTGGCTAACCAGAAACACATACAAGAATGGATCTTCTAACACATACATTTCTTCTACCAGACATCCTTGAAGTACTTAACAGCTTCTATTTAAATACTTACCCCCAAAAAATGTCTAATCAGGAAAATGCATCATCTTATTGAATGTTTAATTTTATCCAGCAAAGAATGTGTACACGTACTAAATTTGTTACAATAGTTGTGAATGGGTATAACTTTAAGACTTCTTTTATATGAAAATTATTTAATGCACTAATAGTAGCTAACCATGCATAAATTCATGTTACAGAAGTATACATACATAAACACACAAAGCACTTTAAACTTACTTAATTTCTGTCCACCTTGTGTTTTCAATGATTTAATAAGAAAGCTAAAGTTATGTTACCCTGGCATAAAATGACTACTTTAAATGTGGTAACCCATTTTTAACATACTATAATATAATTTTACATGATTTCACAGAAATACTCTGTGGTTATTCCAAGAATTTAAATTCTAATCCAAAAGAAGAAACTTTTCCAGGTAGGAAATATTATATAAATAAATAGGTTTTAACCTAAGGGAGGGGAATGATTTCCCATATGCATCAGAAATAAGTGCAAGGAGTACCTGGGTGACTCAGGTGGGTTGAAACCTCTGCTTTTGGCTCGGGTCGTGGTCTCAGGGTCCTGGGATTGAGCCCTGAGTCGGGCTCTCTGCTCAGTGGGGAGCCTGCTTCCCCCCACCCCTCTGCCTCTTCTCTGCCTATTTGTGATCTCTGTCAAATAAATAAATAAAATCTTTAAAAAAGGAAAAGAAAAGAAAGAAAGAAGTGCAAAGCAGAGTGCCTGGGTGGCTCAGTCAGTTATGCATCTGCCTTCGGCTCAGGTGACGATCACAGGACCCTGTGCCAGGCTCCCCAATCAGCAGGGAGTCTGTTTCTCCCTCTCCCTGTGCCCCTCCCCACTGCTCATGGGCATACACACTCCCTCTCTCTCAAATAAATAAACAAAACTAAAAAAAAAAAAAAAAAAGTGGGAAGTAATAGACAAGAAAAGGCACTATGGTAAGGTAGAGAGAAACTTAATCCCTATGTTATATACCTGACACTGTGTGTCAATTATACTCAAAAAGTTTCAAAGCAAAACAAAAAAAGAAATACTTAATCACAGACATTTTTCAGAATAAACCACTTTCCAGTGAATTTTGGAGAATATAAAAGAGAAAATAAAGACTTTAAATCTATTTAATAACAAGAAAAAGAATATATGTTATGGACGTCAGTAAAACTGCAATAAATCAATCTGAGAAACAATGTTACTTTTCCAAAACTGTAAAATACCAGAAATAATCCTTTTACACCCACACATATTTATTTAACACAAAATTTTGGTGTTTTGCCAATAACTCTTAGCTTCACTAAGATATCCTCTTTGGAAGTAAGTAACTGTGGTTGGATTTTAAATACAAATAAATTCAGAACAAAAATTTAACTTAAGTGCTCTGTTACAGATGTTTCCTTCTATTAAAAAAAAATCTCTCAAGCACAAAAACTCATTCATTTAAGAAGAAACCAGTTACGAGTTTTATTTAATTTTCACATTTGAGGGGCGCCTGGGTGGCTCAGTGGGGTAAGCCGCTGCCTTCAGCTCAGGTCATGATCTCAGGGTCCTGGGATGGAGTTCCATATCGGGCTCTCTGCTCAGCAGGGAGCCAGCTTCCCTCTCTCTCTCTCTGCCTGCCTCTCTACCTACTTGTGATCTCTCTCTGTCAAATAAATAAATAAAATCTTAAAAAAAATTTTTTTTCACATTTGAATTTAAATGATATCAGAAGTTATTCTGAATCACAGAAAGATGAAAAAACTGATTTCAAAGAACAACACTAGCCATGAATAAGATGTCACATTCCATACATGGCAAGAATGAACCCTTGATTTCTAAAATATATCTGGCTTTTCCTTTATTTAAATTCATGAAATGGGGTGCCTGGGTGACTCAGTTGGTTAAGTCACTGCCTTTGGCTCAGATCATGACCCCGGAGTTCCAGGATCAAGTCCGACATTGGGTTCCCGGCTCCATGGGGAGTCTTCTTCTCCCTCTGACCTTCTCCCCTCTCATGTTCTCTTTCTCTCTCTCTCAAAAAAGTAAAATTGTTAAAAATAAATAAATAACTCATGAAATAAAAACAAAAAACCTGAGTAAGTCTGGCATTTATCATCAGATAAACCTTTAATAAGATTTATTAATCATTTTTTTTTAAGATTTTATTTATTTATCAGAGAGAGAGAGGGAGAGAGCAAGCACAGGCAGACAGAATGGCAGGCAGAGGCAGAGGGAGAAGCAGGCTCCCTGCTCAGCAAGGAGTCCGATGTGGGACTCGATCCCAGGATGCTGGGATCATGACCTGAGCCGAAGGCAGCTGCCCAACCAACTGAGCCACCCAGGCGTCCCAAGATTTATTAATCTTTAAAAGGCCGCTAACACATCTTGGGAGAGGATAAAATTTGTAGAGCGCAAGAAACAGAATATACAAGCAAAATTAATAAAGAGAAGAGGTAAGAGGAAGGAAAACAAAATCATTTAAATCTGACCTCTTTAAATAGTAAAGTGAATTAAAGAAAAGAATATAAGAAAATGTTCCTGTTAAGACAAAAATGTACTAAGTATGTTGAAAACAGCATAAAGAATAAACAAGGAAAAATGCATAAAACTGTGTACTTAGGACAGAGAACAGGAAAGAGGATTTTTTTTATATCTTCCACTAAATTATTTTTTAAAGTATCGAAGAATTGTTATATCTCATATACGTCATTCTCTAATAATAAACATGTTTAAAATTATATCCTTTTTGGGGGGTACTCCTCCCCAGCTTTATTGAGATATAACTGACAAATAAAACTGTAAGGTACTTAAGGGTACAACACGGTGATGTGATATATGCATACATCATGAAAAAACTCCCCTATTAAATTATTTAATGACTCTAAAATGGTACTTTAAAATTCTTATGTATTTTATCCAAAATTTTTGTATTTTTAGTTACAAGTCTGCTTAAAGTTGTTATTTTAATTTTTAAAATCTCAATATATAACCTCTATATTATTAACATTATTAGTGGCTACTTCTATTATTTATCCATCATTCCTGTCAAGGGTGATTCAACCTGTTCAAATACGACTTCATCATTTATAAGTTATGTTACTTTTAACTTCCCTGGGCTCAGTTTCCTCAAATTTTATGTTATGCTATGTTATGTTATGTTATGTTACTTTACTTTATTATCTTATTTGAGGGAAAGAGTAAGTGCAATTGTGCACAAGTGTGTGGGGTGGTAGGGAGAATCTTAAGGAGGCTCCACGCTCAGTGCAGAGCCCTAAACAGGGTTTGATCTCACCAACTGAGATTATGACCTGAGCCAAAGTTAAGAGTCGGACACTTAACCAACTCAGCTACCCAGGTGCCCCAGTTTCCTCAAAATTTAAATAGGAATAAAAATAGTAATTTTCCTAAAGGATTATTGAAGAAATTAAGTAAAATAATATATGTAAAGTAATTAGAAGATGCTTGGCAAATATTAAGTATTCAATAAATACTACGTGTGGATTTTTTTTTTCAAGATCTTATTTATTAGTCAGAGAGAGAGAGAGCATAAGCAGGGTGAGGACAGGCAAAGAGAGAAACTGGCTCCCTGATAAGCAAGGAGACTGATGCAAGGACTCTATCCCAAGACCCTAGGATTATGACCTGAGCTGAAGGCACACGCTTAACTGACTGAGCCACCCAGGTGTCCCTAAGTGTGGATTTATTTTTATGCATCTTGTTCAGGATATAGGACACTTCTTTGATCTAAAATCTCATGATTTTATTTAATTTTGGAAAACATATGGCCTTTATCTTCCTTTCAGACATTATCTCTTACTCATTTTCTCTATTCTCTGGTTCTGAAACTTCTATTACACTTAAGTTGGACACAATCTGTCTTCAATGTTCTTAACATTTCTAATATAAATATTTTTTCTCTTTGTATGTCTATGCCATTTTCTGGTGATATCCTCAAAGTCCTCTTCAAATTAACTAATTCTTTTATAAGTATTACACTATAGTAAGAAACACATTATAACACATAAAACATAAAAGTTTGTTAACTGAAAATCACTGACATTTTAATTTCAAGTACTAGATTTTTTTCATTTCTAAGTATTATTTGGTCTCTTTCAAATCTTCCTTTTTCCTCTTGCATATTGCTCAAGTTTAATGTTATAGTTCCTATTCCTTCTTTTAATCTCTAATCATTTAAAACAAACTTGCTTTATAGTCTCTTTAAGGTTTTTCTATTATCTCCAGTTCTTGTATTTATTCTGGTTTGTTGTATCTACTTACTCTCTGCCTGGTAGTTTGTTTCCTCCTATGGAAACAATGTCTACAACCGTTCAGCAGAGGTTGCATTATTCTATGAGACCTGGTTTGCCCTGAGCTGTGAAAACATACCCAAAGGACACGTACATTTCTTCATTTGTTTTTGCCAAGCCCCAAGAAATTTCACTGGACCCTGACAAGGTAGATGGTAAAGAAGTTCATCTGCACACTTGAGCTTGTATGAATTATTTATATATGCATATCCTTTTGTGTATTTTAGATTATTCTTTTAATTATGACATGGATGATTTCATCACTGTTACAGAAATTCCTGACTTCAATGAGCAAATAAGTATAATATTCTCTTAGAATATTTTTTCTGAAATAATAATACATTCAAATCATATCAGAAATGTATATTCCTATCCCAAGTACTAGAAGTTCTAATCTTTTCTATAAATCATCTTTTTAATAAAGAACTGTATTACACAGCTGTGTCTTTTTAGAAATAATAATGATAATTGTTGGGCTGGCAGAAAGAAAGGGCTACTTAAGATGGCGCAAGTTCCCGCCACAAAACCTGAGCTCAGACAGGAGAACAAAGACCCAAGCAGGAATTTGAAACACCACCCCCCAACCCCGGCTCCGGGCTCCCGTGGACCAATGGGACCCTGACAAGTGGGAATCTGAGACCACTTTGGGCTCCAGTGGACCAATGGGACCCTGATGAGCAGGCGAAATATCCAAATAAGGGAAACTTGCTAAAAGACCCCTGAACTCCCCTCGAGACCCCTTAAAAGCCCCCTTCTCCCTGCCTCTGGCGCGACTTCCCCTACTCTACTTTCCAGAGTTGCGGAACCTTGCCTGAGGGTGCCCGCCTCCTCCCAGCGCAACTTTCTTGGCTCCCCTTCTCCTGAGCCTTGAAACTTCGCCATAGAGTGCCTTTAATAAATCTTGCCTTGCGCCTACCTCGCCTGATGTCCTGTTTATCTCTCCTATAAAACCTTACAATAATAAAACCATTTGGGCAGGGATGCCTGGGTGGCTCAGTTGTTAAGCGTCTGCCTTCAGCTCAGGTCATGATCCCAGGGTGCTGGGATCAAGTCCTGCATCAGGCTTCCTGCACAGTACTGAATCTGCTTCTACCTCACCCTCTCCCAGTCCCTCTGCTTGTATTCCCTCTCTCGCTGTCTCTATTTTATTAAATAAATAAAATCTTAAAGGGGAAAAAAACATTTGGGCAGTATGTTAAGAGTTTACATAATCCTTTAAGCACATTTAAAACACAGTGTCTTTCATTTGTTCCTCAGAACCAACCCAGCAAGATAGGGCAGGATTTACTACCCTCCATTTAAGAAATTAAAATCAGAAGTCCAAAGTTGTTGGTTCATGTATAAACACAGAAATATACTGTATTCTCACTTACCATTCATTCACTGTACACATATCTGATTTCCTATTACTGGCAACTATTCTTTTTGTTTCCTGCTAATTCTGGATATTAAATCCTACAACATTCCCCACCTATTTTATTGCTTCAATTATTAGCACATAGTATTAATTGAGACTCCAAATCTACTAGAGATATATATCTGCTATGAGCATTATGAAAACATCATATAATCTCAATTCTAAGACATATCTTTCACACTTAAATGTTTCTACAGTCAGGACAAAACTTCCAATTAATATCAAAAGAAACCTGCTAGTAATAATGCAGAAAAGCAAGTTATGACCCTCAAGGTGCACATTACAAACACAACTGTGCACATAAAATATCTATTTGTTTATCTCAACATCACAATGGTTGAGGTATTTGGATTTGCAGCCCCAAGCGTGGTTGAATTTTTATTCAAATTTGAATCCCAAGGTGTCTGCTAAGTTTTTTAAAATCTCTATACCCAACGTGGGGCTTGAACTCACAACTCCAAGATCAAGAGTCCAGTCCTAGTAAGCCAGCCAGCTGCTACTCTGTTAAGTTTTGTGTTTTGTTTTCCCCAAGATTATACTGAGATGCTTCTCTGAATGTAAAAATACATAGAAAGTTGATTTTTATATGCCAAATTTCAGTTACCAAGATAATTCAGTACAGAAGAAAACTGTTAAGTGTTTAAGAATTATGGGGCACCTGGGTGGCTCAGTGGGTTAAAGCCTCTGCCTTAGGCTCAGGTCATGATCCCAGAGTCCTGGGACTGAGCCTGGCATTGGGCTCTCTGCTTAGTAGAGAGCCTGCTTCCACCTCTCTCTCTCTCTACCTGCCTCTCTGCCTACTTGTGATCTCTGTCTGTCAAATAAATAAATAAAATCTTTAAAAAAAAAAAAGAATTAATTGTCAGGGGCAGATGGGTGGCTCAGTTAGTTGCATGTCTGCCTTGAGCTTGGGTCATGATCCCAACTGCTTCTCCCTTTCCTCCCTCCTTGTGCTATCTCTCTTACTTCCGTCTCTTTCTCTCAAATAAATAAATAAAATCTTAAAAAGAAAAAAAAATAATTGATTGCCAAATTCCAATGCCAGGACAGAATACTTGTATCAGGGAAAACTGAGGTATTCTCTTCCAAACATTCCAATAAAACACTGCTGATAGAGTAATTTTTTTTTTAAGATTTTATTTATTTATTTTATTTGACAGACAGAGATTACAAGTAGGCAGAGAGGCAGGGAGAGAGAGGAGGAAGTAGGCTCCCTGCTGAGCGGAGAGCCCAATGCAGGCCTAGATCCCAGGACCCTGGGATCATAACCTGAGCCGAAGGCAGAGGCTTTAACCCACTGAGCCACCCAGGCGCCCCTGATAGAGTAATTTTTTAATACATTCTTTTATCATGTTACTTTCCTGTTCAAGAATCCACATCAGCTTCTTACTGCCTCTTCTAATTCAAATACACATTTCTATACAACTTTCCTCCATTATTTGGCTTCACACATTTATGCCATTTTAATTTCCATTTTTTCCCATTTCTATCTCCCTGAGTCTCTGTTTCAGTCAGGTCAGTCTGTTACAGGAAATCTCCACCTGTCTTAAAACTCTGCCTTGAGGGGCACCTGGGTGGCTCAGTGGGTTAAAGCCTCTGCCTTCGGCTCAGGTCATGGTCCCGGGGTTCTGGGATCGAGCCCTGCATCAGGCTCTCTGCTTGGCGGGGATCGTGCTTCCCCTCCTCTCTCTCTCTGTCTCTCTGCCTACTTGTGGTCTCTGTCTGTCAGATAAATAAATAAAATCTTAAAAAAAAAAAAAAAAACAAACAACTCTGCCTTGACCTGTTCACTACCTCCTCCCCTCCCCTCCCACCATCCTCTTCTTTCTAGTGACTAAAACCATACTCACCATTTTATCACATTTCAAGTCTTAATCTACTTAATTCTAAGCATCTGTTGCAGCTAGAGACACTATTATATAAGTCACCAATGACATTTATCTATTTATTTGTTTCTTAACTATGCCTTTTTCCTAACTTAGATTTTAAGAGGTTTGGGAATATGGAAAAATATCATTTATCCCTTCTCTTCTTCATTAGAGGAGAGAAATTCTATTACAAAGAAATGGAACTCATAACATACAGATTTGTCAAATTAAGAAAGAAAAGGAAGAAAGCAAGCAAGCAAGGAAGGGAGGGAAGAAAGAAAGAAAGAAAATTAAGGCTTAGGGAACTAAACCTCAGAGAAAAAGTGCCCATAACCAAGAGGCTGAATAGTTCAACCAAGTCAAAAGGCCAGTTTAGTGTTCTTTCCCTGCAACACAGGATTGATGTATGTGATGTAAGGGGCAAAACAAAAGATATGTATTAAATCTAAGTCCTGTGGCACATGGGTGACTCAGCTGGTTAAGTGACCAACTCTTGATTTTGGCTCAGGTCAAGATCTGAGCCCATGTGGAGCTCCATGCTGGGAGATTCTCTCCCCCTCTTCCAGATCACCCATTCCACTCCCCCAAATGAATACAAACATACATACATACATACATTCATTCATTCATTCATTCATACCGAGGTCTTATTTTGCTTTTCAGCTTAACACATTTTTTTTTAAAAATCACAAACCAGGCCCATTATATACTTCGGTTTTGTCCATGTTAACCCGGTGACATTCCTCTTTCCCAAGTAGACTGAAAGTTTATGGATTTTCAGTAAAGTTCCAATACAAATTAAGTTGATTATTCAGAGGGGAGGAGAGAGAGAAAGGATTAGTTATAGACTTGCTCAGAGACACAAAGCTGTATTTAAACTTGGTAAAGCAGCCTTAAGAGTCTCTCTTGGGAGCTATTTACAATTTTTTTTTTCTGATTACAATCATGCAATATGATTCCATTTGGGATTTCGAGTAAAGCTGGAATGCTTTATTCCCTAAAGAACGAAAAGTGTTTGGTTTAAAAAAAAAAAAATGGAATGTGATACTTCTGGTCAAAAGTTCTGTTTCTGGAATTCATGATAAATGAAAAGAATTTTGGCAGTTCCTATGTCATTCTACATCTCACAAGCAACGTGCAATTCCTCATGTCACTACAATTTGGTTATTCACTGAAACAACTGATCTTATTACAAAACAAGTTAAAGAAACAAACAAAGCCTCCTTCAGTTCCTGCCTTGATTCATTATGAGAATTCACCTTTCCTTTCACCTCACCCACAATCCCAGATATTGAATGCCAAATATTGGTCTCACTGAAAGACAGGACATTAGACACTTAAAACATCAGCGAAATTGAATTCAGCTATCCTTAGTCACTGACTAATGACTCTATTCCTATTTGCACATTTTTAAAGTAATACTATGTCCTTCCCGGAAGTTCTTTTTACATTCCAGATTACGAAAGGGACTGAAGAACAACAAAGGAAAAATGCAAAAAGTCAAGTGTCAGGACCAGAATTAGAAGCATATACACATATGTAGGTAAGTCTGGGTCAAATTCCTATTCAGTAGGAGATTAATCTTTATAAAAGATTTTAAAGAAATATTACCTAATTTAGCCTAAAGAGAATTCCGCCTTACTATCAAATTTAAAATGTGACCAGAGAGTGAGTATTCTAACATAGTTAAGAGGAAAGTATTAACAAAGTATAACGAAGTATTCTAACATAGTTAAGGGGAAAGTATTAACAAAACAAAGTATTAACAAAGCATTTTTAAAAGTTTGTAATAAATATTTGACTGCACCATGCATCCTGTTTTTCTAATGCCACGTGATAATCGAATTTAAGAACTGTTACCACCAATTTTTCATCTTCCACTTTAGAATTGAAACTAAATAAATCTGCTCTTCCCCCACATAGTAATAAAGTAGTTAAAATTTACCTAGAGGAGTTTCAAAAAAACAATTTTATAAGAATACTAGAAATCGCCAACATTTAAACAGTTGTACACACAATATACATAAACTGACCAGAGTTCTTTTAGCAAATGACTACTGTCTTTACTTGTACTGCTGATTACCTGCTAGAGCACCAAAAAAAAAAAAAAAAAAAAAACAAACAAACAAACAACAACAACAAAAAAAACACAAAACAACACATCTTCCTCTGTTAAAGTCACATCTGCAGGAAAAAGGCTACTAAAAAAAGAACCGTCTGCTGTTCCAAGTTAATATCCTGCCAGTAGATATTTTGCAATGTTCAAGGCTGGAAAATGTTTTCAAAGAAATAATTTCATATTCTCATATACTTAAGGTAGAAATTCTAGAATTAGAAAATTAAAATGGTAGTTGTATTATTCATTATTATATTTTACTAAATAAGTCTGTCACTTTTGTCTGAGTTTCCACAGTTTTCTTTAAAACTCTAAAGAACAAAAATTGTCTTATTCCCTGTTCCCCTTTGTCTTTTGCATCAAATATATTTACCACTTTTAATTCATGTGTAAATACTATTATCGGCAACAAACAAGAAACAAATTCCCTTTTTAAAAAACCAAAAGAGCCCAGCAGTTGGACTTATTGATAATTATACGAAGCTTTTATGATGAATCAGATAAAAAACCAAAAGAAGGGACACCTGGGTGGCTCAGTTGGTTAAGCAGCTGCCTTCGGCTCAGGTCATGATCCTAGCGTCCTGGGATCGAGTCCCACATCGGGCTCCTTGCTCGGCAGGGAGCCTGCTTCTCCCTCTGCCTCTGCCTGACATTCTGTCTGCCTGTGCTCACTCTCTCTCCCTCTCTCTCTCTAATAAATAAATAAAATCTTTTAAAAAAAAAAAAAAAAAGAAGAAGAAGAAGAAGGCGCTTCTGCATGGCTCAATCACTCAAGCCTCCAGACTCTTAACTTTGGCTCAGGTTGTGATCTCAGAGTCACGGGATGGGGCCTTGCATCGGGCACTAGACTGGGTATGGAACCTGCTTGAGATTCTCTCTCTCCCTTTCCCTCATCTCTCCCCTGCCCTCAAAAAATAAAATAAAATAAAAATAAAATAAAAACCCAAAAAGTGAGGATTTGGAAATATGTACAGAAAAAAATGTTGAAGGTATAAACAACAAGCATAATTCTAGCTGAACTGCACTAAATCTTTCAAATACAGCAAAGGTTTAGGTTAAATGTTATTTAACTGTATGTATGCCACTGCAAAGTTAAAAGCAGATTTAGGGGCACCTGGGTAGCTCAGTCCTTAGGCTCGGGTTGTGATCCCAGGGTTCTGGGATACGGCTGCATCACACTCCCTGCTCAGCAGGAAGCCTGCTTCTCCCTCTCCCACTCCCTGTTTGTGTTCCCTCTCTTGCTGTCTCTCTCTGTCAAATAAAGTCTTTTTTTTTTTAAGTAGATTTAAAAATTCTTTTTTTTTTTTTAAAGATTTTATTTATTTATTTGACAGAGAGAAATCACAAGTAGTCGGAGAGGCAGGCAGAGAGAGAGAGAGGGAAGCAGGCTCCCTGCTGAGCAGAGAGCCTGATGCGGGACTGGATCCCAGGACCCTGAGACCATGACCTGAGCCGAAGGCAGCGGCTTAACCCACTGAGCCACCCAGGCGCCCCAGATTTAAAAATTCTTAACCAAATGATGTGCTATTATAGGTGAAAATCGTTCATGAGAGAACTTGATTCATTTGTTTTTACAAATATCTTCAAATTACTATTAAAAGGGTTCTCTGATTTCAACTCCGATGGCTGAATTAATAAACAATTGCTTAGTAAATCAAAATTTAACAGTATGTGAACGAAAGAATATTTAATTTCCTGGAATGAAATTATTTACAACACATGATATCATCTACCTAGTAGCTTGTCTTACACTTCCTTATGTGTTTGGGGGTATTTTTGTTTTTGTTTTTGTTTTAAAGATTTTGTTTATTTATTCAAAGGAGGGAGAGTGCATGCACAAACAGGGTGAGGGACAGAAAGAGAGGGATAAGCAAACTTCCCATTGAACAGCAAACCCGATTTGGGGCTCAATCCCAGGACCCTGAGATCATGACCTGAGCCAAAGGCAGACACTTAACTGGCTGAGCCACTCATGTGTCCCTAATTCCTTATGTTTTCATGCTTATTTCAGTGATTCTTAAACCTGAGTATGCTGTGGAATCACCCAGGAGGCTTTTAAAATTTTTTAGTGCCAGGACTCCATCCCAAACCATATAAATTGGAATATCTTGGCAGTTCGACCTCAGTAGCAATATTTTTTAAAAAATTTTGATCATGGTAAAACACATGAAACTTACCATCATAACCATTTTTAATTTTGCAGTTCAAAAGTGTTAACTATATTTACATTGATGTGCAATAGACTCTAGAACTTTATCATCGTGCAGGGCCAAAACTCTATACACACAGAACAACATCTCAACATTTAACCTACCCGACAGTTCCTGGCAAATGCCATTCAACTCTTTGTTTCTAAGAGTTTGACTACTTTAAAGATTTCATTTAAGTGGACCTCAAGGTTCATCCATGTTGTATCATGGGATAGGATTTCCTTCTCTTTCAAGGCCAATATTCTATTGTATACATATGCCACATTTTCTTTATCCATTCATAAGTCATTTAACACTTGGGTTGCTTCCACATTTGAGCTATTATGAATGATGCTGCTTTCAACATGGATGTACAAATATCTCTTTGAGACTACTTTCAATGCTTCTGAATACATATCCAGAAGTGGATCTGCTGGATCATATGATAATTCTATTTTTAATTTTTTGAAGAACCACTATACGGCAGCTGTACCGTTTTACATTCCCATCAACAGTGCACATACACATCCTTGCTAACACTTGCTATTTTCTGGGCTTTTTCAACAGTACTCATCCTCGTCAGTGTGAGGAGGTATATCACTGTGGTTTCTATTTCCATTTCCCTGTTAGTGATGATTGCCAACATTCAATAAATGAAGGTTATTCTCCAGTCAAAGAAATGGAATTGACATTCAGAAGAGAAAATAATCATGCAAAGAGAGATAATCGTTGAAATACACTTAGATAATAGATAAAACTTCGGTAAGACTGGTTTAATTCTTCCATCCCTCTCAGCCTGCTTCCTTCCTTGAACCTCTCCCCATCTCTCCTTTTCCTGTAGCATATTCTCTCTTTTAATCTAATTCTGTTTCTAAGGAAGAATTTAATATGAATTTGGGAATGTTTCTCATTTCTCCCCAGAGAATTTATATAAGACTTAACATTGTTTAGATAGGGAAAGATTTTTTTTTTCCCGCATGGCAAAAAGAAGCTTTAAGCCACAACTTCAAAACAGAAGTAACTCAGAGCTGGTACTCTCACAAGCCAGTTTTAAAGATGACTCTCCAGTAGTTGGTCACCTATTTTTCCCTAAGGCTGATTTTTTTTTTTTTTAAATAAACTCTATGTTCTCATGAACCCAAGATCAAGAGCCACATGCTCCACCAGCTGAGCTAGCCAGGTGCTCCAATAGTACTTTTTTTTTTTAACGTAATCTCAATGTCCAACATGGGGCTCAAATTCACAACCCCAAGATCAAGAGTCAGGAGTCAGCTCCACTAACTGAGCCAGCCAGACATCCCTAATGATTTTTAGAATAAAAAACAACCACAGTCAATATAAGAATATATAGTGGTATACATCAAGCATTTATTTGAACACTATAGAATAAACTGTGTATTTCTTATGTATCTTAGCATGTGGAGCAGAAACTCAAAGCAGGTACTGAAAATGTGCTTGAAATTTGAATCATAAGAATTTTCCAACATCTCATTTATTCAACACCCTCAATCATGCAGTATAGGACCAAGATCCTAAAAATAGGCTGAACAACCAAATAGTTAAAGAGTAAAATTAGACATAAAAAATCCTTGCTAAAAGGCACTTGATTTCCTTATAAGAAGGGTCCTTTGACTCAGAGTTACTGGACACTATCAGTTTACACATAACTTTAGTAATGTATATTATTTTCCAATCAGTAACTAATGCATTTACACTGGGGATGAAGATGGAAACATGGAAATCTGAACAAACACACTCATTTAGGTGGCCCTTATTTACATATGGCATTCTACTTACAAGCATCACTTATTAGAGCATATTACGAGAACTGATACTCATACTGAGTAGTCTTATGCATTACAGATTAAGTTAATTACAAAAGCTTAGATGCACAGCTGTAAGGTATATTCCTCTGCAGCTGTGGTGTACACATGTGCAGGCACGCACGTGTATGCACACACACTCATACTCCTTTCTTCTCCTTTGGCCAAGAGCTACTCAAACCTTGATTTCTTCATGAGTCACCACTTAAGTAACTCATGACTTTGGTCTATCCCTCCCTGCCTAGTCTCACCATTCCAACCACTTGACTCAACTGGAGGAAACCCTCCCTCTAGCTTACATACTGAAAGTGAAGAATTCATTGGGATTAGAAGGTCTCAAAATACTACAAAACTGAATCAAAGAATGTTACCCTTTGAAAGAGAAAGGCAAGGAGAAAGAGTACTGAGGAAAAGAAATAGATATAACAAGTAAAACATGACGCCCAGCTCACAAATAATTGTAATTTATTTGAATAAAAATATCCATTCCTCCACTCTTCTTTTTTTAACAGACACTTTGGGGTATTACATACTTATTTTATAGCTTTCGTCCTCTTTAATATCAGTAAGAAGAACCAAAGGCTTTCCCTAGTAATTGCATAATTTTACAAAATCCCACACAATAGGAAATCTTCCAAAGAATGCTATTATTTCAGTTTTTTATTATTATTATTTTTTAAGAGTTTATTTATTTATTTGACAGAGAGAGATCACAGTAGGAGAGAGGAAGGGAAGAGATCACAGAGAGAGAGGAAGGGAAGCAGGCCCCCTGCTGAGCAGAGAGCCCAATGTGGGACTCGATCCCAGGACCCTGAGATCATGACCTGAGCCGAAGGCAGCGGCTTAACCCACTGAGCCACCCAGGTGCCCCCAGTTTTTTATTATTTTTAAAATACTATTAAAATCATCTACTTCTACTTGAAAAAATAAAGTAAAATATCTCCTTATGCCACTATAATAAACAAATATTCCTCCATTTCTTCAGACCTACCTATAAATACACACACCTAACAGTTTTTCGGGCACCTGGTGGCTCAGTTGCTTAGGCATCTGCCTTTGGCTCGGGTAATGATCCCAGGGTCCTAAGATGGAGTCCCTCATTGGGCACCCTGCTCATCGAGTGGAAAGTCTGCTTCTCTCTCTCCCTCCACAACTCCTCCCTACTTGTGCTCCCTCTCTCAAATAAACAAAATCTTTTAAAAAATAGTTTTACAAGTAAAAATTTCTTATCTGTCCACATCTTCTTTTTCTCACTTAATGGTATGAAGAGCTTTCCAGGCAAACCTACCTAATTCTTTTCTGTAAATCTGAAACCTGGTCTCTTTACCTAACTAACCTACTGAGAAATTTTTCTGTACTGTTCTGTTACAAGAAATACCAAAGAACATGCTTGTTGTAACAAATTAAAACCTCATCATCAGTGTGTGAATATACCTATACAGTTACCAACACTTACTTACAGGCCTTTATAATTTGGCCAGTCTGACTGCCAAACTATTCACTCACTGTTATTTTAATTTGCCTTTTAAAATTATAACTGAGATTAGAGGTAACTTCTCATGGTTACTGGCAAAGTGAATTTCTTCTTCATTGAAAAGACAGTTTGTATTCTTCCTATTTTTTTCTATTGGGTTTTATTATTCATTTCTAGGTGCTCATCGATTAAGAATAGCAACACTCTTTGTCTTTTAACTCATTTTACAATGTCTACCACGGTATCCAGTGCTGAAAAAATATATCCAAAACTTGGAAATGAAAAGAAAATATACAGCATATCTTTTCATTGTCATACCGGAGCATGGTTTTAATAAGCCCACCAAAGGATTACTTAATTTTTTAGAATAAACATGTAATAGAGTTTCTAATTTATTACTTCATTGAAGCATCTATAACAATATGGAAGAAGCATACTGTACACAAATTTGGCATTCAATGATTAACGCTGATTAATACTGATTAATGAAATGGCTAATATTTTAAAAAGTCCAAAGAATTTACACAGATATTTATATCATTAACAACAATTTCTCTTCCATTCAAAAAAAAAAATTGATTCTTACTTTCTGAAAACTAAAAGCAAGCAAAGGTTATATTTTGGAAAAGGATCACCACAGAAGAACCAACCTATGTTCTAATACCAAGAACAGATGGCCAGGTAAAGAATCTGTAGTGGCACATTGGTTAAAGACTTTGATAACTTTGGAATTAGATGAAAGTATAGTTACTGAGCTTCAATTCTTCAAAAAAAAAAAAAAAACTATTGTTGTTTGGACTGAAAATGAGAAATAAGTACATTTTGTCAGTTTTATTTATAAACTCAATTTATAGGAAAAATGTTCAACAAAATAAAAAATAGTGAATTTATAGGGTTTTAAGTCTTTCATCAGTTTAAAACAGGTAGGGGAAATAGCTGCGTTCTCTTTCAAACTGTATTTCCTAATTATTTTATGTAAGTGTATTCTGTTTGTTTTCTTATCTAGTTTAATTCAGCTATCAACACAGGAATTTCTCTTCATCTAGACCAATGCAGGTAATATTCAAACAAGCTGACAACAAGCTGAGAGTCATGTTTCCCATGAAATACTATTTCTTGCTACTTTGCTATTATTTCCTTGGTGGTAATAAGCCTTGATAAAAGTGGTTTTATGGTACCTACATGAAACTTCTCTCTTCTCCTCATAACAATCAATAGCTATTTATTAAACACAAAAGCCATGCACTGTGCTTAAGCATTGAGAAAACTAAGAAATTAAATTACAGTTGACCCTTGAACAACAGGAGTTTGAACCCCACAAGTCTGCTTATATGTGGATTTTTTATTCAATAAATACAGTACAGCACAATAAGTACACTTCCCTTCCTTATGATTTTCTTAATAACATTTTTCTTTTTTATTGTAAGAATACAATATATAATACACAGAACATACAAAATATGTGTTAATTGGCTGTTTGTTATTGGTAAGGATTCAGGTCAACAACAGGCTATTAGTGGTTAAGTTTTAGGGGAACCAAGTCATACACAGATTTTTGACTGAACGGGAAAGGGGAAATGTGGGTGTCCCTAAACCCCATGTTGTTAAAGGGTCAACTGTATATGAATTTTTGCCTATAAAAAGAGATCAAAGAAAGGCATAACAGGTAGAAATTTGCTGACTCCCATGATACAGTCCTATGTGAAACAATATGCAATGAAAGATACTGACAAAATCTTTTGGAACCCAAACTGGTAGAAAATAATAAGTAATAAACAAATAAAAGATAGATAGAAACAAAGGCTTAGAAACAAAACATTTTCTTAGTTTGTGAATAAAATACTATGATAAAAAATTTTAGGGGCGCCTGGGTGGCTCAGTGGGTTAAGCCACTGCCTTTGGCTCAGGTCATGATCTCAGGGTCCTGGGATCGAGTCCCGCATCGGGCTCTCTGCTCAGCAGGGAGCCTGCTTCCTCCTCTCTCTGCCTGCCTCTCTGCCTACTTGTGATCTCTCTCTGTCAAATAAATAAATAAAATCTTTAAAAAAAAAATTTTTTTAAAGGTCATACTGACTGAGATAACACAGTCACAAATAAGTTACCATGATGTGAAAGTTCAAGACTACTTTCTAAATAAAAATAATACAAAATAAAAGCACTCAAAAAGTTTAACATAAACTCACAGAACTAATAAATGATCTTAGCAGGTTTATAAGATAACTATAAATCACTGATGAAGGAAATTACAGAAGATCTAAGTAAATGGAAAGTAATTCTGGGTTCATGGATTAGTAGATTGATATTGTTAAGAGGTCAATTCTCCCCGAAACTGAACCATAGATTCAATGCAGTTCCAATCAAATTGCCAGCATGGTTTTTCATAAATATCAGTAAGTGAGAGTTAACAAATTCACAGAAATGTGTATGCCCACTAAATATTTTCTGAACTTAACAACTTCAACTCTTTTCTACCATAGTCATGGTCTCCATTATCATTATAACTAATATATACAAATAGCCAGGATAATTTTTAGTCCCCTACTCAGAGACATAAAAAAAGACATGGCTAGCTTTCTTACTAGACCCTTATTCTGACTGTATATAATTTCATAAAAATAAGTAAACAAGCCTTCATACTGAAATCAAAACTATGCCCCTGGTCAAAAGTATAAGTGTGACAAATGTTTGCTGAGTAAACACATATAAGGATAAACAAACCTGAGACAAATTCCAAGATGCTGGACCGACGTAAGAGTTCCATTGTCTTTTTCTATGATCTTTTTGTTTGTTTAAAGATTTTATTTATTTATTTGACATAAAAAGAAACAGCAAGAGCAGGAATACGAGCAGGAGGAGTGGAAGAAGGAGAAGCAGGCTTCCTGCTGAGCAAGGAGGCCAATGCAGGGGTCCATCCCAGGACCCTGGAATCATGACCTGAGCAGAAGGCGGACACTTAACAACTGAGCCACCCAGGTGTCCCTTCTATGATCTTCTATATTCAAAAAATCTTTATGTTCCCTTTGCACACAGAAAAAGTTTAAACCCACTAATGAAGCGTTAAAAGCCACAAACAATTGGCCTGTACTAACTTTGCAGCTTTCTCTTCTGTTAGGAACTAACATCCCTCCAAACCCAAAATAAATACTAAGGTTCAGGCAATTTAACATCCTATCTCAGGACTTTTACTAAAGCAGTAAGGAGCCTTTTCTCTAGCATGTTCAAATTCCATTTATCTTTCAATTACTCTTGCTGCATAATAAGCTATCCCAAAACACAGTAGCTTAAATTAAGCACCATTTTATTATGCTCATGGAATCTAGAGATCAGAAATTCAGACAGTGCAAGGGCAAAGCACTATTCTCATTCTCTAAATAAATATCAGCATAGAGGATTAAAATCAACAGAATATGATTAGTTATTTCTGGAGAAGAGCATTAGTGATGAAAGAAGGGGTATTAAATGTTAATTTAACAATTTAACATTTAAATTTATTTTAAGTTGACTGAAATGGTTTAAAATGTTTCAAAAATAAATTTAAGTTTCAGCTACATTGATCTGTTTTGTTAATAAGTGAATATATTTTACTGAATAAAACTAATGAGACTACAAAAGCTAATCTTTTAAGCAATGTAACTGGAAATGCTTCAACTTGAAAATAATTGATCATGTTTTAATTCTATTTTAAAACATATCTCCCACATTTTGTTTCTGGATAAAACAGTTCAGACTTAACACTCCAAAGAAGAACATTTGTAAATATAGCAGGTACAAAATGGAGGCATTTAGTTCTTGCTGGGTTTCTTCCCCAAGTCTGTGTAAAAAGGTCAACTGCTAAGTGAAAACAAGAATAGGCATGAATGGGAGGTTAAATAACCAAATAAGGATAAAGGCAGAACTGGAGCAATTACCTAATGTATTAAATTCATAATCACACATGACTTATACCTTCTGGAATTGGGATGAAATCATTATAGAAACACTAGTCAGCATTTCTTGCAAGACTCCTAGATAACTAAAGGTTCCTCCCAATTTTCTATACTAAAGGTTGCCATGCATCTTCCTTGGAGGAGAATGCATTTATATATCACCAAATCTTAGATTCTGCTATACATGATCTCACCTTCTAAAGACTCAATAACATTTGAAAATGTCTATATTCAATTATACATACACACACCATACTTAATACCACTAAAAATGTCTATGATACAGTCCAAGTAATCCAGTTTTAAAGAGGTTCTGTAATGATGACAAGAAAATCCTTAGCATAACTTTGCTCACCTGGATCTCTTTCCTCTGCATCCTTCCACTGACTAGAAAGAAAAACCACAGATTCCATACATCCAATGACACCTTTCACTAGGATTCCTTTCCTCCCAAGAAACAGCACACCAGCTTTGAAAATAGTAAAGAGCTACTCAAATGTTACTACTGCACAGAGCTTATTTTCTTGGCTATAAGAACAACTCCCATTCACAGAATTCTTTATAGATCACTAAGTATACAGCAGGCAATTAGCTGATTGAAGAAATCAGTGAAAGAAGGGAATCACAAAAAAATGAAAAACATCTCTGAATTTTTATTTTAACTTAAAACATAAATGTACGTCATTTTATCATATGAGAAATTTTTAGGTTGTTTAGAAGAAATATTATTTCTGTTGCTTTATCATAACTTAAACCAAAAAATTTTTAAAGATTTTATTTATTTATTTGACAGAGAGAGATCACAAGTAGGCAGAGAGGCAGGCAGAGAGAGGGGGAAGCAGGCTCCGTGCTGAGCAGAGAGCCCGATGTGGGGCTCAATCCCAGGACCCTGAGATCATGACCTGAGCCGAAGGCAGAGGCTTAACCCACTGAGCCATCCAGGTGCCCCCAAATTTTGAGTATAATATGAAATTATAGATTGAATAACTCTGGCTACCACAGAAGGAAGTTCTACCTTTGGAGGTCATTTCACCTCCTCTTCCTGTTCATATTTTGATCCATCTATCTGTGTTGTAATGTGTATGATATCAACATCATTCATAATTTCATTTTCCAACTAATCATCAATATTAATTACTATATATCACCTTTACTAAACCTTAGGAACATACAATTTTATAAATGGTAAAGTATTTTCATTTTCTTTTTGCAATTCATTAATTTCTATAGCATTGTCAAACTCACTCACTGGTCATATCTAATATTTAGTGAAAACTGAGCTGGGATTTTGTTCCATTTGTAAACACTATCTTTAACATTAACTTATAGATGATGCAGAAAGCCAGCACCATGTATTCTATTCCAAAACACAACTTAAAAATTTTCACTTTTAGTGGATTTCTTGATCCATGTGCAGAATTAAGGATATTAGTTTTATTAGTTTTTAAAAAAACTTCTTATTATTGTCTTAATTTCCTTACTATTGAGATCTAAAGAAACACTGAGTGCCTACATAAATATGGCATCCCACATCAAAGTATACTGTAAGATATGTATAAACAATGAACCAAAGACATAGTAGACTCTGGCTGAAGAAAGCAAAGAAAATTTCCACAGATGAGCAAAACTGGCATGAATGTTAAATATAAAGTAAGAAGGGAAGAGAAAGATAATTCCAGGAGAAAAGAACAGCTTGATCAAAGGTATGTCGATGTAAGAAATGTACTCCATTAAGCATTTTTGGAAAAGAAAATCAGTTTAACATGGCTGGAATACAGAATGTATGAAAAGAGGCAGAAAAGGATGGTAATACTAGATGAGGCTTTCTTAAAATAACTTGTAGCCAAACAATGAAAGACCTTGTCTCCTGCAATAAAGAAAATGAATTTCATTCTGTAGATAATGGGGCTACTACCAGAGCTTTTGGAAATAGGAAAGAGTGTCAGAATGAGATTAGTATTTAGAAATAATAACTCTAGAAATAGTGAAATATAAATAGTGATAATGAAGCAAAACTGGATGGGAAATTGTGACAATTACCAAGAAGAAAGATTTAAGAACCTCAAACATAAGTAGTAGAAGTCAAGATAGACCATATTCTGGGCCATGAAAAAGTCATTCACTAAACTGGAAATTATTTGAATCACACAAACCAAATTCTCTGACCACAATGGAATTAAATTAAAAACTAATAAAAGAGAGATTATCTACAAAATCCCCAAATAGTAAGAAACACAACTCTAAATAACTTATGGGTCAAAGAATAATTTAAAGGGAAGTTATCTTTCAATTACTTTTTACCATTTACATTTTACCATTTATCTTTCAATTACTCTTGCTGCATAATAAGCTATCCCAAAACACAGTAGCTTAAATTAAGCACCATTTTATTATGCTCATGGAATCTAGAGATCAGAAATTCAGACAGTGCAAGGGCAGAGACTCTGCCTTCAGCTCAGGTCATGATCCCAGGGTCATGGGATCGAGACCCGCATTGGGCTCTTTGCTTAGCAGGGAGCCTGCTTCTTCCCCTCTCTCTCTCTCTCTCTCTCTGTCTCTCTGCCTGCCTCTCTGCTTACCTGTGATTTCTGTCAAATAAATAAATAAATAAATAAAGCTTTAAAAAAAAAAATCAGTTGTGTATGTATGTGTATTTGTGTCTCTACCTTTGTTTAGATTCTTTCTTCTGTTCTTTTTTTTTTTTTTTTTAAAGATTTTATTTATTTATTTGACAGAGAGAAATCACAAGTAGATGGAGAGGCAGGCAGAGAGAGAGAGAGGGAAGCAGGCTCCCCGCTGAGCAGAGAGCCCGATGCGGGACTCGATCCCAGGACCCTGAGATCATGACCTGAGCCGAAGGCAGCGGCTTAACCCACTGAGCCACCCAGGTGCCCCCTTTCTTCTGTTCTACTGATGAATTAATATTGTTCCATTATCTATCTTGACTCCAGTATTAAACTATTTTGATCACTGCAGCTTAATGATACGCCTTCGAGTCAATTAGTTTAAGTCCTCCAATTTTGTGAAAGTTGTTTTCCTATTCTAGTTCTTTCACATTTCCATATGTATTTGAATTCCAATAGTTCATTGTTAATATTCAAAAGCAATTTTTGTATATTGATCTATATTATCTTTTACAACCTCCCTGAATTCATTTATTAGTTCTACTATTGTTTGGTGATTCCTTACAATATTTTACACATTAATTCATTTCATCTACTCATTTCTATACTTTTTATCCCTTTTTTTCCCCTCCTTTACAATGATATAGTTTGTAAGGCAGTTTCTGACCTATCTTTTAGTATACTAATTCTCTCTGCAGCAATGCCTAATATGCTATTAAGTCAATCTTCTGGCTACTTACTTCACTTACTGTATTTTTTCAGTTCTTGAATTCAATTTAGTTTTTTCATTCATTACCAACACTCTGACAAAATGCTAATCTTCTATTTTCTTTAAACATATCAAGCACAGGTTTGTCTGAGTGCCACTATCTAAATCCCTTGTAAGTCTGTCTGTTTCTTGTATCTTAGTTTTTTGTGATGTTGTTTTGTCTTCTTGGATGTCTGATTACTTTCAACTGGATGCTGTGTATTTTATGTTTTAAAAAAAAAAAAAGGTTGAAATAATTTGAGATTCTGCATGATCTTATCTTCCTCCAACACGAATTTATGTTTTCTTTTAGCAGGCAAGTAGCTGAAAGGCTCTAGAAATAGCAGATAACCTTAACCCAATTAGGAGTTCAAGTAATTCAAAGCTCGGTTGCAGCCTCTATGAGGGCTGATCTCTTTCTAATTCACCCATAGATCTACAATGTAGTCTATTATAACACTTATAAACCCAAAAACTGATTTAAGTTAAAAAAAAAAAAAAAACAGAATTTACCCACCTTTTGACTCCAACAAAATCACAAAATTCTTACTACCTATTTTATTATTGAAAGCTCTCTGAATAACTGAATACTCTTTCTCTCTAAAGCCAGATTTGGTGTTAAACTTTAACTAACCAAACTTACTTTTTAACTGTAATACACAGCAGTAAGCTACACTGCTGTTCACATGGAAAATAAATGCTAGTCAACTTTATTTTTGCTAATAGTTACAATTTAGTAAATGTTTCACTATCAATCAGAAAAAAATTGTCTTATACCTTGGTCACACTTAATCCACAATTTTATCTCCCTCAAAATAAAAACAGAATATTCAACTGTTAGAAAATATAAAAGCCATTAATAGACATTAAATTTTATAACACCATTGCATGTTCTGCTGACAGATATTTTAAAAAGGTGAAATAAACTTAGTCTAAAAGTGCATAAAGTGTTCTTGGTTCAAGAAAAGGGGCAATATCATGCTAAAAGATATACTCCCCATATATTTGAATTTTTCAAAGGGAGATCTAAAATTGAGACTCTGGGGCAGTGACAAAAAATATATATATACATCTTCATAATCTAAAAATTCTGTATGTTCTTTTGTTAAAATTTTATTTTATTTCTACTTCAGAAGAATGGTGATAAATATTTTAAAAGATCATGTGTATATGTGTGTGTATATATATATACACACACATACGTATATATACATACACAGAGTTAAACTGCTAAATACCCTTCATATTTCTGACAATTTTCACCCCCTTCTTCTCTTAAAATATAGTATCTTTTAAAATGTCTTCTTAATTTTATTTTTCTAGTCCTACCAGTGTTTTCACATTACAAGAACACTTAGAAATGGGGAAAACTGCCAAGCACTTTAAAGTGTTTATATCTGAGGCACCTGGGTAGATTAGTCATTAAGCATCAGGTCATGATCCTAGGGTCCGGCATCAGCATCGGGCTCCCCATTTCTCCCTCTCCCACTCTCCCTGCTGTGTTCCCTCTCTCGTGTGTGTGTCTCTGTCAAATAAATAAAATATTTTTTAAAAAATTGTTTATATCTTTAAAAAGATGAGCAGAAGACATGAACAGACATTTCTGCAAAGAAGATATCCAAATGGCCAACAGACATATGAAAAAGTGCCCAACATCACTCAGCATCAGGGAAATACAAATCAAAATCACCTCACACCAGTCAGAATGGCTAAAATTAACAAGTCAGGAAACGACAGCTGTTGGCGAGGATGTGGAGAAAGGGAATGCAAGCTGGGGTAGCCACTCTGGAAAACAGTATGGAGGATCCTCAAAAAGTTGAAAATAGAGCTACCCTACAACCCAGCAATCGCACTACTATTGGGTATTTACCCTAAAGATACAAATATATTGATCTGACAGGGCACATGCCCCCAAATGTTTATAGCAGCAATGCCCACAATAGCCCAACTATGGAAAGAATCTAGATGTCCATCAACAAATGAATGGATAAAGAAGATATGGTACACAACACACACACACACACACACACACACACACACACACACACACGGGAATACTATGCAGCCATCCAAAAACAAAACAAAACACTGAAATCTTGCCATTTGCAACAACGTGGATGGAACTAGAGGGTATTATGCTAAGGGAAATAAGTCAATCAGAGAAAGATAATTACAATATGGTCTCTCTGGTATGAGGAATTTGAGAGGTGGGGGGTTGTGGGGGGTGGGGGGGGAATGAAACAAGAGAGGACTGGGGAGGGAGACAAACCATAAGAGACTCTTAATCTCAGGAAACAAACTAAGGGTTGCTGAGGTGTTGTGGGGGAGGGACAGGATGGCTGGGTTATGAACATGGGGAGGATATGTGCTATGGTGAGTACTGTGAATTGTGTAAGATTGATGATGCACAGACCTGTACCCTTAAAGCAAATAATACAGTATATATGTTAAAGAAAAAAAATTCACCTGACATGCTATCAGGTCATTTACTTTACTGAAAATAACTGAATATCACAAGTGGCTAGATAAAACCCATTTCTATACAGTGTTCACCTTTCAATTCACTAAAGATATTTAAAAAAAAAAAAAAAGCCAAACCTAAATGATTGAAAACTAGGCTCTTTTAATGTTAAAAAACTGCTTCCCACAAAACAAACAAAAATAAGTATTTATTTATATTACTCTAAATATTTTTAGACATAGAATATCTAAATTTTATCAAATATAAAAGCAAGTTGTGGAGGTGTGACTGCAAAGCACCAACCATCCACAACTATACCCCATACTACTATTCTAAAGATAATTTTTTTAAAAAGCCAAAAAAAAATCTTTTATCTGATCCGATCAACTGCTGCTTATAAGCAAAACTGATTTAAATGACCTCACATCCCCTGTTTTGACTTTCCCTTTTTCATACATGGCATCCTTCAAGATATATAAGTCAATTATGTGATACATATCCAATGTCCAAGAACATTCAGAAGCAGGAACACTACGGAAAGGCTATATATATTTTTGTTTTTTCTGGAAATTTCCTTTGCTCTCTGACTCCTTCCCCAATGACAAGGAAAAGTAAAATGGATGGGTAGAACAAAATTACGAACTTCAAATAAATCATAGGTACTAAATAAGGTTTTCATTTTGGTTTTTAAAAAAATCAACTGCATGAGTATATTATGGGGAAGATTATCTTGCTAAGCTCTTGTGTAAACAAAACCTAAGTAAGGGGAGTACCAGGTGTTCGACTATGACCACAAGGTCAATATGTTCGGCCAATATAGTATAGTTATTATAAAGAAAGGGAGGGGGAAGCAATAATACAACCAAAGCATTAACAGATGTAACATGTATCCTAAAGGAGAAAATATACTCATTTTCTCTGCATTACAACTTCTACATCTAGTTATGTACAGCAATAGTGCCAAAGTTGAGATTCTGAGAGAAAAGCAACCAGAAAACAAGGAACACTCACTATCAGCACAGAATATATCTGAAGTATTAGAAACATTAACTTTAATATCCTCCTGTGTGATGACTTCCAAATTATATCCTGACCTGCCCCAGGTTTCAAATGCATAACCACATACCTGCTGAATATATTTACTTGACTGTTTCACTCACATTTCAGCCTCAACCTGACAGTACAGTGTAAAGAGCATGAACACTGGAGGCAGACTGCCATGACTTAAAATCCAGAACATGGATTCCAGGGTGTCTGACAGTTACAGCTAATGCAGACCTTGAACAAACTGTGTGACCTCTTTATGCCTCAACTTCCTCATCTATAACATGGGAATAGTTAACAGTTTATAAGGTTGTCCCTGAGATTTAAATACATAATTTTTGAAAGCTCTTAAAATAGAACTGGACACATACTAACTGCTATAGTTGTTTATGAAAAAATTTTAAAACATACCTAATAAACAAATTCAAACTCTCATCCCCCCAAATTATGCCTCTTTTATAACATTTATTTCAGAAAATCTAAGACAGAACTTTGCTCCTTTCTTTACCTTAAGCCTACTTCCCCGCACCCCCCCCCCGCCTGCCTCTCTGCCTACTTGTGATCTCTGTCAAATAAAATCTTAAAAAAAAAAATCCTAGTACATACATAGAGCACACATCTCAGTAAGTTTAATAAGTACTCTTTATAAGCTTGTCTCCCTCTTTCCTTGAGATAAAGGAACACACATACTTCTTTTCCTACTCCAACATCTAAAGCAGTACCTGACACAGTAACGGACCAAAAAGTTTGTTGTGCTAATGACTCCAAAGTCATATTATTTCTATCTTATGACGTTGTCTCTCTAGAGCTGTATAAAAGTTGAAAAGGTGAATTCCTAAAATAACAGATTCCCAGTCTGGGAGTACTCAAAGTGAAACAGAATGCTACCATTCTTGTTCTTTCAATCAGTTAATGATTCACCAAATATTTATTTACTACCCCATATATACCTGATATTGGGGACATAAGGATAATTTAAAATGAGTTTTCTTATAATGCTTAGAGGTGAGGAGAGAAGAAGACAAATAATGGCTAAACACGAAAAGCTACTAAATAAACACTAGTGAACTGTCCCTAAAATTGAGAAGTACATTTCTAATAGAACATATAATGAAGAACATCACCATATTTGGGAAGAGCATAGATTCTGAATTCGAAATGAGATTTGGTTACCTGAAGACAGTAATTTTAATTTTTCTTCCTTCTTTTTGGACTGTCACATACATGAATACACCCAGAGTTATGCATTCTTTCTACAACGTACTAAGTAACTACACTCCTAATAAACAAGGCATGAAGCCCAATAGTGCTTACCAGTTATACCATCCCTTTTTTAAAAGAAAAACCAAAACAGGGGTGCCTGGCTGGCTTTGTTGGTAGAGCATGAAACTCCTGATCTTAAGATTGTGAGTTTGAGCCCCATGTTGGGGACAGAGTTTACTTAAAAAACAAAAACAGGGGTGCCTGGGTGGCTCAGTGGGTTAAAGCCTCTGCCTTCGGCTCAGGTCATGATCCCAGAGTCCTGGGATCAGGCCCCACATCGGGCTCTCTGCTCAGCAGGGAGCCTGCTTCCTCCTCTCTCTCTGCCTGCTTGTGATCTCTGTCTGTCAAATAAATAAATAAATAATCTTTAAAAAAAAAAAAAAAACAAAACAAAACAACAACAACAACAACAAAAAGCAGTTCTTTATGACTTGCAAACTTCAAGAGTTCAAGACTTCAAGAGAAACCAATCTTAATTTCCTGCCACAAACAATTAGTCCAGGAGTGTCTGGCGAAGTATGGCTTACAAGGACTCTATACAGGAGGACACTACCATCACAGAATATATCTGAAGGTACTAGAAACATGACAGAGACAACCAGCTGCCAACTCAATTCCAATTTTTCCCTTTTAACCACATTAAGAGATTTTGCTGGGGCTGGCAATACTCTCAGCTTTAAAACCAACAAACAAAAAAAACCACCAAATTTTTCTGCCCTTCTTGTAGTAGGCATAGTTACATACTAGTTCTGGCCAAGGAGATGTAAGTAGAAGTCCCTTGGTACACTTCTGAGAAAGCTCTTCTAAAGAAGGAGGAAGACTCAGCCACATTTCTAATCCTCTCCCCTTTTTCCCTTCTTTCTGCCTAGAATAAGAAAATAAAAATAAGGGTAACATCCCATAAAGGGAAGAAAAGAAAGTTAGAGCTGAGCCTTTAATGAAATCACAAACTTGCTACACCAGCATCAAACCACATACCTCCACACTTTACAGGGAAGAAAAATACATCCCCAACTCACTGAAGCTCCTCTTGTGGGTTTTCTGTTATTTGTAGTTGAATCTAAGCCTAATAAACGCTGATGATAAATAATGAAACTAAATTAAACCTCTGTCCTAGGGAGCAATGGAAGAATATAATTCCCAAAAACATAGACAGCCAAGAGTGGAAAGACACACCCTCATGCTGCACACTCAGAGCAGAGTTGCCTGAAATAAGAACTCAGGGTACAAAGCTATCTGAGCAGGTTTCTTCCTTGCAGCTAGACAGAGCATTAACAACAATGGCACTGCTTTCTCTTCTGGGCAAGGATATTAGAATGCAGCTGGGAACAACATTATTTATTTTTTTTTTTTAAAGATTTTATTTATTTATTTTACAGAGAGAGATCACAAGTAGGCAGAGAGGCAGGCAGAAAGAGAGAGGAGGAAGCAGGCTCCTGCTGAGGAGAGAGCCCAATGCGGGACTCGATCCCAGGACCCTGAGATCATGACCTGAGCCGAAGGCAGTGGCTCAACCCACTGAGCCACCCAGGCGCCCCACAACATTATTTTTTAAATGATCTTAAATATGCTCTTTAAAAAAATTAAATAGAACAGTCACAGGTTTTGATAGATGAATTAAACTGCTATGCACATTCCATATTCAAACATTTATCTGCATGCAGTTAAACAGGTTCATTAAACATTTATAAGAAATGGACAGAAAACAGTGTGTATAGCATAGCTTATTTAAAGTAGAGGGAAATCAAAACTGTATGAATTCTACAGGCCTACGAATATCTAAGGACAATCCTGTTTACTTGTGGGCTTCCTCTAGTCTGACAGCTTTCCTTAGACTGTCCCTTTCATCTGTAATTTCTGAAAAATGGCCTTTCCAGATAAATCTTTAAGTTAAAGTTCCTGTGAGAAAGCAATTTGCTTCCTGTAGGTTCCATGAGAACACTAGGAAGTATATGAAGGTAGAAGTAAGCAAAAACTATGCAGGATAATCTAAAATACTAGATAAATTCATTGAAGGACAAAGCTAATGCTATGCAGTGAGGTCTAGCAGGAAAAAATGAAATCTGACATCCAAGCTGGGGATTTAATTGAGATAAGACAGTGTCCAGACGAGGGTGACAAAAGTAGGAAATAAACATCTTCAATATGGCATTTTAAAAGAATCAAAAAGAATTATAATTACAGTTATAAAATATTTCCAAACACCTTTTCCATCTCAGATTTCCTTAAAATACACAGTAAGACTAACATGGTTTAATAATTAAAACTGCACAATTGGATGCCTGGGTGGCTCAGCTGATTAAGCAACTGCCCTCAGCTCAAGTCACGACATTAAGCTGGAATTAAAACTCAAGCTCTAGGAGCGCCTGGGTGGCTCAGTGGGTTAAAGCCTCTGCCTGCAGCTCAGGTCATGATCCCAGGGTCCTGGGATCAAGCCCCGAGTCGGACTCTCTGCTCGGCAGGGAGCCTGCTTCCCTGCCTGCCTCTCTGCCTACTTGTGATCTCTGTCTGTCAAATAAATAAATAAATAAATAAAATCTTTTAAAAAAAACACACACAAAAAACAACAAACTCCAGTTCTAGAATCCATGCTCTTAATTATTCTACCAAATTGTCTTTCTAGGTGTTGTAACACCTAAATTCGTTTGTAGTCAAAATGGACAGATATGAAGTTATTTCTTTTCTTTTTTAAGATTTTATCTATATATTTGACAGAGACAGAGAGAGCACAAGAAGAGGAAGCAGCCCAAGGAGAGGGAGAAGTGGGCTCCCAGCAGGGAGCCTGATGTGCTCAATCATGACCTAAGCCAAAGGCAGACGCTTAAGTGACTGAGACACCCAGGTACCCCTGAAATTATTTCTTCTGTTGTACTATTTTGTCAAGATACTGCTATTCTCCAAGCACCCAAATTTGAATCTGTGTGGTGACTTTTGGTCTTTCGGTGCATTCCACAGTCAGTCACATAACAAAATCCTGTCAGTTGAATACCACTCCATTTCTACTCCTACTGCCATCGTCCTGGTGATTCCATAGCCAAAAACTGCATCGACTTTTCAAGAAGCCAACAGCTCATGCCAAGCTTACTGATAAAACATCTTTTTCACATGAACTACTATCTCTTACATTAGTTTGTCATTCTAGCCTATATCTTAACTTTCCCTTCCAGATATATACCAAACACTAGAAAAGCAAAACTGTAAAATAAGAATGTATCAATCTTATTTCCTATTGTATTAACACACAGAGACTTTAAAACTTCAGCACTAGGGGGGAGAAAAAAGACTTCAGCACTAGAAATGAAATCTATAGGAAAGGACAGTACTGACAGTAGGATAGTGGCCTTTTAACTTCTGGTGTTCTCACTTTAATTACCATAATCATAATTGATATGACCCTCAAGAAAGCACAGCGCTTCCTTTAAACCTTTTTGATTCCAATCGGTATTAATGAGACCATTTGGAGAGGTTAAAAGACATCACCAAATAGAAACAAATAGAAATAGAGGCTTACAAGTTTAAAAACAGTCCACAGCATATAATAAATCATAATGTTTCTAACCTTTTTCAGTTCCTTTAGTCACAAAACTGTTCATAGTCCCTAATCTCAATATCTCAACACAAAGATGACTCAGCCAAGTGATACAAGGCTTCACTTGGCAATTTCCACACCCAGCTACCACACCTTGTTTGCTCTTAGCATTCTTAAATGTAATCTACTCCAAAGCCAAAGGATCATCCAAAGCCCTAAAACAACTTTGAAGGTCCCTCATATGAATTCCTTGTTTCTTAGTTCCCTTCATGGCAGTATGTGGGAAATGCTATCTTCTGCTCTTCCTCTTGAGAGGCAGAATGAAATAATACATAATCCTGGCCTATACCTTGGATCCTCCTATTTCACTTGTTTTAAATCTGGAAGAAATGCCTCATCTAGTTGCTTGGTAACTGACACATTAAATGACTATTGTCAAATGGTAATCTTTTACCTTCATATACAAAGAGTAGCTGATCTGAACCAAAAAGCTGAGGTGATCTGAGATTATAGAATACATCAATATTGGCATCTGAAACTTGCCACAGATATTAATCCAGTGTGATATGGATCAGATTAACTTCACATTTTCTGTGGCCTTGTAAGGTCTTCATATCCTTGCAGCACTGCAGCTAACACCTCAAAGTGACACCCACAGAAACAAGAGCTCACAATTCTACTAGCAGTAGCTAATACCAGTCTGTAGTCTCAATATGATCTATTGCAAAGCTAGCTAAAAATAATGTCCAAAGATATGCCAGAGTTGGAATTTCTTTTTGAAAAGCAGAAGGTAACTTAAGATCCTAAACCTTCACTGACACAGTATAACATCCAGCACTATGTGGAACAAGATCCCCATTTTTGTCATCTCAACTAGATTATGTGTCTGAAATCCCACTCTCAGTATAATGTAATTAAATAGGATGATAAGATTCAACATTCTGCCCTGCGTGTGTACTAGAAAATCCAATTTTATTACATTAACAATCCTATATGATTTGTTCTTTGTTTTTTTGTTTGTTTGTTTGTTTTAAAATAATCTCTATACCCAATGTGGGGCCTGAACCTATGACTCTAAGCTTAAGAGTTGCACATTCCACCAACTGAGCCAGCTAGGCTGTCCTGAGTCCTATAGTATTTGTAATTTAATAATGCTTCCAAACATTTTAGAATGTCCAAATTTCAAAAAAGGAATATGAATATGTAACTATCCTAACAGAAATTTAGTAAACAGGATTTGATAAGGAAAAAACATAGTATTTCCAAGTACAGGGGGAAAAAATGGACTATTAACCCTAATAGGTCAGGTTACTGCTATAAATTTATGGAAAAGAGCAAGATGATACGTATAAAACTATGAAGGTGATAGTTATATATGAGGATAGACCCTCATATATATATACATATATATGGGGAAGTTCAACATCACTATAAAAATGCTACAAGACTGAATATGAAGGCATAGGACACATCTGTCTTATTTACCATTGCATTCCCAACACCAAACAAACTGTCTGCACATAACAGGCACTAAGAAAATACTCAAATCACTGGAAGTATTAGACAAAGTATATATAGACAAAAGTATATAGACAAAAGCCACATGATCACGTGGCAAGAGAAATAAACTGATTTAACCATCAAAACAGAAGTTGGAATTAGATCAGGAAAACTTTAAGGATTCTGTAACATTTTCATCATCATCCCAGATTTCAAATGGGGGTCACACTCTAAAAGGAAGAACTTTTAGAGAAATGCCAATAACTAGAGGCTTCATTATAATCTACCAGTCAGTCAGTCTCTTTATACAAATCTTTGTCAAGTGGGAGAAAAAAGAAAGAAGGGAAAGTGAATCACTAAACATTAGTGGTCTCAGAGGACAAACTATATCTATCTACCTATCTCTCTCTCTCTACACACACACACACACACACACACATTTCTATATTTAGAAACTAAATAATCATATTAATCTAAAAAAATGACCAAGCCTATGAATCGTATTAAAAGAATTGATCCTTTAGGCAGCTGGGTGGTGCAGGTTAAGTGCCTGACTCTTGGTTTCAGATCAGGTCCTGATCTCAAGGTCCTGAGATGGAGCCCAGACTCAGGCTCCACGCTTAGTTCAGAGTCCACCTAAGACTCTCCCTCTGCACCTCCCCGACAACCCCCCTCAAATAAATGAATAATTAAGAAAAAAAAAAAAGAAGAAATCTTTATGTGCTATATTCTATATATTAACAAATAATTAATGGAGGATATGTCCCTGGTATCAAAAGTACATAGAAACATCTTTCCTCCATACAAGCCCCAAACTGAAAAGTCCTGTAACAACTGCTTAATTAAACAACTGCTTAGTTGCAGGATTAATTCAGAAAAACATAGGATTTTTATATTTGTACTTACCTTGCTTTAATGATAAACTATAAATTTGACTCTTCATCCCTCTACCCTTTCCCCTGTACTTGTATGAAACACAAATATTTTAGAAAATATTGCATCATATACAAATAGGTTACACATTAAATGCATAAACTATTTGATCACAGAAAATTATAATCCTGATCATGTACACTCATGTGTCTGAATAATTCTTGGCTACTTTAAGTAAACAAACTAACGTCCATTACAATTTCATATTAAAGATATTTTTGTTAATAATTTAGTAAGGCTCGGGTGCCTGGGTGGCTCAGTGGGTTAAGCCGCTGCCTTCGGCTCGGGTCATGATCTCAGGGTCCTGGGATCAAGTCCCGCATCAGGCTCTCTGCTCAGCGGGGAGCCTGCTTCCCTTCCTCTCTCTCTACCTGCCTCTCCATCTGCTTGTGATTTGTCTCTGTCAAATAAATAAATAAAATCTTAAAAAAAAAAAAAAAATAATTTAGTAAGGCTAGGGTGCCTGGGTGGCTCAGTCAGTTAAGCATTCAACTCTTGATTTTGGTTAGAGTCATGATTTCAGGGTTGTGAGATCAAGCCCCATGTCAGGCACTGCACTCTGCATGGAGTCCACTTATTCCTCTCCCTCTGCTCCCCCCATAACTTGCTCTTTGTCTCTCTTTCTCTCTAAAATAAATAAAATCTTTAAAAATAATAATAATTTGGTATATATAAACTACGTATATATATTTGGATATATAAACTACAGGGCATATAGTTATAATTTTGCTTGGTAATATCAGAAATATTCAATATTCTAAAAGCTATTTAACCCTGCTCATTTGCTTTCCTTAGACTATTTGGCAAGCAGCAATAGGCTGCCATGGTTATTTACACACGAAGGGGCCACCATTGTTTGTGTCACTTCTTTTTTTTTTAATTGCTTTATTATTTTTTAGTAGTGCTTATCACTTCTCACATATTTTAGAATTTACTTATTATGGTTAGTCCCAGTCTCTTTCCACTAGATACTTAAATTCTAAGAAGACAGGATTTTATCTGGTTCACTGCTGTATCTTCAACACTATGCCTGATATATAGTAAGTGCTCAATAAACAACTGTTAAATAAACAAAATGGCATTAAATCATAGCTAAATTTCAAAATTGCCATAAATTTTAAAGCAAAATTCTGGACAAATGAGCAAACTACCAAAAAAGGAAATTGTGTTTTTTGTAACTACTCACAAGCTTGTACTTTAATGATCTTCTCTTTAAAATCACGTTATAAGGGCGCCTGGGTGGCTCAGTGGGTTAAGCCGCTGCCTTCGGCTCAGGTCATGATCTCAGGGTCCTGGGATCGAGTCCTGCATCGGGCTCTCTGCTCAGCAGGGAGCCTGCTTCCTCCTCTCTCTCTCTCTGCCTGCCTCTATGCCTACTTGTGATCTCTCTCTGTCAAATAAATAAATAAAATCTTTAAAAAAAAAAGATTCTTAAAATCACGTTATACGAACTGATACATAAATTCAGTAAAGTCACAGGATACAAAATCAGTGTACAGAAATCTGTTGTATTTCTATACACCAGTAATGAAGCATCAGAAGGAAAAATAAAAAACCAATCCCATTTACAAAAAAAAACAATAAAAAAAAACTAGGAATAAACCTAACCAAAAAGGTTAAAGATTTATACTCTGAAAATGATAAAACACTTACAAAAGAAACTGAAGATGACACAAAGAAATAGGAAAACATTCCATGTTCATGGATTAAAAAAACAAATGTTGTTAAAATGTCTATACTACCCAAAGCAATCTACACATTTAACACAATGCCTTTCAAAATACCAACAGAGTATTTTACACAGAGCTAGAACAACAGTCCTAAAATATGTATGGAACCACAAATACCCTGAATAACCAAAGCAATCTTGAAAAGCAGAAATACAGGTATCACAATTCTGCGCTTTGTAATTATATTACAAAGCTGTACTGATCAAGATGTATGGTACTGATACAAAAACAGACACATAAACCAGTGGAACAGAATAGAGAACCCAAAAATGAACCCACAACTCTATGGTCAACCAATCTTTGACAAAGCAGGAAAGACTATCCAAGGGAAAAAAGAAAGTCTCTTCAACAAATACTGTTGGGAAACTGAACAGCAAGATGCAAAAAACAGAAACTGAACTGCTTTCTTACACAAAAATAAATTCAAAATGGATGAAAAAACATAAATGTGAGAAAGTAAACCCTCAAAATCCTAGAGGAGAACACAGGCAGTAACCTCTATGAGACTGGCCAGAGCAACTTCTTATTAGATACCATTCCACGGCAAAGGAAACAAAAGAAAAAATAAACTACTGGGGCTTCATCACGATAAAAAGCTTCTGCACAATGAAGGACACAATCAACAAAATGAAAAGGCAACCTACAGAATGGGATAAGAAATTTCCAAATGACATACCTGATAAAATCTATTTAAACTTATAACACTCAACACCCAAAAAACAAATAATCTAGTTAAGAAATGAACAGAAAACATGAATAAACATTTTTCCAAAGAAGACATACAGATGGTCAACAGACATACATAGAGATGATCAACATCACTTGGCATCAGGGAAGTGTTTCTTCCTCTACTTCTCTGGCCTTTCAGAAAGTAAAACATTTAAAACAAGAATCCAGCTCTCTACTCCATCTTATTTATTAGCTCTCAGAAGTCTCAGGAAAAGCTGTTTCCGCCTGGAAGCCTGTGTACCTTGACCAAAGTAAATCGCAATTAATTCACAAACTGAAGGCACATCTCTGGAAGGACCTATTTAGCAGAGGCTTCCATCAGGGTTAAAACAATAACCTTGTTGTTTAACCCTTAAACTGTCCCTGTTCCCCTTCCCCCAGGGGACTTAAAAACAAGTCCTGGAAACCAGCCCCAGGTAACAAAGCTCAAATACAAGGGTGGGTCAGGCCAGGTGAAGACATCTGATCAGTGGGGGGATGCATACTCTCTCCCTAGTTACCAAGGAGTATGGGCACCTTTGGGGCGCCAATTCTGACCAAGGTGATAGGCTGGTTCAAATGTCTACTAGGGTAAACTGTAATTCAATTGGTCACCTAGCATGACTGTGCAGCTTTCTCTGTGTGTTACAGTTTCATTGGCCACCTGTGCGTGGCCAGGCTCAACCTCATGGTCTTTGCCGTTAAAAGCTAGTCTGTGAAACAGAGAAAGGTCGCCCTCTCTTTTAAGAGGCATGGCCCTGGGACGCCTGGGTGGCTAAGTGGGTTAAGCCGCTGCCTTCGGCTCAGGTCATGATCTCAGGGTCCTGGGATCAAGTCCCGCACTGGGCTCTCTGCTCAGCGGGGAGCCTGCTTCCTCCTCTTTCTCGGCCTGCTTCTCTGCCTACTTGTGATCTCTCTCTGTCAAATAAATAAATAAAATCTTTAAAAAAAAAAAAAAAGAGGCATGGCCCTGGCCAGTCAGTTTGATTCTTGATGCCTGGTGCGAAATAAAGATTTGCTTGACCTTCGCTTTCAGTCTCGCTCCTTTAATTACGGACCCATTTTGGGAGGGACCTAACAAGCTCATATAAGTTTTATATTAGTTTATTTCTCTCCAAAGTACATACTACTAGATTTGAGAAAAATACTTAAGATCCTACTATATTCTCTTTTTTTTTAAGATTTTATTTATTTATTTGACAGAGAGAGAGAGAGAGATCACAAGTAGGCAGAGGGGCTGGCAGAGGAAGCAGGCTCCCCACTGAGCAGAGAGCCCAAAGCGGGGCTCAATCCCAGGACCCTGAGTTCATGACCTGAGCCAAAGACAGAGACTTGACCCACTGAGCCACCCAGGTGCCCCAAGATCTTACTATACTCTTAATGAAATCTTTCTGTCAGTTATGAAACCAATAGTGCAATCTAACTTCATTAGAATACCACAGTTGTCATAATCAAAGTTATTCCCAAATTCACATGTATGATAGGCATTTTTTATAAAAACAGTTTCTTTTTGGAGGAAATAAAAAATACCAACTCCTTAGTTACCACAGATTTGTATCATTAGACTTTCCTGATTTTAATGTTGAAACATTTTTCAAGTCTTTCTAATATCACTTAAGCCTAATTAGAATAAGGCCTATCCTGTTAACTTAATCATTTTTTAAAGTAGCAGGGAAAAAAACAACTTTTTAAAAAGAATGAGTTTGTCCCCACTAACACAAAGAATATTTTAATTTCTAAAAGGCCTTAGTAAAGACTCAAAGGACCAGGGTTTTATCATCTCAGCCAACAGTTAGGAGCTTTACGATCTTGGACAACTTATTAAATCTCTAGATTTCAGTATCTTGTTTTTAGTATGAAGGCAGATTAATTTCAGCACTTAAAAAATTTTAACTTACCTAAAACTGTCAGTTTTCTCTTTAGTTTTTCAAATCTTGAATTTATATAAATTTTCCCAACTTCTACATATATTTCAGATTCTGGAGAATTCCTTTTTTTTTTTTTTTTAAGATTTTATTTATTTATTTGACAGAGAGAGACACAGAGAGAGAGGGAACACAAGCAGGGGAGGGGAGTAGCAGAGTGAGACGCAAACTTCCCAACCAGCAGGAAGCCCGTTGCGGGGCTTGATCCCAGCACCCTGAGATCATGACCTGAGTCAAAGGCAGATGCTTAACAACTGAGCCTCCCTGGCACCCCAAGATTCCAGACAATTCTTGGCTGAACTTGAATTATCTTTAAGTTAGCCAGAATTCGCTGTTTAAATAAATAAACCTTAAGGACTTATTATCTTTATCATTAATTTATGAAATACTGATACCTATTTTTATCTTTTATTATATTTAAGGAGACATCAGAAATTATTCTTACCATCCCCCTGCATGGACACATCTCAGAACAATTCAATAGTACACTATTGCTACCTAAGTACAAACTACATAGAAATTATTTCCAGTAAAGATACATGTATATCATTTCAAGGGATTTCTTTCTTTTTTTTTTTTAAGATTTTATTTATTTATTTGACAGAGGGAGAGAGAGTACAAGCACTGAGAGCAGCAAGGGGAGAAGTGGGCTACATGCTCAGTGGGAGTTGATCCGAAGGCTTTTATGCCAGGACCTCAGGATCATCATCTGAGTCAAAGGCAGACGTTTAACCAACTGAGCCACCAAGCAGCTCTCAATGCATTTCTGAAAAATAAAGGAAGTCTAGTGATGATAAAATTTGCTCTAAATTAGTAGAGACAACCACATCACTGACAGATTCATAATTGACAAATATATAACTGATTAATAAAATTTTAGTTCTCAATGATCAAAAAAACTCTTCCTTGATAAATCCACATATATGTGTTTTGTCACCTTAGTAACTCTTTCTCCCTAAAATTTTGTATATTGGTGATATTAGTGACTTTTTATAGACACATAAGTACCACTAGAGGCCACCAAATACCTCACTTTTTAAAACTTGCTCATTTATAACATAAGGAGATGACCGTGCACAGTAATATCTATAACTTGCAAAGTTCCACATGAATACTCAAAGATAATACCAACTCAAGCAAAAATATCTGAACATATTCCATATAATAAATAAGATGTCTAAATTACAGAAGAACTTGATTACACCAAAAGCTAAGGGTTGGGGAGATAGATAATATGAAAACATCATTCCTTGTACACCTTTGAAAATAGATTATATGACCTAGGAAATGGATGCTCTCTCTAAATAGCTGTTGTCATTTATAATTAAATTATTTATCTATACAGAGATATATAGATACTGATATAGACAGATAAATAAAATCCAAATTTCACTATTTTTTCTTCCATACCACAAAGTATGGAAGTCTTTCACATATAAGAATGTTTTCGTATCTAAAGTTGGCTACCATCTACAGCAATTAAAATTAAGAAATTCTATTGTCAAAGTCACCCCACATATTTGAATCCAAAATTCTGACTTGAAGAATAAAATCTGGCTCAGAATCATAGAGAACACCTGAAAAAACTTTGCCCTGAGTTTCTAGGTAATCTGTTACATGTCCCCTCATTTCTTCCAATGTCTTCCTCCTCACTAAAAGAAAAGAGAAAAAAAAGAACAGAAGGCTCAAGTAGCATCTAAATTCTGTAGATCCATGTGAAATCTATGAGACAAAATGGGAATTCTTGCTATCTGAATATCCACCTTTTTTGCATAATGATATATTCCACTTCAAAGGTTTCCAGGTACTCCAGAAAAACTTTATTTAGTCATGCTTTCGGTGTTCTATCTAAAGTCTTTCCTTAAGTAAACACTGCAAAGACATTCTCTTAAGTTCTCTTTTAAAACCTTTTAGTTCCAGCTTTTACAGTTAGTCCATAATCTATTTCAGGTTAATTTTTCTGTGTAGTGTGAGGTATGACTAAAATTCAAGTACAGAAGACTGACAGAATACTGATACTACCACTTCCAGAGAAAATAAAATGGGCACACACACACACATACACACACACGAAGAAAACTGACATAGTAATCAAAATAATATAGTACTAGCAAGAAAAAACACAAGGATTGACACATAGATCAACGGGACAGAATAGAGAGCTCAGAAATAAACTCATGCTTACAAGGTCAGTTAATCTATAACAAAGGAGGCAAAAATACCCACTCTCTTCAACAAATGGAGCTGGAAAACTAGACAGCCACATGCACAAGAATGAAACTGGACCATTTTCTTACACCATGTACAAAAATAAATTGAAAATGAATTAGAGGGTGCCTGGGTGGCTCAGTGGGTTGGGCCGCTGCCTTTGGCTTGGGTCATGATCTGAGTCCTGGGATCGAGTCCCGCATCGGGCTCTCTGCTCAGCGGAGAGCCTGCTTCCCTCTCTCTCTCTGGCTGCCTCTCCGTCTACTTGTGATTTCTCTCTGTCAAATTAATAAATAAAATCTTTAAAAAAAAAAAAGAAAGAAAAAAAAAAGAAAATGAATTAGATTTGTAGGTAGGATCTGAAACCATAAAAACTCCTATAAGATAACACAGGCCATAAGCTGTGGGACACTGTCTTAGCAATATTTTGGAGGGACCAGTCTCCTCAGGGAAGGGCAACAAAAGTTGAAACAAATGGGATTACATCAAACTAAAAAGAGGATATTATGCTAAGCAAAATAAGTCAATCAGAGAAAGACAATTATCATATGATATCTCTGATATGAGGAATTTGAGAGGCAGAGTGGGGGGCTGTGGGGGTAGAGAAGGAAAAAATGAAACAATGGGACCAGGGAGGAAGACAAACCATAAGCGACTCTTAATCTCAGGAAACAAACTGAGGGTTGCTGGTGGCGAGGAGGGATGGGATGGCTGGGTGATGGACACTGGGGAAGGTATGTGCTGTGGTGAGTGCTGGGAATTGTGTAAGACTGATGATGCACAGACCTGTATCCCTGAAGCAAGTAATACATTACATGTTAATAAAAAATAATAAAAAAGCTTTTACACATAAAAGAAACCATCAACGAAACTCAGAGGCAACCTAATGAATAGAAGATATTTGCAAATCATACATCTGATAAGAAATTAATATTCAAAATACATAAAAAGTTATACAACTTAATACCAAAAACAACCAACCTGATGTTTAAAATGGCAGAGCACTTGAACATTCTTTTTCAAAGAAGACGTACAGATTTCCAACAGGCATATGAAAAGATGGTCAACATCACTGATCATGAGGGAAATGCAAAACCACAGGGTAATATTACCTCACACCTGTCAAATTAGCTACTCTGTAAAAAATAAGTGTTGGAGAGGCTGTACAGAAATGGGAACCCTTGGTCACTATTGGTGGGAATGCAAAGTGGTGCAGCCACTGTCGAAAACAGTATGGAGGTTCCTCAAAATATTAAAACTAGAACTACCAACGATCCAGTAATTCCACTTTCAGGTTTTATCCAAAGAAAACAAAAACACCAACTCAAGGGATGCCTGGATGGCTTAGCCAATTAAGCATCTGCCTTTAGCTCAGGTCATGATCCCAGGGTCCTGGGATTGTCCCACATCCGGCTCCCTGCTCAGCGGGAAGCCTTCTTCTCCCTCTGCCTGCCACTCCACTGCTTGTGTTCTCTCTGACAAATAAATAAATAAAATCTTTTTTTTTTTTAATTTTTATTTATTTGACAGACAGAAATCACAAGTAGGCAGAGAGGCAAACGGGGGGGGGGGGGGGAGGAGCAGGCTCCCCGCTGAGCAGAGAGTCCAATGCAGGGCTCAATTCTAGGACCCTGGGATCACAACCTGAGCCAAAGGCAAAGGCTTTAACCCACTGAGCCACCCAGGCACCCCATAAATAAATAAAATCTTAAAAAAAAAAAATTCAATGAGTTATATGTACCCTTGTGTTCACTGCAGCATTATTTACCATAGCCAAAATATGGAAGCAACCTAAGTATCCATCAATGGATAAATAAAGAAAATGTACCACAAATATGTATGTATATATATGAAACAAACCCTCTGAAATTTGTTCATCAAATTAGCATGATGAAGACTGTCTTGTACATTGTCTGATACCAAATGCATGGGTTTTTTTTTTCCAATAACAACTAGGTGTCCAACAATTCAAGAATTCTGACACTATCTCCCAGTGTTAGCATAGACTCTGCAGGTCAAGGGCTCAGGACTCAGGTTCCACAAGAATGCCCTCACTTTAGATAATAGCTGCAAACTGGGTCCCTAAGCTTATCCACTTCTGCATGCAGAATACAAATCCAAAATACCACCTCTGCCTCAAGTTCAATAATCTGTTAGAAAAAGAGAATTCAATAAAATAGTATTTGTATTTATCAATCTATTATAAAGAATACAACTGGGGAACAACCAAATAGAAGTACTAGGCAAAGTATGGAGAAGGGGGACCTTCAGAGCCTCCATACCTTCTTGAAAGACACTACCTTCCCACCATATCACCAATACAGAAGATCTCTGAACCCTTTCATTTAGGTGTTTTTATGGTAAATTTTAGTAGATAGTCAAGACTGATTAAATCATTGGCTGCTGGTGGTCTCCAGCTTCTCATCCTTCCCTAGGGAGGGCTGAAATTTCCAAACTTCTATTCACAGGGTTGGTTCCTGAAGCAATCTAGGGTCCACTAAACCAATCATTAGCATAGAAAAGACAGAATAGTAAATTCCAAGAGTTTCAGGAGCTCAGAGCCAGGAACTGACACAAAGACTAAATATTAGCGATGTCACAAAATAAAACTTGAGTCAAGGAGAATTACGATAAGGAAAAAGACATTCAAATTCAGCAAGAACACTGTGGTAGAGAAAAGCTAGCTGTTCACTAAATGTTTCACTTTTCTCCTAGGCACATATCTAGGCTTTATTTGCCGATTAAACTCCCATTATAGTTAAGAGGGTGGGGGGCTACATTACTGACTTCTGATAAATCGAAGGAAGTGACGCACACACCCTCCCAGGCCTATCCCATGAAAGTCAACCCTATCCTCCATGCTTTCTCTTACCACTCTGTCAGTGGCAATACCCAAGATGACCTTGAGAATAACACTCTGAAGATGGTAAACCCCATACCCATCTATCCCATGCCACTAATTAGACTTCATGAGTGTAAGAAGTGGCTAGCCACACTTCTTATCATGCTAGCCACAAAAATCTCAAGGTTTATCTATCATAACAGCTATTATTACCTTCATGAAATAAGAAAATATTAAAAACTTCAACTTTGTAATTTCAGAATGGGAAAGACATAAACTACACTTCAGAATAAACCCTTGAGATGTGAGTAAGATGGGTGATGAGCTGACAGTGGATGGCAAGAAATCATAATACTACAGCATATTAAAATATTAACAATCACCTGATAATAGCCCTTAGAAGAAGTAATATTATCAGAAAGGGTAAATGAACTTTCAAAGTTTTAATTCTTGATGCCATATTCTTTCCACTGTACCACACTTGTCTCTCAGAGAGAGCAAATCAAGGAGAATCTTTTGAAACCTATTATAACAGAGAAATAGGATAATAGCTAAAAGAGATAAAGTCAAGAAAAGATTTTTTTAGCTAGTCTTAACAATATACTTGGGATCAATGGAAAGAGAAGACTCAAAAAAGGAACTGGAAGTTAAGACGAGTAGAAGAATCCATAGCAGTGCCACAACAATTATAGGACAGAAGAGCAGCAGCACTCCCTGAAGTAATGAGGGCCAGGCTGTTTGCAAACAATGGGAATTTGTAGTAGGTTAGGCCTATGTAGATCTACATCTTCCTCAGGAAATTCTCTAGGGCTGTGAACCTTGCCCTACGGTGGCTCTGAAAGCAGTACTGAAGTAGCAGACCACAGAGACTGGGTAGCTGAAAGGTTCTACGGCATAATGGAGATTATCAATGCATCAATAAAATAAAGAGAATTATAAGTAACTGAAAGTCTAGTATAAGATAATAAGCCTCTTCAATGAGCATAGAGGAATGTGAGAATAACATTAAGACTGAGTATCCTCCACTTCAGAGATGCTGAGAGAGATGCATGCTCTAAACTACATCAGGTTCCAACCTGCCTCGTGGTTTTACTACTTCAAAGGCACAACTGTCTAGGAGTAGAAAACAAAAATGTGAGTTCAAACCACCACTTACCAGCTTAACCTCCATTTATATCTACTTGCTTTGTCATGAACAGAACTTTAAAAGTTCTTTTTGTAGTCCCTAGCATGTTTTAAAAGCCATGCAAAACTGAAAGCCCTTCCACAAAATCTTCATATCATCTTTTAAAATGATCATCAGCAGCACCTGGGTGGCTCAGTCAGTTAGGCTTGGTTTTGGCTCAGGTCCTGATCTCGTGCATCTGAGGAACAAGCCCCCGATGGGCTCCTTGCTCAGTGGAAATCTGCTTTAAGATTCTCCCCCTCTGCCCTTCCCCCAACTCACAGCACATATGCTCTCTAAGATACATAAATCTTAAAAAAGGAAGAAAGAAAGAAAGACAGAGAAAGAAAGAAACCAGAAAGAAAGAAACTGAGGGCTCCTGGGTAGCTCAGTCTGTTAAGTGTCTGCCTTCAGCTCAGGTCATGATCCCAGAGTCACAGGATTGAGTCCCACATGGGGCTCCCCACTCAGCATGGTATCTGCTTCTCCCTCTGACCCTCCCCGCTCTCATGCTCTTTTTCACTATCTAATAAATAAATAAAATCTTTTTTTTATTTAAATAAAATAAAATAAAAACTGAATTCTTCACCAAGTACCCTATGTCAGCACAAAGGCTTTGGACACTACCTATAATATCTTTTGTAAGTATCTTTTATGATTATATATTTTTTATTTTTAGCTGTCTTCATGTATTTCTCAAATCTCTCTGGCTGGCAAATTATCCTGCCTTCTTTATTCTAAATAATTGTTCATACAGGTGGCTTTTTATACTCACATGCAGAAACCCACATTTTTACCTATTGCCAAATATTTCGTCTTCTTAACTAACAGCCTATAGTTACAGCCTTTTAAAATCTTTGTGAATCTTGATCCTATCATCCAATATGCTCACTACCTTTCTCATTCTCCTTTCATATATACTCCTCTACAAAAAAAGGGCGAATATTCTCTTCGTTCTTTTCTACACTCAGTTCCCTGACCACCCAGGACTTATATCTTGGTCAAAAGGACAGCTGCTATCCCATTTGTTATGCTTGATGCATTCTAAATGGCTTAAAGAATTAGAGCATTACATGGTACTTATACCAACTTCTCTGCACAAATAATATCCCATACTAAGACTACTTCTATGTTAAAACTGCAGAATGTTGCATACACTATTTTTTTCCTCTTTTTTCCAACCTATACTCACAGTTACAGAAAACTGGATTCATACTAATGGTGGTCAAATCCCTAGTCTATAAATAACTCAACTACTTTTTTACAAACATGAAACTTAAAATTCTATCTAAACATTTATTACTCTTTTACTCAAGCCACATTTTTTTTAATCATACTACTTTAGTCTTCTAAAAAAATCAGATAGTTCTGCAAATGCCTCAGTGCAGGCATTCCAGTGAAGAATATGGAATAAAATTTTCTGAATAATAAGGATTCACTTCTGAGACTGGGCATCTTTAAAAAGAGCTAGTGCCAGAACAATACTATTTTGCTTATGTCCAAACCCTAGCCAATAAAAATACTTCATCCCATAATCAGAAATAGATTGTTAGCCATAGAATTCCTCTGCAAAACAATTCTTACTTTTTCTTTGAAATATTGTTACTAAAATTAACTGTAACTTTATTTATATGACTGTCTGTGGTTTTCATGTGTGCCTAAAAAGCACAAGAAAAAGATAAAAATATCCCAGAATTGGAAAAGTAGTCATTATGTTTGGTTTAGCTTATTTTCATATTTTTATTTTTAAAATCCATCCAAATTAAGTTCAGCATTTCTCAATAGATGAAAGGGAAAAAAGGGCAATTTTTTACAAAAGATTTTATTTGTTTGAGAGAGAGAGAGACAAGAGGTGGGAAGGGGGAAGGGAAAGAGAAAGAGAGAAAGAGAGAGAGAGAGAGCAGGAGCCAGGGGAGGGGCAGAGAAGCAGACTCCCCACCGAGCAGGGAGCTGACCTGGGACTCAGGACTCTGGGATCATGACCTCAGCCGAAGGCAGACACTTAACTGACTCAGCCATCCAGGTGCCCAAAAAGCAAATTCTTTACATAAAAACAGAAGGAACAAATTCAGCATCCTCTAAATTAAATTTGGGTTTTTACTTATTAGTGAATGGATACCTAAAGTCCTTTCCCACAAGTCATAAAGTTTAATCTTCAGGCTAAACACAATAACTTGTGTCAGAACTTACATACAACAAATATATGCTGATTGAGGAGAGATGACAATAGAAAATAATTTCAGTATTATACTCTGAATCCATATTTGTCCTCAGGCAAAATAAACATGTGAAGTTGGTTTCTATACAACACAGCATTCTCTTAACATTTCTGAACCTCAGGTCTTCAACATTATAGAACCCTGTTTTCAGATCCTGCCCTTAGGCTAAAATATAAATATAGTTTAAAGTGTCACTCTCAGAATATTCTGAGACTGTGGCTGAGACTAAGAGTCACTACTTCATGCGGTAGTGGGTTTAAAACCTAGCTCTGATACATCTTAGCTGTTAGAGCTTAGTGAATTTGTTTTAGCTTCCTAATCCTCAGTTTACCTATTGTAAATTAGATAGACTACCACTATTCAACCAATTTATGTGAGTTCATCATAATCTATCAATCCTATGCAACTGTTAGATATTAATATTAACATTATATGCTAAAAGTTGTGACACTACTTTGGAAGGGCTAAAATCCCCCCCCCAAACCGCCGTAAACCACTGGCATAGGGTCACAATCACCCTGGAATCAACGAACCATTTCGGGGGGGGTGCCTGGGTGGCTTAGTCAGTTATGTGTCTGCCTTCAGCTCAAGTCATGATCCCAGAAATCTCGGATCAAGCCCCGCAAAGGGCTCCCTGCTCAGTGAGGAGCCTGCTTCTCCCTACCCCTCTGCCTGCTGCTCCCCCTGCTTGTGCTCTCTCTCCCTCTCTCTGTGAAAATTAAATAAATAAATAAATAAATAAATAAACAAACAAACAAACACTTACGGACTGAGCCAGATCACCTCCAACTAGACTAAAATTTTATCAGGCTTATATCTGGTCTAGATACGACAGGGGTTACTTTAAGTTACACAGTATCTCGCAGTTATTCAAATTATTATTCAAGTGCAGAACAGTTACATGCCCCTAACGCATCAAGCATAGCACAAACAATAAATAATAAAAAGACAACAAAAATTTAAGTTAATGAGTCTATTATGTTTTTAAAATGGGCTTTAATACATGTTAGATCAACAGATTTATTTTGTATTTTACAAAGCACAACAGATATTAAGAGTATCAAAATTGCTATTCAATGATGAAAAACTTAAAAAGAAAAACAATTTCCAACGTAATCCAGCAGATCAAATACTTTTTAAATATTAACCCAACACCAAAAAAAAAAAAAAAAAAACAAACCACAAAACAAAACCCAACTTGAAATGCTTTGCTAAGAATCAGTCAAGAGGTCATCTAGGAAAATCTTAGATGAGGAAAAGTTCTGTCAACCTCTTAGCTCCTCCACTTCACCAGTCAGTGGCACATGACTCTACTTGTTACTGGAGATACACTGAGAGCACCTGAACATGGGCGTGTCTGTCACACAAGGGAAAAATACCATTTACTAGGTAGTGAAATCAGTATGTGTCTCTCCCTCCGTATAGGAAAAACACCAGACACATCAGGGTATCCATTTCAAAACACAAGAATAACCCCTTCCCAGTCATAGCTAAATAGCCCCAATAATGTCTGTTGTTCTTGAAACATACAACAGTGGTTTACTGTTCACACTGTCAAAATGATGTAGTTTACATTCCTCCACACTCTGTGAGAACTCACGAAAAACTTTTCAATGGTCCCCAGCACCAAAATCTTTCCCTTTCAGTCATCACTAGAAAGGATGCTGAAGCAGGGCTTAAAAGCTTTATTAGCGCAAATACCTGCTTATTCATAAGACCAATTACAAGTATATGTATGCATGTGGGGGAGAAGAGAAAGGACTACAGTAAGGAGATCTCCAGAAAGTTACTTTTCCTGAGATCCTCACATTCTTTCCCCAATTTTTTAAAAAAGATTTTATTTATTTATTTGAGAGAGAGAGAGCATGAGAGGAGAGAGGTCAGCGGGAGAAGTAGACTCCCTGCCAAGCAGGAAGCCCGATGTGGGACTCCAGGATCATGACCTGAGCCAAAGACAGTTGCTTAACCAACTGAGCCACACAGGTGCTCTCTTTCCCCATTTTTAATACCAAACTTCAAGATTTGCCCTCTCTGTGTTTCTACAGAACACAGAGCTCTCTTTATACAGTTGGGTTATAACAAATTAAGCATTCGACAATGTATCTTTTATCCTCTATAAGCAGAAATGTACAGTCATTAGCTAGAATGAGAAAATTCCCAGTTTTCAACATCAGTTTTATTCCTACTGGGTATTTCAGACCCATGATAACAAGAGAATGAACAATTCTGCTGCAGGGGCTGGGGAGAAAGGGGAGATGCTGCAACATGTCGAGCAAGCAACAATGATAGCAATCATCATCATCATCATCAACAAGCTACCTCATTTGCTGAGTACTTACTTAATGGAAACCGTTGTTCTCAGCATTCTGTATATTTTTTCCCATTTTATCTTTATAAGACCCTATGAGATTGGTACTGTCGTTATCCTCATTTGATTTTTATTTTTTTTATTTTTTTTAAGATTTTATTTATTTATTTGACAGAGAGACATCACAAGTAGGCAAAGAGGCAGGCAGAGAGAGAGAGAGGAGGAAGCAGGCTCCCTGCTGAGCAGAGAGCCCGATGTGGGACTCGATCCCAGGACCCTGAGATCATGACCTGAGCCAAAGGCAGCGGCTCAACCCACTGAGCCACCCAGGCGCCCTATCCTCATTTTATAGATGAGGACACTGCTGCTCAAAGAAGTTAAGTAACTCGACTAAAGTCATACCATACAGCTGGGATTTCCACCCAGACAGTCACCTCCAGAGCCTACACTCTTCACTATCAAATCATACCAAATGTTCTCTCAACAAGAACTGCTTTAGAGAAAAGTTCTCGTGTGTGTGTGTGTGTGTGTGTGTGTATACACTCACACGATATAAATACATACAGACACACACATATACACATATCACACTCCACTATGTTTGAGAACAAAACTTTATAGTCATTGCAAAATACCTTTGTTAAGTATTTGTTAGTGACACACTACCAATGAAGCCACTAGGCTAAGATTTTAACTAACAAGTCAGGAATTTTTCAGCTTCTATTTACATAAAGGTCATCAATTTCTTCTTTAATATTATAAAGAAGTTCAAAAGAGAAAAGAATAGCAAAAGAGGCATTCCAGAATCAATAAATTCAAAGGATACTGTACTTGAGGACAGTAGGATTATTTCTAGTAACATGTTACAGTTAAATCACCAGATTATTTAACAGTAACTATAAAATAAATAGAACCATAAATGTAGCATAAAAAGAAAAGTATCACTATAAAAGCACAATGAAGCAACACCAACTTACCAATTCAATTCCCTGTGGAAAAGGTGTATCATCCCAGTCCTTCTGCGGAAATCTCTGGATTATTTTCCCCAGACCTGCTCCTGATCCTATTAAAATCAAAGTGAATTAGTTACACAGCACAAAAAAGTCTTAATACTTGTTATATTAACACTTATTTATAAATGTGTATTTGTTGAAGAAATCAATATATTAATTAAATATTCTCAAGTTTTAAGAGGCTTAATAAAAGTATTTACCTTCTAAACATAATACTGAAATACCAAGCAATCCCTACCCTATAGACCCCAAAAGAGTGACACATATGAAAAGCTAAGAAAAATAAACAGAGGCATTAATATCTAGAACCTCTACCATACCATGAGAGAATTACTCCTATTCCTAAATAAGGAAAGCCATCTTCTCAGTCTATCTAGTTGAAACCTAAAGAAAACTCTTCTAGGGAGACAAGGTAATCTTAAAGTGACGAATGAAACTGGACTATTAGGACTATGCTTCAGTTATAGGGTACATGGGCACTATTACAGGTAAAGTAAGGATTTTTTTTTTAAGATTATTTATTTATTAATTTATTTATTTATTTATTTGACAGAGAGAGATTACAAGTAGGCAGAGAGGCAGGCAGAGAGAGAGAGGAGGAAGCAGGCTCCCCGCTGAGCAGAGAGCCCGACACGAGACTCGATCCCAGGACCCCAAGATCATGACCTGAGCCGAAGGCAGCGGCTTAACCCACTGAGCCACCCAGGCGCCCTAAAGTAAGGATTTTTAGAGTGGTCTGAGAACCTGACAATTGTGTAAGCAGGGTTTCTCAACATCAGCAGTACTGGCATTTTGGGCCAGATGATCCTTTGTTGTGTGCTGGGGGTCAGGGTTGGGTTCGTCCTGTCTAGGATATTTAGTTTAGCAGCATCTTTAGCTTCAACCCACTATCACCACCAAGTCATTACAACCAAAAACATCTCCAGACATTGCTGTGTCCTGGGAAAAGGGGGCAAAACTGTCCCAGGTTGAAAGCCACCAGCCTATAGTGTCACTGTCTTAATTATCCTGTGATTCTAAAGAACAGATCAACTTATAATTGAACACTGGAGATATAATCTGTGGGTAAATTAGGGATGGAAAGTACATGTTAGATCTAAATTACATTTTGCTATCCCTTTTATTTATTTTTTTTTTTAAGATTTTATTTATTTATCAGAGAGAGAGAGGGGGAGAGGGCGAGCACAGGCAGACAGAACGGCAGGCAGAGGCAGAGGGAGAAGCAGGCTCCCTGCCGAGCAAGGAGCCCGATGTGGGACTCGATCCCAGGACGCTAGGATCATGACCTGAGCCGAAGGCAGCTGCTTAACCAACTGCGCCACCCAGGTGTCCCTTGCTATCCCTTTTAAAGAGCGTCGGGTCCTTGCATATTTTACGTTTTGTCCCAGTTGACTTCATAGCAAAAGCACTACACTCTGGTTATTTGTACACCTACCTTAAGGGATCCTTTAACACCTGATTCAATTTGCTAATTTAAAAAATTACCTACTCCCTGTGAAATCAACTTCCCCCTTGGCCCTCATGTAGAGTTCAATCACTTTACGGACAAATTTTATCTTTAAGGGACAAATAAAAAAAAAGTTTAATTCATTTAACTGAACAACTCAGTACTGTGTTCTAAAAATGAGGTCACATTTGAAAAGGCAAAATAAAAACATTCTCAATTAAATTAACAACTCTGCAGTATAGTAACTCCTTGTATATACATCATTATAGGGGAATAAAGGATCTCATTCAAGGTAAACCTAAATTAAAAATGGTTTATCACAGGGGTGCCTGGGTGGCTCAGTGGGTTAAGCCTCTGCCTTCGGCTCAGGTCGTGATCTCGGGGTCCTGGGATCGAGCCCCGCATCGGGCTCTCTGCTCAGCAGGGGCCTGCTTCCCCCTCTCTCTGCCTGCCTCTCTGCCTACTGTGATCTCTCTGTGTCTAATAAGTAAATAAAATCTTAAAAAAAAAATGGTTTATCACAGGCACTTACTTTTTCAAAATCTACCTCAAACATAACCACTTCTAACATGGCAAGCAGAGCTAAGTCAGTAAACTGCTAAGTACTGGGGATAAACAAATGAAAAAGACATGGCCCCTATCCTCAAAAAATTCATAATTATTAGGAGAAACAAATAAACTGATAATTTCAGCATATTATGGTAAGTACAAGGATAGAAGGGAATTTAACCCAGCATAGCAGAGAATACTATGGAAAACATTCTAGAAAAAATGACAATGAGCTTTTACTTTCTTTTAGTACCACCTTTGTATCCCCAAGCACAGAGCATCCTAAATACCTAGCATTTAATTCATAGAGTTAAATGTTAATTTTAATAAATTTGTTAATACTGACATAAATTGTTTTCAAATCATATCTCCCTGTCTTTTCAAACAGAGATAAATGCAAGTTACTTATGTTTAAAAAGGTATCCATATATTGCTTATTCAGTTCTAAGAGTGATATGTAATACATTTTAGGCTCAAGAAATACTTTATATTAATTTTTACACATTTATAAAAATTATAAATGTTAATTGTAGAAAATTTTTTAAATATATAAAAATATAAAGAAGGAATCACCCATAATTCCACAGCTAGAGAAAATCACTGTCATTATTTTAGACTATTATATCCCAAGTTTTTTTGTGAACACATGTATTTTTGTACACATGTTTTTTTTTTAAGATTTTATTTATTTATCAACAAGTCAGGAAATGACAGATGCTGGTGAGGATGTGGAGAAAGGGGAACCCTCCTACACTGTTGGTGGGAATGCAAGCTGGTGCAGCCACTCTGGAAAACAGCATGGAGGTTCCTCAAAATGTTGAAAATAGAACTGCCCTATGACCCAGCAATTGCACTACTGGGTATTTACCCTAAAGATACAAACGTAGTGATCCAAAGGGGCACGTGCACCCGAATGTTTATAGCAGCAATGTCCACAATAGCCAAACTATGGAAAGAACCTAGATGTCCATCAACAGATGAATGGATCAAGAAGATGTGGTATATATACACAATGGAATACTATGCAGCCATCAAAAGAAATGAAATCTTGCCATTTGCGACAACATGGATGGAACTAGAGCGTATCATTCTTAGCGAAATAAGTCAAGTGGAGAAAGACAACTATCATATGATCTCCCTGATATGAGGAAGTGGTGATGCAACATGGGGTCTGAAGTGGGTAGGAGAAGAATCAATGAAACAAGATGGGATTAGGAGGGAGACAAACCATAAGTGACTCTTAATCTCACAAAACAAACTGAGGGTTGCTGGGGGGAAGGGGGTTGGGAGAAGGGGGGTGGGTTATGGACATTGGGGAGGGTATGTGCTTTGGTGAGTGCTGATTCACAGACCTGTACCCCTGGGGATAAAAATACATGTTTATAAAAAATAAAAAAATTTTTAAAAAGATTTTATTTATTTATTTGTCAGAGAGACAGAGAGCAAGAGCGAGCACAGGCAGAGTGGCAGGCAGAGTGAGAGGGAGAAGCAGGCTCCCTGCCAAGCAAGGAGCCCGATGTGGGACTCAATCCCAGGACGCTGGGATCATAACCTGAGCCGAAGGCAGCTGCTTAGCCAACTGAGCCACCCAGGCGTCCCACACATGTATTTTTTTCTACAGAATTAAGATCATACTAAACTCTACCTATATCTATTCAAACTCTAGCTATATCTATTCATTTATTACCTGGTATTTCACAGTAAGTCTTTGATGTTAAAGACACATTTTCTAGTTACTATTATAAATAATACTGCAAAAAGCATCTTTCTATATGAATCTTTTATCTTCACCTCTGTTTTCCCCAGAAAAATTCTTCAATATATAACTACTGGGTGAAAGAGAATGAAAAATTTTACAACTAGCACAATCCCATAGAGTCCATCAGAAGACATTCAACAGTCTTTTTACATTCTGTAAATTCTTTAAGCATAAGGTCAGCATTTTCACCACATTCTTATCAACTATTCTAAACATTTGTTTGCTTTAACTACTGTCAATTTGAGAGATTAAAAGTTCTTCCTTGGCAGCAGCATAACTTTCCAAAGTTCTCCGTAAGTAACATATTTACTGATTTTATAGCTCAGTTTGAAATACTGATATAACATTTCTAAATGCACACAGAAATATGATTCATGAGTGATATAACTTTCAGTTATATCAGATAATGTTATCTGAAATCAGATAGTTATCTGAAAATGGAAATTATGTTAGAAAATAACAAAAACGGTAAAATAATATCTCACCACAAATAAAATGCATATAAATTGCTGCAGCTACCAACTTTTAAGGAACTTATGAAGATATCTTACAAAAAGTAAATGAACATTGTTTCTTGTTTCTTAATTTTTTTAAGCATTTAGTCGGAATATTTAAACTCATTTTCCTGGTTTATATATTTTATCTGACACTTATTCTTATAGGCAATACTGTTTGTATGTAAGAATGCTAAGAAAATGGCATTTTACATTGAGAAGCAAGCTGCAGTGAGGGAAGAGTGTTCTAGAGTCAGATGTCCACTGTGGACTGATCCCTATGTCCAGAAGCAAAGTACACCATGCCAACCAGAGTGGCTGCAGAAGCAGCTCTTATTTGTACCACATATTAAATGGGGCTGAGTTACTGAGTTAGGGAGGAAGAAATTCCTTAAAAGAAAGGGGACACTTCCCACAAAGGAGAGGTGCTAGGCAGACAAAATTGTGATTGTCCAATGCACTGTATGTAGCTAAACTGGAAAAGGAAGGGCCAGTTAGTAATCAGTGTCTTCATGTTTTCTTTCCAGTCCCTGGTCTCCAACCCCATCATAAAATTAAGAAATAGGATGACTGATGTAGTTAATATATTAAAAGGGGATGTTCAGCAGGATACCAACACATTTGGAAATGCTTTTCTTTGAAAAAAGTATATATTCTAGACAAACTGTCCAAAACAAATTTAGGAAGAGTGAGGAAATACTGGTGTGGTCGGGCACACTTTTCCCTCCTTTTTGTTTGGTAACTCACTATCCCCTGGGTCCTGCTAGAGTTGCGGGCTACCCAGCTCAACCACAAAGATTAGCAAGTAACCTAGGATGATCCAACCATCCATCACCACCCCCTGACAAAGTGACTTGGCCAATGACCCCAGAAGAGCCCAGCATATTCTCTGGGGTTGCTAAGAAATATACTACAGGTATGGCATTGCCAGAAGTTAGAAGGAAGAAGTATATATGCAGAAGAACTACTGACTGAGTAAGGATTGATTAGGCAGTGAAATGTAATACTCTGCTCCGCACAAAACAGGATGCTTGATAATTTGTTGTTTGCACCAATTGACAAAAATCAGTTATTTGAGTGCCTTCTCTGTGTGTTTAGAGTATAGATGTACAAAATATATACTTCTTGGTTTAATATAGACTCTGAACTTTGAGAGTTTCTACTCTAATATATGATTCACTAAATCTTCCTATGATATGTTTATCTAAAAAAATGAGATCAGGGGTTACCCACACTAGACTAGCGATATGATGTCCATCTGTTCACATCATTTTCTATCAAAAATGGCATCACTCACAGTTCAAGAAAGGGTGGCAGTAACATTCAAGAACATACAATCCTACCACTCTTCTCACCAGCCAGAAAAAAATTACTAAATCCTTTATTTGGTTTTTATATTTATTGTTACTTGTCCGTCTCATCTCACTAGGATGAAAACAATGATTTTTGTCCTACTTTGTTTATTGATGTATCCTAGGCACTTAGAATAATTCCTGGTATTTATTAGATATTCAATAAAATACTTGTTGAATAAATAAATGGGACTGTAGGTAGGTAAGGCCATCTATAAACTGGCAAGCAACTTGTGACCAGAATGACCTGGCTGTAAAAGTTATTCAAGACAAATCAAATCCTACTGCAAGGGAATTCTGAATAGGAAAAGTGAGACGAAAGCAATAAAAAACAAACATACAAATGTATCAAATTTTGTGATGATAGGTGTGCCTGGGTGGTTCAGTCAGTTAAGGGTCTGTCTTCAGCTTAGGTCATGATCCCAGGGTCCTGGGATCGAGCCCCACATGGGAATCTCTGCTTAGTGAGGAACCTGCTTCTCCCTCTCCCTCTGCCACTACCCCCTGCTTGTTCTTGCTTGCTCACTCACTCTCTCTGTGTCAAATAAATGAATAAAATCTTTTAAAAAAAGAAAAAGGAAAAAAAAAAGTCTTGTTATGATGTAGAAAAAGGTCAGGCACCACAAATGGTCATGTGTAAAACCCAAGTTAGAGAACAACAAAAATTCTAGACAGACTTGCTAGCAGAAACAAGTGAAGAGTATACACACATAGAAGGAAGCAGAGATGCCATAGGAGAAAGGTTGTACTGCTAAATTCTACCTCCAGTAAACTCTGGCAGCACTATAATGACTGTCACCAAACTTTAGAGGTGTTTGTTTGTTTGTTTGTTTAAGAGACAGTGAGAAAGATCACAAGCAGGCAAAGAGGCAGGCAGAGAAAGAGGGGGAAGCCGGCTCCCCGCTGAGCAGACAGCCCAATATGAGGCTCAAACCCAGAACCCTGAGACCAGGGCCTGAGCCGAAGGCAGAGGCCCAACCCACTGAGCCACCCAGGCGACCCCAGAGGTATTTTTATGATATCCTTCCCTCAAGTTAGAATGAACAGGTCCGTATTACTTGTCACTAAAGAATCCAAACTAGAATACACTGTATCAAGCACCCTGATAGATCAGCTCCCTCAAACTGATAAAAGATCTGGAAACAATTACATTAAAAGCTTTAGTCAGAAAACTTAAAAAGAAAAGTTATAGGGCCTAAGAGACTATCCTGCTCTAAATACCTGAAGAGCTATTACATGAAAGAAGATAGAGTGAAGCAGACTACAGCCAAAGATTTAATTCTGATTATTTTTTAGTTATTTTTGAGTCAACATAAAGAAAGAACCTTCTAAGAATGACAATTATTAAAAAAAAAAAAAAAAAAAAGAATGATTTGCCACAGAAAGCAATGATCATACCTGAAGTTTTAGAACAAGCTACCAATTTTTCTGGTCTAGAAAACCATACAGAATGGTAAGAGAACAAATCCAGAAAAGCTGGCAAGCAAACTATCACATAAATTCTTTTATTTTATTTATTGTTATTTATACAATAACCCTATGCCAGGTTTGTGTTAGGTGCTGAGAAGACAAGGATAAAACTTGCTGTGAGAATATTTAGAACTTGAATAGAGGTTTTTGAAATGCAAATAAAAGGGCAGATGTAGGCACAGTATAAGACAGTAAAGATTAGGAAAGAAAACCGTATTATTTAGAAATCAGGTCATGAATCTAATGAAATCAGAGACAGACTAAAAAATTCCAAACTAAAAAAATCCACATTTTGGAACAGAGCTATTTCTTACTTCCATTTTGATGTACTAGCAGCATCATTTAACCCAAAGATGAGAAATGTAAAATTTCAAGAATCCAAATAAAAATAACTAAGGGAGTATACAAAAGAAGAAGCTTTAAAAAAAAAAGAAAGAAAGAAAGAAAGAAAAAGCTTAAAAGCTGACATCCTTTCATGGCTTAAAAAGCAATAGAAAATTGTCTATAAGTGTACAATGCTCACATGAAGACTTCTCACGATGACTTTGTTTTTTTAGATGATTTATACAGTCTAGTATTATACTTTAATACTGCAAAGATATTCATGGAAAACTGTGGGAATTTAAGTATGGACTTTCTGACTGACTAACACATTTCAAACTAAATTTATTATTATTTACATGCAAAAACAAAAGTTGCGGGACGCCTGGGTGGCTGAGCTGGTTAAGCAGCTGCCTTCGGCTCAGGTCATGATCCCAGCGTCCTGTTATCGAGTCCCACATCAGGCTCCTTGCTCCGCAGGGAGCCTGCTTCTCCCTCTGACTCTGCCTTCCACTCTGTCTGCCTGTGCTCGCTCTCGCTCACTCTCTCTCTGACAAATAAATAAATAAAATCTTTAAAAAAAAAAAAGTTGCTTTAGTTCTATTAATAATGAAGTGTATTTGTCTTTTTATGTGTAGCTTTTTCACTTAGCATTATACTGGGGGGTAGGGGAAAATAGGGAAAGATTAGTAAAAAGGGTAAAAACCTTCAAGCATGAGTTGAGTAAGGTCTTTTCAACGTCTGTTTATGATAAAAATTCTTAATAGGTGGGTGTAGAGGGAATGTAACTCAATATGATAAAGGCTATATATGACAATTCCACAGCTAACATCATACTCAGCAATAAAAAGCTGAAAGCTTTTCCTTCAAGATCACAAACAAAATGAAGATGCCCACTCTTGCCACTTTTAAAACATAGTATTGTAAGTCCTAGCCAGAGCAATTAAGCAAGAAAAAAAGAAATGAAAGGCATCTAAATTGGTAAAGAGGAAGTAAAACTATCACTATTTGCAAATGACATGATATCATATACAGAAAACCTTAAAGACTCCACCAAAAAAAAAGTTGAAACTAATCAACAAATTCAGAAAACTTGCAGGATACAAAACCAATACATAAAACTTGTATTTCAATACGCTAATTAGAAAAACTATTGGAAAGAGAAACTATGAAAATAATCCCATTTACAATTACAACAAAAAGAATAAAATACCTAGGAATGAATTTAACCAGGGGGATAAAAGACCTGTATACTGGAAACTACAAGATACTGATGAAAGAAATTAAAGACACAAATAAATAGGAAGGTTTTCCATGCTCATTAATGGAAGAGTTTTTCCATATTGCTAAAATGTCCATACTACCCAAAGCAATCCATAGATTCGATGAAATTCCCATGGCATTTTTTATAGAAACAGAACAAGCAATCCTAAAATTTGTATAAAACCACAAAAGACCTCGAATAGACAAAGCAAATATTAGAAAGAACAAAACTAGAGGCAACAGAGTCCTTGATTTCAAGCTATATTACAAAGTTATAGTAATCAAGATAGTATGGTATTGGCATTGGTCATGATCTCAGGGTTGTGTGATGACGCCCTGCATTGGGCGCTGTGCTCAGCAGGGAGTTGGCTCAAAATTTTCTCTCTCAATTTCCCTCTGTCCTCCCTAACCCCCGCAGCCAGCTCATGCTCTCTCCCCCTAAAATAAATAAATAAATCTTCTTGTTTTTTTAAAGAACTACAACTTAACAAAAACCAAGTGATCAAATAAAAATATAGGGAAGGACATGAAAAGACATTTCTGCAAAGAAGAAATACAAACGGCTAACACCATGTAAAAAGATTCTCCGAAAATAAATAAATAAATAAATAATAAAATATTCTCAACATCACTAAATCATTGGGAAAATGCAAATCAGAACCATGAGATATCACCTCACATAGATTAGGATGGCCACTATCAAAAATCCAGAAAATAAAAAGTATAGGTAAGAATTCAAAGAAACTGGAACCCTTGTGCATTATTGTCTAGAATGCAAAATAATTACAGCCATTATGGAAAACAGTATGGAAGCTCCTCAAAAACAAAACAAAACAAAAACAAAAAAACCCCAACAACAACAACAACAAAAAAAAAAAGAATCACCATATGATACAACAATTTTACACCTGAGTATACACCCAAATGAATTGGATATAGGATCTCAAAGAGATATTTGCACATCTGTGTTCACTGGAACATTACTGACATTAGCCAAGAGGTGGAAGTAACCAAAACATCCACTAACAGATGAATGGAGAGGGGTGCCTGCTTGGCTCAGACTCTTGATTGCGTGGAAATGATGATCTCATGGTTTTGAGATCCAGCCCCACATTCCACTCACACTGGGTAGGGAGCCCACTTAAGATTCTCTCTCGATCTCTCTGCCCATCCCCCTTTTTCCCCCATCTATTAAAAAAACAAAAACAAAAACAAATGAATGGATAAAGAAAATGTGGCACATACCTACAATGGAATATTACTCAGCCTTTAAAAAAAGTAAATCTTGGGGCGCCTGGGTGGCTCAGTGGGTTGAGCTGCTGCCTTCGGCTCAGGTCATGATCTCAGAGTCCTGGGATCGAGTCCCACATCGGGCTCTCTGCTCAGCAGAGAGCCTGCTTCCCTCTCTCGCTCTGCCTGCCTCTCCATCTACTTGTGATTTCTCTCTGTCAAATAAATAAATAAAATCTTTAAAAAAAAAAAAAAAGTAAATCTTGTCATACGAATGAGTTTTGAGGACTTTAGACTAAATAATATAAATCTGTTACCAAAAAAAAACCCAAACAAACAAACAAAACCGATTCCATTGACATGCAGTATATAAAGTAGTCAAGCTCTTAGACAAAAAGTAAAATGGTAGTTGCCAGATGCTGCAAGCAGGGTGGAAAGGTGAGTTGTTCAGTTAGTAAAAAGACTTCGTTTTGCAAGATGAGAAAATTCTGGGGATATGTTATAAAATGATGTGCTATAGTATATGTATAATAGTTAATGCTACTATATTATATACTCAAAAATGTTTAAGATGGTATATTTTATATGTGTTTTTTACCACAATTAAAAAAAAGAAAAAAGATGGCAAAACCAAAAACTCATGGACAACATTTCCAACAAAACTAAGTGAAAAGGTGGGCACCTAGATTGCTCAGTTGGTTGAGGGCCTGCCTTTGTCTCAGGTCATGATGCCAGGATCGTGGGACTGAGTCCTACATCAGCCTCCCTGTTCTGCCTACTTCTCCTACTGCCAATCTCTCTCTCTCTGCCTCTCATAAATAAATAGATAAAATCTTTAAAGAAAAAAAAAAAAAACCTTGGTAAAAAGGTATCCCCCAAAATACTGCAACTGGAGAAAAACTACTAACAATCACAAAGCCTACAAAGTATCAGCATCTTTTGTACAAGAGTAAGAAGGAAGCAAACATAATGGCTTGAGAACAGCAGATAAGAAAACAAGAGAACACCGAATACCCAACAAGTATTCACTGGAAACCTGAAAGGCCAACTTAAAAACAGCAACTAAACATGGAAGAGCAAAGACAACATTTCTGCAATAAGAACTAAAATTGCTGGAGTAATCAAGGCCCCCATACTGAAGAAACTACAGGGAGTGGAATCAAAATTGAGCAGGAAAGGACTTTACTACCTGACTTAAAGTCTTTTATAATAAAGCTACAGAAATCAAGAAAATGTCATACTGCCAGTAAAATCAATAAATAAATTATATTAATAGACAATAAAAGGAAAACCTTAGAACTGTCTCAATAAATGCAGAAAAAGCATTTTAGGGGCACCTGAGTAGCTCAGTGGGTTAACCCTCTGCCTTCTGCTCAGGTCTCTGTAAGATCTCAGGGTCCTGGGATCGAGCCCCACATCTCACTCTCTACAGGGAGCCTGCTTCCCTCCCTCTCTCTCTGCCTGCCTCTCTGCCAACTTGTGATCTCTGTCAAATAAATAAATTAATTAAATATTTTTATAAATAAATAAATAAAATAGGGACGCCTGGGTGGCTCAGTGGGTTAAAGCCTTTGCCTTCGGCTCAGTTGTGATCCCAGGGTCCTGGGATTGAGTCCTGAATCAGGCTCTCTGCTCAGTGGGGAGCCTGCTATCCCCTCTCTCTCTGCCTACCTCTTTGCTTACTTGTGATCTCTCTCTGTCAAATAAATAAATAAAATCTTTTTTAAAAATACCATATGCCGGGCGCCTGGGTGGCTCAGTGGGTTAGGCTGCTGCTTTCGGCTCGGGTCATGATCTCAAGGTCCTGGGATCGAGTTCTGCATCGGGCTCTCTGCTCAGTGGGGAGCCTGCTTCCCTCTCTCTCTCTCCCTGCCTGCCTCTCCGTTTACTTGTGATCTCTCTCTGTCAAATAAATAGATAAAATCTTAAAAAAAAAAAAAATACCATATGCCATAGCATCAAAATCTATGAATAGTTAGGGTCATTAACAGGTAAATGAAAAAACAAATTGCAGGGTATCCACACAATGGAATAGTATTCAGCACTAAATGGGAAAGAAAATCACTGATCTATGCAATAACATGGATAAATCTCAATTATGCTGAACAAAGGAAGCCAACAAAACTGCATACTACAGGATTCCATTCCTCTGAAATTACAGAAAAGACTAATTTATACTGATAGAAAGGAAATTAGTGCTCGCCCAGGGCCAGGACTGTGTATCAAGGGTTGATTTTAAAGGGTGCAAGAGACCTTTTTAGAGTGATGAAAACCTTATTTTCATTGCAGTTTTGCTTACATACTTCTGTTACCAAAATGAAGACAATCTGGGAGACACATGTCTTCTTTAATTTTGCCTATGGAGGGCAGCTAGGTGGCTCAGTGGGTTAAAGTCTCTGCCTTCTGCTCAGGTCATGATCCCAGGGTCCTGGGATCAAGCCCCGCATCGGGCTCTCTGCTCAGAGGGGAGCCTGCTTCCCCCTCTCTCTGGCTGCCTCTCTGCCTACTTGTGATCTCTATAAGATAAATAAATAAAATCTTTTTAAAAATAATAAATAAATAGATAGATGGATAGATTTTGCCTATGGAAGGAAGAAGAGAGTCCTGACACAACTCATCTGTAATGTATACATTCCTCCTATATTTCACCAGGCTCTTCTAATCTGTGTTTGGACAGGTATTGTGAAACAAAAGTGCAGTATCTCAAAGCAGCCTATCTTACCTTTGGATTATTATCATAGCAGAAGATCTTTCTGAGAAACATATATATGAAATGTTTAATTATGGACATATGTTATCATAATCAAATTATCAAATTCTTTTATTTTAAAAATGACACTAAATGTAATATGTGAATTGAAACTGAGAAGACAGGGACGCCTGGGTGGCTCAGTTGGTTAAGCAGCTGCCTTCGGCTCAGGTCATGATCCCAGCGTCCTGGGATCGAGTCCCACATCGGGCTCCTTGCTCCGCAGGGAGCCTGCTTCTCCCTCTGACTCTGCCTTCCACTCTGTCTGCCTGTGCTTGCTCTCACTCTCTCTCTCTCTTACAAATAAATAAATAAAATCTTTAAAAAAAAAAAAAAAAAAAAAAAAAAAAAAAAAAAAAAGAAACTGAGAAGACAAGTGTATCTGTTAAAATTTAAGATTAGTTATTTTTCTCTCTTTTCTGGCTCTCTTTTTATATACCTTTTGGTTTTTCATCACAATATAAACAGGAATCTTTAAATAAATTTGAATAATTTAAAACCCCAGAAGATAGGACATGTGTTTAGTTTTTCGATACATCAGGTTGAATAGTGTACCTCAAAGATTCGTGTCTACCTACAACCTCAAAATGAAACCTTATTTGGAAATATAGTCTTAGAAGATATAAACAGTTAAGTTGAAGTCATAGTGCATTAGGGTATGCCTTAATCCAGTGACAGGTGCTCCCGTAATAAAAAACAGACACAGGGCACCTGGGTGGCTCAGTTGATTAAGCATCTGCCTTCAGCTCAAGTCATGATCCCAGGGTCCTGAGATAGAGCCCCAGAGCTCCATGTTGGGCTCCCCACTCTGGGGAGTCTGCTTCTTCCTCTTCCTTTACCCCTCCCTACCACTCGAGCTCTCCCCCACCAAATAAATAAAATATTTAAAATAAAATAAATAGAGACAAAGATAAACACTCAGGGAAAATATCACTTGAAGACAAAAGCAAAGACTGTAGAGTTGTAACTGTAAGTCAAAGAATGCAAAAGATTGCAGGCAACCACCAAAATAGGAGAGAGGCAATGGTATCGACTTTCAAAATACTCCAGAAAAAAAAAAACCTTGCCGAACACCCTCATTTCAGTCTTTTGGTTTCTAGAACAGTGAGAATAAATTTCTGTTGTCTGAAGCTACCACCAATTTGCAGTATTTTGTTATAGCACTCCTAGAAAGCTGAAATATTTGGTAATAACCACTTTATTACATTAATAGGTATTTTGATTTTGTTTACATGAAAAAAACTTGAGAAAAAATGTTTTGCTATACTATCTACCTGTTGGTCACAGTCTACCTTCTTGGGATACAGGATAAATTTAGTCCCATTTCTACTTTACAGTCCTTCAAATATTTTAATACAGCTAACAAAAATCTTGTCCCCATGCCTCTCCTCACTGCCCCAATCTTCTCTAAATATTTTCAATTTGCCCCATGGATCCATATATATATATATAGGCAGAGAGGCAGGCAGAGAGAGGGGGAGGAAGCAGGCTCCCTGATTAGCAGAGAGGCCGATGCGGGACTCCATCCCAGGACTCTGAGATCATGACCTGAGCCGAAGGCAGAGGCTTAACCCACTGAGCCACCCAGGTGTGCCTACAGAAATTAGTTTTGAATGAAGTATGTAAATTTTTTTAAAACATTTTGATTCTATCAGGTATCTATATAAAGGTTTCAGACTCAAGTTATATCTCTGTGAAATTTTTTTAGTCAGCCCAGCACATTCACTTTTTATTTTTTAAGATTTTATTTATTTATTTATTTGACAGGGAGATCACAAGTAGGCAGAGAGAGAGAGAGGACAAAGCAGGCTCCCTGCTGATCAGAGACCCTGATGCTGGGCTTGATCCCAGGACCCTGAGATCATGACCTGAACTGTAGGCAGAGGCTTAACCCACTGAGCCACCCAGGTGCCCCAGCACATTCACGTTTTATATCCTATGTCTATTACCTACCATATTTATATCACTGGGTGTTGTTTGTTTTGGTTTGGTTTGGTTTGTAGTTAGGACATATGTATCAGAAAATGGGACCACTTTAACAGTTTCATGAATACTGACAAAGTCTCAGTAAAAACAATTTCAGTAAAAAAAAAAAAAATTGGGGAAAAAATGACCATGATCTGTGTTGTACTAAAAAAACTGCTCAAGGGGCACCTGTCTGTCTTCAGCTCAGATCATGATCCCAGTGTCCTGGGATCAAGCCCCACATGGGGCTCCACGCTCAGCGGGGAGACTCCTTCTCCCTCTCCCACTCCCCCTGCATGTGTTCCCTCTCTCACGGTGTCTATCAAATAAATAAATAAATAAATAAAATCTTAAAAAAAAAAAAAACTGCTCAAGAAGTTCCTCCAGTGGGGCATCTGAGTGGCTCAGTGGGATGAGCCTCTGCCTTCGACTCAGGTCATGATCTGAGAATCCTGGGTTCGAGCCCCTACCCCACCCTGCTCAGCAGGAAGCCTGCTTCCCATGCAACCCCACCTGCCTTTCTACCTACTTGTGATCTCTGTCTGTCAAATAAATAAGTAAAATCTTAATAAATAAATAAATAAATAAGTTCCTCCAGAGAATATTTTCCAAAAAAAGAAAAAGAAAGAGAAAAGAAAAAGAAAACCCACTACATTAATATTGGTATAGGTCTGATTAAATTTTTAATTTAATTTACCAACTAGAGTCATAGAGCCAAATTTCTACTTAGAAAACGTCTTGGCCAAACATGCAATAAACACATTACTGATGTTGGTACCAATCCTATTGCATTCTATATCAAAACAATCTGCTTGGAACTTCAGTGATATGCCCAGTACCTCTTCTCTACTTCATTGAGAATGTCATCTCGGGGGGAAATGATTAAAACAAAAGCACAAGGCTAGAAAAATCAGAAATTCTGACATTTCAGGTACATACAATTGACTTACTCATCTTAATGGGGTAGAAGCTGACCAACAGAAACTTAATTTACATGTTCATAGGTAAATTTAAATGAGGATCATATTCAACTTGAAGGTCCTAAGCTTCCCAGCCTCAATTTATAAATTCTGCTTTTGAGCAAAAGATAATTGTTTAAATGTTGTTTACTTGTTCACCAGAAGACTTAAGTTATCGAAGCTCATCAAAATAAGTAGATCTGATTGTGTCAGTGTAGACCAATTTTCAAAGGATAAGGAAAATTAAAAACTGCTCATTCACTGAAATAAAAGCATGCAGGAAATTATTCCAGAAAAGGCTTTCATATTTGATCCATTTAGTATTTAATCAAAGAAGTCTGTTTATTTCAACTGAAACAAGTCTTTTGTGGTTATTCAATAATTTAGGTAGGAATGTAATATGATTTTCTGATTTTCCAGTATAATCTCCTATTATTCAACAGGTTTATTTAAAACACACAAACTATTTTTTTCTGGAGTTAAACTAAGCAAAGAGCCCACGGGCTTTTACAGAAGTGAAAAAGAATGCATTTAAAACTAAACAGAATATGGGACGCCTGGGTGGCTCAGTTGGTTAAGCAGCTGTCTTCGGCTCAGGTCATAATCCCAGCGTCCTGGGATAGAGTCCCACATCGGGCTCCTTGCTCCGCAGGGAGCCTGCTTCTCCCTCTGACTCTGCCTTCCACTCTGTCTGCCTGTGCTCGCTCTCACTCTCTCTCTCTCTCTCTGACAAATAAATAAATAAAATCTTAAAAAAAAAAAAACTAAACAGAATAGAGAACAAAGTATACCATTAAAAATAATAAATCAAGGGACGCCTGGGTGGCTCAGTTGGTTAAGCAGCTGCCTTCGGCTCAGGTCATGATCCCAGCGTCCTGGGATCGAGTCCCATATCGGGCTCCTTGCTCCGCAGGGAGCCTGCTTCC